>NC_042615.1:648588689-648925356 GCF_901001135.1 Rhinatrema bivittatum | reverse complement strand
GCTCCCGGGCCGGGGAATCGCGCGGCGGCAGACGATTGGCATGTGCGAGTTATGCCTGCCTGAGGCAGGCGTAACTTTCACGATAAAGGTGAGGGGGTGTAGATAGGGCTGGGGGGGTGGGTTAGGGAGGGGAAGGGAGGGGAAAGGAGGGGAAAGTGGAGGAAGGCTGAAAGAAAGTTCCCTCCGAGGCCGCTCCGAAATCGGAGCGGCCTCGGAGGGAACGGGCAGCACGCGCAGGGCTCGGCGCGCGCAAGGTGCACAAATGTGCACCCCCTTGCACGCACCGACCCCCGGATTTTATGAGATACGCGCGGCTATTCGCGTATCTTATAAAATCTGGTGTACTTTTGTTTGCGCCTGGTGCGCGAACAAAAGTACGCATGGGCGTACATTTAAAAAATCTACCCCTCTGTGTCTATGAAAAAAACTTAGTAATAAAGTCCTTAAACTGTTAAGGTAGAGAAGTAAGGCAGAGAAATAATTTGTTCAATGTTGATATGTTTGTTTTTGTTTATTGTGTATATCATCGATCAAACCCGCCCCAAACTTTGGAAGGTGTGGGGAAAAAAGTGATTTTAAATAATAAATAAATAATTGCTGTACCTGAATTTGTAATTTGATTTTGAAAGGTGAGTAATTAAAAAGAAAGTATTTAGTTTTAGAAAATGATACTTATATAAGTTATACTGTAATTTTCTTCCACCAGATACCATAGAACTGGATAAAGAACCAAACTGGATTAAGTTCAATGTGGATATGAATGGCTATTACATTGTACACTATGAGGGGAATGGATGGGACAACATCATAGAAGTGCTAGAACACAATCCCACCCTCTTTAGTGACAAGGACAGAACAAGTCTGATCCACAATGTGTTTCAACTTGCAAGGTACAGGTCTATCATTTTTTAACTCTTGAAACTTGTTAACTTTCATGACTTTGAAATAGTACCTGGAAAACAAAGAATATGAAGTCCTCTTTTCTGAAACAAACTATATAAAATAGAGAGAAAATATACTTTAATATCTAAGGGGAGTAGTCTAGGGATACAGCACTTATCAAACTTTGTTTTGACAGGTGGCCATGCCCACCTCTCAGTTAATCCCTGCCTCTTTACTTACCCTTCAGCCAATGAGTGTTCATTTCTAGGTTAAGCCTTGCCCTGTGGTCCTGACTCCAAGCCAATTAGCTTTCACCCTGGTCCAAAGCCCTGCCTCTTTTTCCACCTTATCCCTGCCCCTTTGTTAACATTAGCCTAGCTCCACCCACACCCCACCCCTTTTTGCCCATGGAAATCCATTTTTCAAGATGGTGGCCAAGTGTCCTAGGGTGCCCATCTTGGATGACATCAGGGCAAAAAGGGGACAGACAACTTTGTTGCCCTGGGGGTAGCCATCTTGGATGACAACAGTGGAAAGGACATCACGGCTAAAAGGATAGGTGCCATGTTTGATTTAATAACATCACTGAGCTACTCTTCTGCCTACCCTGGGACATGCCTAGGCAAGCCTTTTGAGAGAAGTGGAATGCAGGGAATAATTCAGCTTGTCAGATGATAATGATGATAATAATAATTAGAATAATAGATTTCTTAATAGGATATTTAAAGAGGAAAAAACACATTCTAGGCGAACGATCACATTTTATAAATCCACAGGTTTAATGTGTAAGCACACACATTTTAGTCAAGCTTTTGGAAAGAAGAAATGTACAAGAACTTGTTTAAAAAACGTTATTATAATCATGAGATGACAAGTAGTTTGGGGGGTGTGGCAGAACTTTACCATCCAGGGTGCATTTTAAACAAAATAACTGTTTTACAGGTCGATACTGTAAGACCGCGGGAGAGCGGACGAACGCCCGCTCTCCCGGCGCGCGCACAGGCCCCTCGCCGGTGCGGGCGATTCAGTATTTAAATGAGGTGACGCGGTAAAAATGGGGAAAAGGAGGCGCTAGGGACATTAGCGCGTCCCTAGCGCCTCCTTTTTGTCAGGAGCGGCGGCTGTCAGCGGGTTTGACAGCCGACGCTCAATTTTGCCGGCGTCGGTTCTCGAGCCCGCTGACAGTCACGGGCTTGGAAACCGGACGCCGGCAAAATTGAGCGTCCGGTTTTCGGCCCGACAGCCACGGGCCGAATTCAAATTTTTTTTTTTTTTTTTTTTACTTTTTTTTACTTTTGGGGACCTCCGACTTAATATCGCCATGATATTAAGTCGGAGGGTGCACAGAAAAGCAGTTTTTACTGCTTTTCTGTGCACTTTCCTGGCGCCAGAAGAAATTAGCGCCGACCTTTGGGTCGGCGCTAATTTCTTAGAGTAAAATGTGCGGCTTCGCTGCACATTTTACTTACTGAATCGCGTGCGCATACCTAATAGGGCCATCAACATGCATTTGCATGTTGAGGGCGCTATTAGGTGCCGCGGGTGGGCCGCGTGTTTTCCTCCCCTTACTGAATAAGGGGTAAGGGAAAACACGCGTCCAGAGCAGGCTGACAGTGCGCTCCGACGGAGCACACTTTACTGTATCGACCTGTTAGCCAGATGCAATATAGTTTTAATGTATGTCCTAAGGAGAGAATTTAGTATTGTTTTTGCATCATTCCCTCATACTGTCACTGTTAATCACCATTGGGAACAGAAATGAATATAATACTTTTCTTTTTTTTTATTTTCTTTAGAAAAAATACTTACATTCAATCTTAGTATAAATAAGAAGTCATGCCCAAACATGTCTTGAAGTTCAGATTGTTTGGGGAACTGGGGACAGTGAAATTTTGTAGTAAATAAATACTATGGAGAAAAAGAAATTCTCCTAGGACAAGCAGGTTGGTAGTCCTCACACATGGGTGACATCAGATGGAGCCCGGCATGGAAAGATTTCTGTCAAAGTTTCTAGAACTTTGACTAGGCACGCTGAGCATGCCCTGCATGCCACTATCCACGGGTCCATGCAGGGTCCCTCTTCAGTCTCTTCTTTTCCGTGGAGCTGTTTGCTTCACGGGTGTTTGGAGCTTTGCTCTTTAGAGTCTTTTCTCTATACTTTTCTGCACTGGGTCCCCCTTGGTGCTTCAGTGTTGTATGGTAAGTTTTTTGTACCTTCTTTGCAGTTGATTCCTGACTGTGCCATTCTCGGTATCCGCTGGTCATTGGCCACTCACCGGCTCTTTTTCATGGTGTCATTGGGTTTTTATCAATGCCTCCAGTGCCCGCGGAACATGTCTATCATGGATCTGCATGATGTTTGCATCCTCGGCCTGGGAGCGTCATCTTTGCGACCAAATGACCCCCAAGGGTTGTTGGACTCAACTTGATACAATGAAAAAACTCTTCGGGTCTAAAAAATCTGACCCTTCGACTCCGGCGTCAGGTGCCTCTACGCCCAAGGACCGTGAGGAACCAATGGAGCTGCCCACTCCCCTTCCAGCACCCTCATATGAGCACGGTGCTGGAGATAGGACTTCTTCAGCGTCGTCGCAGTCCAGGACCTCAGAATCATTTCTGTCTTCGGCGCTGGGGAAAGACGGGGTCGAGCACCATGGAAAACCTCAGAAGCACAGAGCAAGCTCGTCTGTTGTTTTTAAAATACAGTTACTTCTTTAAAAATTCCTCTTAATTGCTAATTTATGCATGAATATGCTGCCATGCCCCGACCTAGTCTGACTCGTCTTGAATGTTTTTCTATGCTAAGATCATTTGTCCTTCACTCTAGGTTACAGATATTCAAGCAATACTAAGCACAGTGGTTTTTTCTTGTGGCCAGTGTCGGTAGCAGCACGGCAGAAGTACACATTTCGATTCTTATTTTGATTTTATCATTAATAGTGTACACAACAGCCTTTCCATGCATAATCAAGGTCTGCTGTGTATCTAGCTTTCTGCAGTTTTCCGTCTGTCAGTAAGGTGAGCATGAAGTTACATTGACAATTTTCACCATTTCATATATATATTTTCCACTTCCCGGGTTAGTCCCTAGTTATTTTTGTTTTTATTTCAACTCTTCATGCATATTTTTATGCTTTTTGATCCATGGCATTAACAGTTGTTTAACAATATCAGTAGCAATTATGAACATTAGGCTGTGATATTTTATCCCCGGTATCATTTTTAGTGTCCAATTAATAGCTATTTATTTTATAATATTATTTTAATATTTTTTATTTTTGGCATGCCCCTGGCTTTTATTCCTCATTTAAGTGATTAAATGTATTTGTCATGAAAACATTTACATAATTATATATATATTTATTTATTATTTACATAATTTACATAATTCCACAATTAAGCCACTTCAACTGCTTCAAAATGCTGCCGCTAGATCCCTATCAAATTGCAGAAAATTTGAACACATCTTTCCAATTTTGCACCAATTACATTGGCTTCCCATCGCTTTTAGATCACAATATAAGATACTTATGCTTATTCATAAAGCATTGTACGATGATGACTCATCTTGGTTACAAAAACCACTTTATCATTGTATTTCTACTAGAAATCTTCGTTCTACAGACACTGGTTTACTCTCTATTCCCTACAGCAAAAAAATGCTCAAAACAGCTACTATAAATCGAGCCCCCTCTATAATTGGTCCTACTCTATGGAACTCACTTCCACCACCACTAAGGACTGAACCCTCCACATCCACCTTTAGAAAAAACCTTAAAACATGGCTTTTTATCAAAGCTTTCCCCCAATAAACTCGATAGATTTCTTCCCCTTATACAAGGTTTTGTTCCTTTTATTATCGATGAGATACTGAATTTTGTTTCATAATGTTAGCTTATTATCTTATATAGTTCTATGTTTAATTTATTGATAATTATTAGTTGGGGTTTTTTTTTCCTTATTCCACACGCTGTTTTTCAACTGTTATACTGTATTAGGTCTTCAATAATATTTGTTGACAATTTGTTTCAATGTAAACCGGTGTGATATTTTGAATTGAATGTCGGTATAAAAAAGCAAATAAATAAATAAAAAATAAATAAATTTTAATAGAATCCAAAAAGGAAGAAAAATATTCAGTTTGGATACATCAAAACCAAACAAGACTATCAGGCTGCACTGTATTTAGCAGTTGTATAGAGAGTATTTCTTAGTTTAATTAGGCATTCACCAATTTCACTTGTTTCACTCCATTTTTATTCTATTTTTATCTCCAACATGTTTTTTACTTTTTATTTTTATTTTCATCTATGATTTTATGCGCATAATTATGTGACAATCACTCATTCAAATATCATTCATTCCTCACCTAAAACAACCCCCCTTTTTTAAAAATAATACGAGATGTGGCACTTTTATCAATATACAATTTTTTAACATTAAGAGTTTTCAAGATGGAAAGGTATACTGTCACCATGTTTCATGATGTCTCTCATAATGCCAATAGGAATATATAAGTTGGAGTAACCGACGAGATTTGGATATGAATCACGGTACTCTTTATTAAGAAAAACACAGCAATACATACAGGTATTTCAAATATATAAATCACTCAACACCCATGACAACAACATTTTAATATCTTTAGTCCTTTTGTCAGTTTTTTTCAATTTTATGCTACTGTGTGCCCTGTTTGTCTGTTATTATGCATGTTTTAATGTATTTCATTTGATTTGATTAATTTTATTTCTAATGTCAGTGTGATGTCTTTACAAATTTATTTGTTTATAAATGTTTTTAATTTAAATTATATGGATGTTTTAATTACAGTAGCCCCTGAGGCAGCTCTATGTGTAGAGCGAAACTCGGCCAGAGTTGGGCACAGATACTGTGTGAATAAAGTTGTTCTTTTTTTACCAATCTCATCTGTTATGGTCGCTACTTAGCCATATTGGATCGGCTTCCGATTTGCTTTTTGGGACCTTCCTTGATCTGGAGGAGATCCTGGTATCTGAGGATGATGACTCTAAGGTGGTCCGTTTGTTTCGTAAAGAGTTAGGGCCTTTTATTCCTCAGGTTCTGGAGGAGCTTGGGTGAAGGATCCACAAGAAGACTCTGATATGGAAAGGGCAGACCCTGTCCTGGATGGGCTTAGGGTTCCAGCAAGAGCATTCCCATATCATAAGTCGGTGAAAAAGTTGGTGGATCGAGAGTGGGATACTCCTGATGCCAGCTTGAGAGTTGGGAAGGCGATGGTGAAGCTTTATCCTTTGCCTGAGCAGACATTGGAGCTGTTTTCCCTTCCAAAGGTTGATGCTGTGGTTTTGGCGGTTACTAAAAACACAACTATCCCAGTTGCGGGGTCCGCAGGCTTTGAAGAATGTTCAGGATCGAAAACTGGAAGTTTAGCTCAAGAGGATTTTTGAGGTGTCAGCCCTGAGTTTACGGGAGGCCATTTATTCTAGTTTTATATAGTGGGCTTGTCTGCATTGGGTGCAGCAGCTTCAGGATGGTCAGGTGAAGTCTGGCGTGGAGGCAATTAAGGCTGACCGCTTAGAGGCGATGGTGGTGTACATTGTTGATGTTCTGTATGAACTGGTGATAACGTCTTCTCGGATTATGGGGTCTGCAGTATCAGCCAGAAGGTTGTTATGGTTGCGTAACTAGTCAGCAGATGTATCATCTAAGTCTCGGTTGGGATCACTTCCCTTCATAGGCCAGCTTTCATTTGGGGAGAACCTGGAGCAGTTGATGAAGGATCTGGGTGAGAATAAGGTTCTTAGGTTGCCAGAGGAAAAGCCTAAGGGCAAGAGGTTTTTTCAGGCTCGGTCCTGTTTTCGAGGCAGTAGGAGGTCTCACCCGGCAAGATCAGTGCCAGGTCCGCAGAAGCAATTCTCTCTCCAGGGAAGGTTTATGAGTCCTGGTGTATTGCTAACAGAGTGCAAGCTTTACGATCTATGGTGTCTCAGATGTTTTCCTTTCTTCAGGAGGGTTTGTCCTTTCTTCAGCAGGGTTTGATGAAGGGTTTGGCTTTCAACTCTCTTAGGGTCCAGATGACTGCTCTTGCTTGCCTAAAAGGTAAAGTAGATTGTTGCTCTCTGTTTTCTCATCCTGGCATGGTTCGGTTTCTTCGGGAGGCTAATAATTTGCACCCACCAGTTAGGAGAGTTTGCCCATCCTGGAATCTTAATCTTGTCTTCAGAGGTTTGTGTGAGGCACCTTTTGAATCACTTCGGAGAGCACCGCTTAAAGATTTGACCCTTAAGGTTGTTTTTCTAGTGGCCATTTGTTCAGCTAGGAGGAGCTCTGAGTTGCAGGCTTTGTCTTGCCATGATCCATTCCTGCAGATTTCGGACTCACGGGTGTCCTTGCAGACACTACCCTTGTTTTTACCTAAGGTGGTATCGGCATTTCATGTGAATCAGACTGTGGACCTTCCGTCTTTTTCTGAGATGGACTTTTCCACACTTCATGTGAGGAAGCTTAAGTTTTTGGATATATGCAGAGCTTTGTTGAGGTATCTCAAGGAAACAAATGATTTCAGGAGGTCGGATCATCTCTTTGTGTTATGGAGCAGTTCGAAGAGAGGTTCTCGGGCTTCTAAGGCTACTATTGCGCGGTGGCTGAAGGAGGTCATTTGGTTGTCGTACATAACTAAGGGTTGTCCAGTTCCTGAGAGTTTGAGAGCCCACTCTATGCGCTCTCAGGTGGTCTCGTGGGCAGAGGCTCAGATTGTTTTGCCGCAGGAAATTTGTAAGGCAGTGACTTGGAAGTCACTGCATACTTTTGCAAGGCACTATCGCTTGGATGTGCCGGTCTTTTGGCGAGAGTGTTTTGCGAGAAGGACTCTCCAGGTCCTACCCTAAGTAGGGAGCTTTGGTACACACCAGAAGTCTGGATTGATCTGGGTACATACAGAGAAAGGAAAATTGATTCTTACCTGCTAATTTTCATTCTTGTAGTACCATAGATCAGTCTAGAACCCGCCTGGTCTGTGGATGTGGAGATTTCTGCGCTCATCCAATTTTATTAGTTGGAATACAGATTTGTTTGAAAAAAAAAAGTTTTTATAAATTTGTTGGTGTTTTTACTGTTTTTTATGCTTGGGTACAGGTAAATATTGAGGAACTGCAGGTGATACATGTGATTATGTAGCAGTGTTGGTAAAACTTTCTCTGCCTCTATCTGCTGGCAGGGATGCAAAACCCAGGATTCTGGACTGATCTGTGGTACTACAGGAATGAAAATTAGCAGGCAAGAACAACTTTTCCTATTTTGTAACAAGTATTTCAATTTGACTCTGTCTTAAACATTTGAGTTTGTTGTAAAAGATGCAAATAGAAAACAAATCAAAGATTCCAAATCTCTTTTTCCAAGGCTAGACATTCTTGCATCTCTTTTTTCAGAAATGAAATGCATTTGAAATAACAACGCTACCATGTACGGGGTAACAGAAATCTGTTTTTGTAATCTATATATTTCTCATCACTTATCCGGACAGGGCCGCCGCCGACAGCGTGACCAGACTAGGCTCCGCTCCAGGCCCGCTTTCCTCTCTCGGCTGAAGCCCGCCCCCACAGAGAACCGGCCAATCATCCGACGGCTGCAAGGCAGCCAATCAGAAGAGGACTGGCGGCGCTTTAAATTTATTTCCCAGCCCGCGAATCTTCCTTTCTTAACCGGCTCACCTTGAAGTTGCTGCTGCCGCTCCTGAAGTAAAGCCTGCGCAATCGGCGCCGGCATCCCATCGGGGTAAGGCCTTTTTCTCATCACTTACCCGGACAGGGCCGCCGCCGACAGCGTGACCAGACTAGGCTCCGCTCCAGGCCCGCTCTCCTCTCTCGGCTAAAGCCCGCCCCCACAGAGAACCGGCCAATCATCCGACAGCTGCAAGGCAGCCAATCAGAAGAGGACTGGCAGAGTCTTAAATTTCATTCCATTCCGGCGCCGCGCGCTGAACGTCGCACGCCGAAGGTGCGCGTCAAAGGGGCAGGCCCCTTTGTGCGCCCCTTCGGGAGTAACGTCTTTGCTATTAGGGTACTACGCCCCCTTTCAAGTTTCACTCCATCGTCTGGACCCACCTTCCTCGACCGTGCTAACATATCAACTATCAGCAGTTGGGGCATAACCTAAATATTGTCACTGACACCAGGCCCTGTGAGACCACCTTTATCCTACATTTCATTCATCACCTCTAACAACTGACCTCTTACACCTTCACATTTCATCGATCCTTTCTCAATATGCGCACATTTACTATACCTATATTCTACAATCGGAGATTCAACAGGCCTCGAGCTATAGGCCTCCGGCAACAAAGGCTAATTCCAATCATGATTGCTCCAGTCACTCAACTCCTCGGATTCTCTCTCTTCACGCTTACTCTATTCAATGCTCAATCCATTTCCAAAAAAACCCACCTACTCAACGATTACCTTTTAGACTCTAAACCAGACATCTGTGCAGTTACAGAGATGTGGTTGAAACCAACGGATACAGTTCTTCTGAACCAGCTCCCCAATCAACTATACGATATCCATTCAATCCCAAGACTTAAAAAAAGAGGAGGAGGACTACTGCTCGCTGTAAAAAAAAGGTCTAGACCTCTCTTTGCAACTATCTACCACAACTAACAACATCGAATGATCCCTTTTCAAATCAGTTCATCTCCAACTTGGCCTCATCTATGCACCCCCAGGTATTCTTGAATCTGACCCTTCTCCATTGATCGAATGGACAACCAAACATTTCAACTTAGATAAACCATCTATCTTGATGGGAGATTTCAATCTTCACGTGGATGCCTCACTGATTTCCCCCAACTGTGAAATCCTACTCTCTACACTTAGTTACCTGGGCTTTATACAAATTGTTACAAGCCCTACGCACAAAGCCAGCCATACACTGGACCTTATTTTCATTAACGAAGGCATTATTTCTGCTACCAGCCCAATATGTACTGCAGTCCCTTAGTCAGACCATCAGGTCATTTCATCAGAGCTACAAATTAAAGATCACCCCCAGCCTGTCTTCCCTAGCACCACTATTCAGTTCAGGAAACCTTGTCCCACAGACTATCTAAGTAATATGCTCGCAAAGGATCTAGCTCAGCTTGATCTTTCAGATGCCTTCACTGCGACTTCCTCCTGGCTCAAGATAACTAACAAAGTGGCAGAACAAGCCTGTCCAACCATTACCAAATCGCTACACCCACATCAGGATAACAGGAAACCATGGCTCACCCCAAATCTAAAGGCCCTCAAACACAGCTACGGAGCAAAGAGCACAGATGGCGCAAGAACCCATCAACTTCAACTCTATCAGCCTACAAATCACTGCTGAATATCTACAGGAACGCCATTCTTAGAGCTAAGAAAGATTTCTTCTCCAAAAAAATCCACCATTTCTTCTTTGATTCCAAAGCCTTATTCTCTTATGTCTCATCACTCACTAAACCTTCCCCTCCTACCATTCCAGATGTTCTAGCACTCAACAAAGCCACAGAGCTGGCCATCTTCTTTGAGAGAAAAATAGCAAACCTCATAAAGCCACTTACTGCGTCCAACGTAGGAAGCCCCCCATCTTTACCCTTTACTCCTAATCGAAACTCCACACTAGAAGCTTTCGAGACTTCTTCCTCCCTGGAAATTGAAAACATCCTCAGGAAGCTCAAACCTTCGTCTCACCCACTAGACTCAATACCTTCAAACCTCCTGCTCTCCATCCCGAACACTATTTCAAAAGCTTTAGCAGACATAATTAATTGCTTCTTGATACAAGGGATGGTACCTGACCAACTTAAACTAGCTATACTCAAACCCCTACTAAAAAAACCTAACCTTCCAACTACTGATCCTGCAAACTTCAGACCTATAGCTAACTTACCACTGATCTCCAAAATTATGGAGAAAATAGTAAATAAACAAATTTCAAAATACCTGGAGGAGAACAACATCCTTTCCCCTTTCCAGTTTGGATTCCGCAAAACTCGAAACACTTGCTTCTAACATCACTAGTGGATACCATTCTCCTAAACCTTGAGAGGAAACTGCCGTACCTACTAGTACTACTGGACTTATCTGCGGCATTTGATACGGTGAATCATTCCATTCTTCTTCAGTGTCTAGCTGACATTGGTATCAAAGGAGTGGCTCACAGTTGGTTCAAATCCTTCCTGGACAATAGATTTTACAAGGTGAAGATTAACAATAAGGTATCTCACCCCATCAGATCAAACCTAGGAGTCCCGCAAGGTTCAGCCCTCTCCCCTACACTGTTTAACATCTACCTGCTCCCTCTCTGCCAATTACTCTTCAACTTAAAATTAACTTATTACCTCTACGCTGATGATGTCCAGATTCTTCTCCCTATCACAGACTCTCTTCACAAAACCTGGACCCACTGGAACAACTGTCTGCGATCAATTAACAGTCTACTTACCAGTCTTAACTTGATCCTCAATACAAATAAGACAGAGATTCTCATTATTTCTTCAGGTGAAAGCCAAGTTCTCTTCAACTCCCTAAATGCAGCACAATCACTCTCAACTGCTATTAACCACTCCCCCTATGTCAGAGATTTAGGAGTTCAACTAGACAACCAATTCAATCTTAAATCATTTGTCCAAAACACTACAAAAGAATGCTTCTTTAAATTACAAGTATTAAAAAAACGTAAACTTCTCCTTCACTTTCGAGATTTCCGACTGGTGCTGCAGTCCATTATCCTTTCTAAATTAGACTATTGCAACTCCCTCTTGCTTGGTCTCCCTGCAATAACAATAAAACCACTGCAGATGGTACAGAATGCCGTGGCGAGAATACTCACCAACTCAAACAAAAGAGAGCATATCTCTCCCATACTGCAGTCACTTCACTGGTTACCCATCAAAGCCAGGATTTCATTCAAAGTACTCATGATGATACATAAAGACATTCCTAACATCGCCCCTCTCAAACTCAGCCATCAATTCCATGCTCACACCTCTGAAAGACCAGTCAGAAGAGCTTACAAAGGCTCTCTGCATGCCCCCCCTACTAAATCTCTAAGCAAACGAGCGTTATCTACATCAGGGCCGACTCTATGGAACACTCTCCCACCAGACCTCAGTCAAGAACATTGTCTCCAAACTTTCAAGAAAGACTTAAAAACTTGGCTTTTCAGTCAAACTTTCCCTGAAAACCCAAGTTCTCTTTGACGCAGGTCCTAGAACATGGACCAAGGTCCAAGGCCAACAGTTAATGGGCATACTGAACTATCTCTTCACAGCCCCCCCCCAGGATCCATCCTAGTTTTAAATCAAGTATTTATATTTATTTCATTTTATTTATTTTATTTTTATTTATCCTCAGTTTTGTATTAATTCCATGTTGAAGCTGCTCTCGGTTTGTTATGGTTCCTTGTTTCCAAATGTTTTTGAATGTTATAATTCGCTAATGTTCATTGTTTAATGTATCGCCTCCCAGTGAAAGTTCTGTTCCAATGTAAACCGGTGTGATCTGTATTCTTTATAGGAATGTCAGTTATATAAAAATTCAAAATAAATAAAATAAATAAATATATAGTTTTGAAACTAACAGTAAAAAAGAATGATATAAATACATTTATAATAAAAATTGCTACGATTTGAAATAAAGGTTGTGTCGTAAATGCACCTACATGAACAAATTTTAATTGAGATATGATATTAGCAACACAAAGAAACTTGTGCTCAAAAAAATGTGTGTACTAGAATTGACACGTGGAATTAAGGAGATAAAATGATGTATTTAGTGTTGAGGATAAGCTGTTTTAGTGGACCCTTGGGCCGGCCTGCGGGAGACTGGAGAGAGATGGACCATAGTCTCTACTAGAGGGCAGGCCGGGAGGCTGATACCAGGCAGGCGATGGACGGTGAGCTTCACCCAGGAAGCTGGTGCTCCCCTGGGAGGAGCCCATAGGAGCCTAGCCGCTTGGGACTTAGGGGATTCACCCTGGAAGCCGGAGCTGCCCCGGGAGGAGCCCGGCCGCTGGGACTTAGGAGATCACGGAAGCTGGAGCTGAAGCAGGCGGGCAGGGATCCGGAGTCAGGCAGGAACTGAAGCAGGACAGGTACCGGAACCAAGCTGGCACTGAAGCAGGACAGGTTACTGGAACCAGGCTGGCACTGAAGCAGGAGAAGTACTGGAACCAAGCTGGAACTGAAGCAGGACAGGTTACTGGAACCAGGCTGGCACTGAAGCAGGAGCGGTACTGGAACCAAGCTGGAACTGAAGCAGGACAGGTTATTGGAACCAGGCTGGCACTGAAGCAGGAGAGGTACTGGAACCAGGCTGGAACTGAAGCAGGACAGGTTACTGGAACCAGGCAAAAGCAAAGACAGGGCTTGGACACAGAAGCGTAGCAAGTCGTAGGCAGGAATGGAGCTGCTAACACAATAGCACACTCCGCGGCTCGGAGTAACTAGGAACCGCAAGGAACCCTGTTGCAAGGCAAAGTCCTGGGCTCCACGGCAGCCTTACATAGGCCACAGCGTCTGACATCAGGAGTAAGGCGGGGCCTTCAGTGGTGGGAAAAGGCCTTCATAAGCGCGGCTCCTGCGCGCGCGCCTAGGGAGACGGCATCCAGGAAGGGTTTCTCGACGGCGTCCCCCCCCTGTGGGGACGCCGCGAAACAGGCCACAGGCTGTCGGAGACGGAACGGGACCAAGGAGGTAAGGGCCGGGGTCGCGACTGTCTCGACCGGGACCGTAACATTTAGGATACAATATGATGTGATTTTAATTATATGGATGTGCAATAGATTTGATAAATAGAAATTTTTTTGGGAAAAGAAAAATGTATCCTCATATATAAATGTTATAGATATAGATGTATCCTCATATATAAATGTTATAGATATAGATATAAGATTAAAGTTTTAAATGTGCAATGATATTGGCTCAGTTATTTACTCTTTCGGATAATAGAAGGACTAGGGGGCACTCCATAAAGTTAGCAAGTAGCACATTTAAAACTAATCTGAGAAAATTCTATTTCACTGAACACACAATTAAGCTCTGGAATTTGTTGCCAGAGGATGTGATTAGTGCAGTTAGTGTAGCTGGATTTAAAAAGGGTTTGGATTTTGTGGTCCCGGGCCATGCCCCGGGTCCTCCACCTACCTCGGGGGCGGCCCGGGCCGTTTCGGGGCTTCTCCAGGGCAGTCGCGGCAACCTCCGGGCCTGCAGGCCTTCCAGCACGTCTCTCCCTCCTCGGGAGAGACGCCGACGTCCAGACGTGGCTGGCCCCGCCCCCTGACGCGCGCGCGGGGAGGAGTCCCAATTAAAGGGGCCAGCGCGGGAAAATCCTCAGCTGCACTGAGGATGACATCAGACGCCTCAGGGTACAAGTACCCTGCATCGAACTCTCATCTGTGCCTTGCAACAAGGTTCCTGGACTTGGCCTGTGTTGCTGCGTTCCTGGTTGTCTTCGTCCCGCTTCTGCCTGCTTCCCTGGTTTCGGATTCTTCTGGCTCTGACTCCTGGACTGGCTTCAGATTCTTCTGGCTCTGACTCCTGGACTGGCTTCGGATTCTTCTGGCTCTGACTCCTGGACTGACTTCGGATCGCTCTTTGGCTCCGACTCTGGACCGGCTGTGGATCACCCTTGGACTCTGACTCCTGGATTTCCTCCGACCTGCTGGAGGCGCCAGCCGTCCGGAACCACGACCTGCAGGAGGCGCCTGCATCCGGACCACCCACAACATCAGGAAGTTGCCTAAGTCCCAGCGGCCGAGTCCCTACGGGCCCCTCCTGGGGGGACTTCGGCTTCCAGGGTGAATCTTCTAAAGTCCCAGCGGCTGGACTAAGGGCTCCTCCCGGGGGAGTGCCGGTCTCCAGGGTGAAGAATCCTCTTCTTCTTCTTTGGTCCTACACCGTCCATCCGTCCAGAGGAGGGAGAATCCTTGGTCGCAGAGGACTTCTCCATAGACCAGAGCGTCAGCCAGCACCGAGTTTCCGAACCGCCTCCTGGTTGGGACATTCGCTGTGGTCCTCCACGGCACTCCATCTTCTGTTCCAACCAGCCCAAGGGTCCACGAACACAACATTGGATAAGTTCTTGGAGGATAAGTCCATTACCTGCTATTAATTAGGGATATGCAATCGTTTTTTGACGATTAGGAAATTCTTACAATATTTCCTAAATCGTCATGGATCAGGAAACCGATAAAACGATTGTATTTTCCCCGAGTTTTCATAAAAAATCATTTTTCGGCTTAGTACGCGCTAACTCCCATTAGTGCGCACTAACAAAAAAAACACATTAGTTACCGTTAGTTTTTGTTACTTTTTGTTAGTTTTTGGTAGTGCGAACTAAGCCGAAAAACGATTTTTCACGAAAAAAAAATGCTGATCCGCGGGAACACGAGATTTTCCTGCGGCCACACGAACCCGAAAGCGGAAACGATCGGGCACCCAATACACATCTCTACTATTAATTAAGTTGACTTAGAAAATAGCCATTGCTATTACTAGCATCAGTAGCATGGGATAGACTTAGTTTTTGAGTACTTGCCAGGTTCTTATGGCCTGGATTGACCACTGTTGGAAATAGGATGCTGGGCTTGATGGGCCCTTGGTCTGACCCAGTATAACAATTTCTTATGTTCTTATCTCACAACCTCTTAGACATCAGGAGAGTAATTCACTTCACTCAAGGGCAAATAACTATCTCCTTAACTGGATTTGGACTATGGAAAATAAAATCCTCGTCCATTCTATCAAAGTTCAGAAGAGAGGAAAATGCAAGGCCTAAATAGTGATAGAAATACAGCTGAACAGTATGGAAGCTAAAATTTTAACAGAGCAACCTGCCACAAAGTTTGGCATCCTGACAATGATTCAAGAGTTTAAACCAGAGACGGACCAGGGGGAACTGGAGGCGGGCCATGGGGGAAACCTCAGGTCTCCCACAAACACATGGTTTCCATGCGGGGAAGAAGGGAGTGATTCACGGCCTAGGCCACCACCAACAGCAAAGTCTTTCTAACTTTCTTTTTTCCCTGCATCTCCAACATGATGGCCTATAGCCAGCATTAGCAGTCAGCGAGCAGCGCTTCTTATTGGCCATCTCCTACTCCTCTGTTGGCTTCTAGCTGAAGCTTGAACCACACAAAGCCCCCCAAAGTCTTGTGAGGCCGGCGGCTTCTCACATATCAATTCAGACTCCTCTTAGATTATTTGGGGGGTTGTTAAAGTTAAGATGTATCCTCCAGGAGGGCTCTTTTTTCCAGGTGTTACATTTCAGAACTCCTGGAAAACATATCTTCCTTCTGTAACATACGTGCTTCGAGACCCTTCAATGGGGAAAAGTGCAATCCCACTCTCAGATGAGGAGAGGACCATGATGGGGACTTGGAGATGGGTGAAGCCATTGAAAAAGGGTGCATAGCCATGACCTCAGAGCAATTCTGTTATGAGTGTCGCCCGCGGGAGACCTGCAGTGCGGCCCTCTCACCTTCTTACTCAGACTCCAGCTCCTGGTTCCTCTTCACTGGCAGCGGTGGGCCACCAGCTCCGACCTTGGGTCGCCTCCGGCTCTGCCATGGTCCCTAGTGTCGCTAGCCAAGATGTTCTTGCTCATTGGGCCTCTCCGCGTGGCCCGTGGAGAGATGCAGCAATCAGCGCCGCACCCCTCCCTAGGCACGTGCGCATCACTAATCCTTTTAAAGGGCCCGCGGCAGGAACTTGGCTGCGGCCCCGGATGTTTTATTTTTATTTTATTTATTTAAGGTTTTTTTATACCGGCATTCATGAATTCGTTCACATCATGTCGGTTTACAGAAAACAGGGGTGCAAAGAATACAACCTAAAACATAAATAAACGTGGTGAAGAGATGCAGTTACAATTAACAAGGGCTAATGAACTGGGATTGTAAGAAATAAAGAGAGATAGAGGAGGTTAATTATATACAAGTGTACAATATAAATATACAAGAGTACAATATAAATATGGAGTCCAATAAATACAGCTTCTGAGCAGAGAATTTATTGATGGTGTGTGTTAGGTGGAGTTCGGGAAGGCTTGCCTGAAAAGCCATGTCTTGAGTCTTTTCCTAAAGGTTAGGAGGCATGGTTCATTTCTGAGATCTGGGGGGATGGAGTTCCATAGCGGTGGGCCTGCTGTGGAAAGGGCTCGATCTCTTAAGGTGCTGTGATTAGTGGTTTTGGTGGGTGGGACAAGGAGGCATCCTCTGTAGGCTTCCCTGGTCGGTCTTGTGGATTTGTGTAAACGGAGAGGAATTTGTAGGTCGATTATGGTGTTTTGGTGAATGATTTTGTATATCAAGGTGATGGATTTATAAATGACTCTGAACTGAATTGGTAACCAGTGGAGGTCTTTTAGGACTGGGGAGATGTGTTCTCTTTTCCTAGTGTTTGTTAGTAGACGGGCTGCTGCGTTTTGAACTATTTGGAGCGGTTTTGTGTATGAGGAAGGGAGTCCAAGTAAAGTAGAGTTGCAGTAGTCTAGAGAAAATGAGGGCTTGGAGGATGGTTCTGAAGTCTTTGGCGTGGAAGAGTGGTCTTATCCTTTTTAAAACTTGCAGTTTATAGAAGCAGTCTTTGGTGGTTTTATTGATGTCGGCTTTGAAGTTCAGTTTATTGTCGATTAGCACACCTAGATCCCTCACATGGGTGGTTTGTAGGTTGGTTGGGAGACAAGCTGTGAGATTGTTGTCAGGAGTTATGAGTAATAGTTCAGTTTTGGAGGAGTTTAGTACCAAATTTAGGCTGTTGAGGAGGCTTTTGATTTCTAGGTGACAGGATTCCCAGTATTTGAGGGTTTTTGAGTATGATTCTTTGATGGGGATCAGGATCTGGATGTCGTCTGCATAGAGAAAGTGTATTAAATTGAGGTTGCTAAGGAGTTGGCAGAGTGGTAGGAGGTAAATATTAAAGAGTGTAGGGGATAAAGAGGAACCTTGTGGGACTCCGATGGCCGAGTCGTGGCGTGATGATTCTTTGTTCTGGATTTTTACCTTATAACCTCTGTTGGTTAGAAACGATTTGAACCAGGTGAGCGCCAATCCAGAGATTCCTATGGCAGCTAGCTGGTTGATGAGGATAGCGTGATTGACGGTATCGAAAGCTGCTGAAAGATCCAGAAGGACCAATAGAAAGGATTGTCCTTTGTCTGTACCTAGGATGAGGAGGTCTGTTAGGGAGGTAAGTAGGGATTATGTGCCCCGATTTTTGCGGAATTCATGTTGTGAGGCGGATAGAAGTTTGTTATCTTCGATGTAGTCTGATAGTTGGGAGTTCACAAGCCTTTCCATAATCTTAGCTATGATAGTCAGACTCTTCAGTGCATATAAGCTCAGGCCTCGCTCCATAGCGTTGCCTTTGCAACAGGTCTCCTCATACTCCGAGTACTCGTTGCTGATAGATAATCCTCTCTACTTCATGTTCCTGATTCCTGTGGTTCCTGGTTACTGTCTTCCTCGTTATTGCCTGTTGGACTGACCCTTTGGATTTTGGACTCACTCTTTGGACTGACTCTTTGGATTTTGACTCTTTGGATTTTGACTCTGCTACGCCTGACTACTCTTCAGCCTATCTCCAACCCCAGACCTCTGTTACGCCTGACTACTCTTCAGCCTATCTCCAGCCCCGGATCTCTGCTACGCCCGGCTACTCTTCAGCCTATCTCCAGCCCCGAACCTTTGCTACGCCCGACTACTCTTCAGCTTATCTCCAGCCCCGGACCTTTGCTATGCCCGACTACTCTTCAGCCTATCTCCAGCCTCGGACCTTTGCTACGCCTGACTACTCTTCAGCCTTTCTCCAGTCCCAGACCTTTGCTATGATTGACTAGGCCTGCTTTCTCCAGCCCTGACCATTGCCTTGATTAACTACGCTACAGACTTCTCCATATCCAGAATTCTATGTTGCTTGCCATGACCTCCACTTGCCGCCGGCCCTGATCCAAGCCTGTCAGTGACACCTCCTCTAGCCTATCCCCTGCACGTGGACTTACAAGGCTCTGGCCTTTCGTTGCTTAAGTGCCTCCAGTTACTCTCCGTTTTATTAGTGCCTAAGTTCCAGTACCGAACCCAGTCCAGGGTAGGACTTCGCCACCTATCGACTGCTGACTCTGGACTGAACTACCTTTTTTCTCAAAACAATCTCGAGACCCACCTAAGTCCTGCCAGCCCCAGCACCCAAAGGCTCAACCCGCGGGAACGAGGGCTGGTATAGGTGAAGCTCCAGCGGCCTCTACCTTCAGCTCACTCCATCTGCCGATGGTGGGGACCCATAGGTCCCTACCTACGGGTTGCATCAACCCCACTTCAGCCCAAGGGTCCATCTCCGACGCAACAGGTTGCAAAGGCCATGGACTCGGTAGAGCCGCGTGCCCTCCACGCCATCCCAGGGCTGGCCTCCAAGGTACAAGAACAGCAGCAGTTTCTTGAGGCACTGGCCTCCTCCACGGATGGTCTCACGCCTAGCTTGATGCTCTTACAAATAATCCGGTTCCTCTTATGGCTCCTTCTCATCCACAGCCATCTCCATCGATGCTTCGAGCCTTATTGGCACTACCAGTGCCCCCACGCTTCAGTGGCGACTCCAGACTCTGCAGAGGGTTTATTAAACAATGTTATATGCAATTCGCTCTCCTGGTATATAACAGGTCCATTGCATCGGGTAACAACGAAGGTGCCGATGTATCTAGGAGCAAATCTCTGAGACGGAATTCGAAGTCGGATATATCGAGTACTTAACCAGACTTTCTGGCCATGGAGGAATTCAGGAACCGAGTGACATCAACTGTCAGCAGTTCTCTTGGCCCGGGAGGTGGCCTGATGCAAGCAGAGGCTTGTCTGCTCCCATAACATTTTGAGGGCATCCACAGTAGCCTGTGCCACAGGGGATGGCACTGATAGAGGTATAGGTCAGAGCTTTCCAAACTTTTCATGTTGGTGACACACTTTTTAGACAAACATAATTTCGGGACACAGTAATTAGTCTACAAGCAAACCGGAGGTTAAAGGTTAAATGAACGAAATGTATTTCGACAATTTATGTATGTTTCCTTAAATATATACATAATAAAATGTTTCACGACACAACATATCTTGTGAAAACCTTTCGTTTATATTAAAAATATATAATATTCCAAGATTAATGTTATTGTTATAATTTATGAGTAACAATAATAAAACAAAGTTATTGTGTTATTCAATTTACCTCTTTAATGAGATATGAGCTTGATGGGATGAACACAGCTTTTGAATATTTGGTGTTAATAAAAAAGTCCAAAGGGTCTTCTGCATAATTTTAAAAAGCTGGCCAGTTTCACACTATAAAATTATTTGATAGCCTCATTCAACTAATTCTATATGGCTATGAGAGTGAAATCTGGAATTTATAGGAAGGGACAGGATGTCAATATAAATCCTGCATCTCCAGTCTGTAACTCTGTGCATCCACTGAAATTCCCCCAAAACAATGGAGCTTGGATGTTTCCCTTACAGCTCATCATACTAAAAGATATTTTCAAATTCTGGTGTCACCTCACAGTAACAGCAGCACAAACACCTTCCACTGCCAGGCACATTGTGAACTAAAATAAAACCTCGCAAAAAAGACACTCAAAATCTATACTGCAATCCCATTGTAACATAACAGTAATAACACCAAGGACTCAAACAACAATAACCCTACCTGTGAAAAAGCATGGGTAAATATTACACTGGGTCCTAGAATACCAATACACCACCTATTGAGGAAACAAAACAAACCCGATTGCTATAGATCCCTATGCTAGCAGAATCTCTCATCATGGTCACACACACAGAGCAGAGACAGACCCTCACCAAATACAGAATACAAAATAAAGGAGCACAAATTAGACAAAAACTGAAATGGAAACTCCAAGAAGCCAGACTGTGTATTAACAATGGAAAAACAGAACCACCATTCCTCAGAAAACAAACAAAATCAAGAAACATAAAGCATCAGTTATAATAGTAAAACCATACTAATAAAAGAATATTTTAAAACTACTGATAAATAGAATTTCTATTAATTAAAATCATATACATTTTTTACAGTTTCCCAGAGGTTATCCTCTCTCACACAGACTCACATGTCCATTCTCTCTCACACATACACTGTCACATACATACACATTCATGCTCTTATACCCACCATAACCTCTCGCTCTCACAGACACTGACACACTCTCAGGCTCTAAGACACTCTCTCCCCCTCCT
Source organism: Rhinatrema bivittatum (assembly GCF_901001135.1). NCBI lineage: Eukaryota > Metazoa > Chordata > Amphibia > Gymnophiona > Rhinatrematidae > Rhinatrema > Rhinatrema bivittatum. The sequence continues at coordinate 648,904,239 of NC_042615.1, read as the reverse complement.
CACACACCCCACACACAAACTCTTACTCCCCTGGATTTTCTCATACACACTCTCTCTGGCTCCCTCACATACACACAAACACACACACCCAGGCAAGTTCCCAATCATTCTCACACAAACACACACACCCAGGCAAGCTCCCAGTCATTTTCACACACTAAAACTGACCCCCAGGCAGGCTCCCATTCATTTTCACACCACTCCCTCACCATCCCCCAGGCAGGCACCCATCCATTCACACACATACACCCCCAGGCAGGCACCCATTCATACACATGCACACACTAAAGGCAGACCCCCTCTCTTTCTTTTGCCAGCAACCTCGGAGCCTCTCTCCTTCCTCTGCTGCCACTGATGCCGCATGGCTATTGGGGAGGTGCTGATTGCTGCTATTGGCACTGAAGCCCATTCTGCTGCCTCCTCTGTGCAGGCCCTGTGGGTTTCCAGTTCCTCCATGTTGATCTCGTACATTGTGAGATCCGCATAAAGAAAGTGCTACTCTTGACATTAACAAAGATTACATGTGCCAATCAGTAAAAAGTAATTTCTTTCTTTTTTTTTTTTACCTTTGCTGTCTGATCTTAGTTTTCTAATTGGTTGGTCCCAGGCTTTTTTGTTCCACCTCCCCTTTCTTATTTTTTTGCCAATTCATTTCATATTGTCTTTTTTTCTATTTCTTTTCTCTCCATCTATCTTCTTCCCTCAAACATACAGTCAGGTTCTCATTCTCACATGCTTTCTCTCTCTCACACACACACACACACACAGGCTCTCACGCTCACATGCTCTCTCTCTCATACAATCATTCATACACAGTCTCTCTCTTGCACATGCTGTCTGACTCTCACACACCCAGGCTCTCTCTCACTCCCACATGCTGTCTTGCTCATGCACAGGCTCTCACTGTCACATGCTGTCTCTCTCTCACACACACACAGGCTCTCACATGCTGTCTCTGCAAACATTGAGATCCTCACTCCCACACCCAATCTCTCAACTCACACAGGCACCCAATCTCTCAACTCATCTCATACACGCACACAATCTCTCAATTCAGCTCATACAGGCACCCAATCTCTCAACTCATCTCATACACGCACACAATCTCTCAATTCAGCTCATACAGGCACCCAATCTCTCAACTCAGCTCAGCTCATACAGGCACCCAATCTCTCAACTCAGCTAATACACGCACCCAATCTCTCAACTCAGCTAATACACGCACCCAATCTCTCAACTCAGCTCAGCTCATACAGGCACCCAATCTCTCAACTCAGCTCATACACGCACTCTACGGACCCTCAGCCTCTCTCTTACCTCTGGGCCTCCTCTTCACGGGTCGCTGCAGGATCAGCTCTGCAGCGGCCCTGATCTTCTCGGGCCGATCGCGGCGACTCTGATCTTCTCGGGCCGATCTGATCCGCGGTGGGGGCCCTGCTACCGGGCCTCTTCTCGCCCGCTGCAACAACGCGGCTCCTCTTTTGCACATGGCTGCTTCATCTCCTTCCTGCCCGTGCGGCTCCGGCAACATTGTTCTTCCGGGGCCGCGTGGGCAGGAAGGAGGCGGAGCACCTGCACGTTTAGACGTGCCCTTTTTCTTCGGGCCGTGGTGACGTGAACGCACCACGGCCTTACCGATCTTCCGGCTGTGTGTCTGCGGCACACAGCACAACGATTCTTCGCTGCTCAGCCGCCAGTGGGATGAGCTCCACCGGCGGCCGCATTGGCTCCCACTTGCCGGTGTGTCACGTGCACTGGGCTTGCACGACACACCGGCACACCTCAGGCGACACACCAAAGTGTCGCGACACACACTTTGGAAAGCTCTGGTATAGGTAGTGGGGGTCATGGTTGTTTCCCATAGATGACTGAAAATGGAGATGTTCCAGTAGCAGTGGCGGCGTGAGAGTTGTAAGAAAACTCTGCCCAGGATAAGAGGTCTGACCAATTATCTTGTCGGTCATTGATGTAAGCGCGCAAGAAGGCCTTCAAGCAGTGATTCATCCACTCAGCTTGCCCGTTAGTTTGGGGATGATAGGCGGTCGTAAGGCTGATGTTAATACAGAATTTTTGGCAGAGGGAGCACTAGTACCTGGCAACAAATTGAAGACCTCGGTCTGAAACAATGTCCGTAGTTAAGCCGTGCAGTCTGAAGATATGGTGGAAGAATAATCATGCTAACTCTGGAGCAGATGGTAGGCCCTGTAGAGGTACGAAATGGGCCATTTTTTTAAATTGGTCTATGGTGACTAGGGATGTGAATCATGTGATCGATTGTCTTAACGATCGATTTTGGCTGGGGGGGAGGGAAATCTGATCATCATGGGTTTTTTTGTTAAAAAATCGTTAAAAATCGTAAATCGGGGGAGGGCGGGAAAACCGGCACACCAAAACAACCCTAAAACCCACCCCGACCCTTTCAAACAAATCCCCCACCCTCCCGAACCCCCCCAAAATGTTTTAAATTACCTGGGGTCCAGTGGGGGGGGTCCTGGCGCGGGAGGGGGGGAGGGCGGGAAAACCGGCACACCAAAACAACCCTAAAACCCACCCTGACCCTTTCAAACAAATCCCCCACCCTCCCGAACCCCCCCAAAATGTTTTAAATTACCTGGGGTCCAGTGGGGGGGTCCCGGCGCGGGGAGGAGGACGGGAAAACCGGCACACCAAAACAACCCTAAAACCCACCCCGACCCTTTCAAACAAATCCCCCACCCACCCGAACCCCCCCAAAATGTTTTAAATTACCTGGGGTCCAGTGGGGGGGTCCCGGCGCGATCTCCCGCTCTCGGGCCACGGCTGCGTTAATAGAAATGGCGCCGGTGGCCCTTTGCCCTTACCATATGACATGGCAAAGGTAGCGCCGGCGCCATTTTGGTTCCTGTCACCCGACGTCACGAGTGCAGGAGATCGCTCCCGGACCCCCGCTGGACCCCCAGGGACTTTTGGCCAGCTTGGGGGGGGCCTCCTGACCCCCACAAGACTTGCCAAATGTCCAGCGGGGGTCTGGGAGCGACCTCCTGCACTCGGGCCGTATTGCCAATATTCAAAATGGCACCGGCGCTACTTTTGCCCTCACTATGTCATACGGGTCGTATGAGATAGTGAGGGCAGATGGGCCTTGACATGAAGACATGACTATGGAGTGATGCGACGGCATCCGGACGAAGACACATGGCTGATGCGATGGCATCCAGGGACAAAGACACATGGCTGATGCAACGGCATCCAGGGACGAGACTCTTGACATCCACAAAGGCAACACGAGGCATGGACATTGGCACTGTCTCTCAGGGTGCCCTACTCAGGCCACCCACGGGACTGAGTCACGGACCACCCTGTCCGTTACGCGCCCTACACAGCCCCAAGGCTGGTCACGGACCACGACAGGAGCGGGACAGCACAGGAACACACATCCGGGACTTGACGGCTCAGGAGCACAGGACAACCGTCCACCGGCAGGCTAGTCCTCTCAGGAGTACTGCATCTGAGGGACCCCCGGCCTACCAATACCAGAAGGCTCGAGAGCGAAGACGAGGCGAGGTGAAGGTAAGAACATCACGGAAGGCAGGAACACCAGGACGAAGGAGATCCCGAAGACACCTGGACATGGACCTCAGGCATGAAGACTTGACATGGAACAATGAACAAGACGAGGAGCTCCACGAAGAGAAGAAGACCTTACACAGGCTCTGGCAGGCAGGAGCCTCCAGAGCGAAGACTCGACGACGATGCAAGGCCCTGGAGAACTGACGGAGCAGCCCTTTATAGGGCTGGAGCAGAAAACAGTCATCAAGGTGGGGCCCAGACACTTCCTGTGTCTGGCCCTTTAAATCTTGCAAGAAGACGTGGCCGCGTGCCTAGAAGGAGAGCAGGAGCTGTGCAGGACCGCGGACAGTGGCCTGCACCGACGTAGTCGCGTAGGAGCGTGAATAGAGGCAGGGCTGATCCTGGGCGCAGGCTCCAACGTTGGTAGCCAGCTCCTGCCGCTACTCCAGCCCAGGGCTTTTGCGGCCTCCAGCCACGAAGGAGGAATCGGCGTCGGGGGCGGTCCCAGCCCCGAAGACAGCCGTGGCTCCGGCCGCGGAAGCCCAGATGATGGTGGGCGGCCTCCGGGCCGCATGGGCAAGCCGATGGCGGCGCCCTGCTGCGTCGGCAAAAACGGCATGGTGAGTCAGTGAGCCTGCTCGCGGGGGAAACCCGCGGGCAGCGCGAATTCATAACAATTATAGACATTATCTGTAACGAATCAGAAGGTGGACCCTTGTTCCCAGGTAGGGTAGATCTCCAAAGAGAGAATCAACCCTCTTAGGTTCCTACCGTCGGAGGACAAGGCCTGGTGGATCAGCAGTTGAACGAAGACTTCGCCCTGGAAGCTCGCGGTCCCCCCAGGAGGAGCCCGTAGGGACCCGGGCCGCTGGGACTTAGTAGACTCACTGAAGACTGAAGATAGGTCTGGATGCAGGCGCCTCCTGCAGGTCATAGACAGTCCCGGAGTCAAAGCTGAAGAATGGTCAGGGGCCGGTCGAATCCAGGAGAGGGGTTGAGAGCCAGTCCAGGAAAAAGTCAGGAGAGTGATCCGAAGCCAGTCCAGGAGCAAAACAGGAGAGTGATCCGAAGCCAGTCCAGGAGCAGATCAGGAGAAGAGTCAGAAGCCGGTCCAGGGTCGAGCCAAGAGAAGAACAGAAGCCGGTCCAAATCAGGTGCCAAGAATTTATTTATTTTATTTATTTAACATTTTTTCTATACCGATCTTCATGGTTAAATACCATATCAGGTCGGTTTACATCGAACAGGGGTAAAATAACTAGGTAAAGGAAAAAAACAAAGTTACATTAAACGAGGACCATGAACTTGGAAGCTTAGGTAGCTGGAAGAAAAAAGATTAAGTTAAGTTAAAGGGAGAAATAACAAATTCCGGACTAGAGATAGTCCAGACTAGAGTTAGTCCACATGTTAGAGTCGGTATCCATGCTGTCCAGGTAATCAGAGAAGGGGAGGTTCCATTGATCGTGAGTAGATAACACCTAATGTGTATCCCAGGGTTCTGGGAAGGCTTGGCGGAACAGCCACGTTTTGAGTTTTTTCTTAAAAGTTAGCAGGCAAGGTTCCAGCCTGAGTTCTGCAGGGAGGTTGTTCCAGATGGCTGGGCCTGCTGTCGAAAAAGCTCGGTCCCTAGATGCGATGAGTCGCGTGGCTTTGGTTGGAGGGGCTTGTAGCGTTCCTTTGGATATTTCTCTCATTGGCCTGTTAGAAGTATGGAGTTTTAACGGAATTTCAAGGTCGAGATAAAGGAGATTGTAGATGGATTTGTGTATCAATGTAAAGATTTGTGGAGGACTCTGTGGTTGACTGGTAACCAGTGTAGATTTCGGAGGATGGGTGTAATATGATCACTCCGGTTGGTGCTTGTCAGGATTCTGGCCGCAGCATTTTGTATCATCTGAAGAGGCTTGATGGTTGAGCTGGGTAGTCCTGCGAGGAGCGCGCTGCAGTAGTCTATTTTGGCAAATATCAAGGATTGAAGAACTGTCCTAAAGTCGTGGAAATATAAGAGAGGTTTGAGTCTTAATACCTGTAGTCTGAAGAAGCAGTCTTTGGTTATGGTGTTAATCATACTCTTTAGGTTAAGACGGTTATCAAGTATTACCCCAAGGTCTCTAACCTGAGTATGAGAGAGGGCGTGGTTATGTTGGGTCTGTGACTGGTAGTTGTCTTGGTTGGCGGAAATGAGGAGGAGTTTAGTCTTATTAGCATTGAGGACCAAATTTAAACTGTTGAGGAGACTAGTGATAGATTGTAGGCAGTTGTTCCAGATCGAGAGTGATTTGGTAATGGATTCTGTTATGGGGATCAGGATCTGCACATCATCTGCGTAAATGTAGTGAATAAGGTTGAGACTTGTTAACAGTTGGCACAGGGGGAGGAGGTAGATATTGAAAAGGGTGGGGGACAGGGAGGATCCTTGAGGTACTCCTAGTGATGAATTTGTTGGTGGTGATTCTTTATTATTTATTCTGACCTTGAAGCTTCTATCGCTAAGGAAAGACTTGAACCAGTTGTAGACTTGTCCTGAAATGCCTATGTCTAATAGACGATTCAGGAGGATGGCGTGGTTGACAGTATCGAACGCCGCTGATATGTCTAAGAGGATTAGAAGAAAAGAGTGTCCTTTGTCCAGTCCCATAATAATATGGTCAGTTAGGGAGATGAGCAGGGTTTCTGTGTTGCGTGATTTGCGGAAACCATACTGTGAAGGACATAGTATATTGTAATCTTCTAAATACTCTGAGAGCTGGGTGTTAACCACCTTTTCTGTGAGTTTGGCTAAGAATGGAAGATTCGATATAGGGCAGAAATTAGCTAGTTCACTAGGGTCTAAGTTGTGTTTCTTAAGGAGGGGTTTGAGAGAGGCGTTTTTTAGGTTGTTTGGGTACAGTCCAACAAAGGAGGAGAGCAGGAGCAGGACGAAGAACAGGAACCAAACCAGGAGCGGAACCAAAAGCATGGACTCAGGATCCAGATAACCAGGAGCCTCAATACCAAGGCAAGGTCTGAGGAGCAGACCTTGCCTTAAATACAGGAACTCGGGGGAGGAGTCCCCAGGAGGAGCCATGACAATTTCCTGTCGTGGCTTCTTTAAATTTCCTCTTTAACTGCGCGTGTATGGCTCTAAGCAACTCTGGAGGGGGAGGAGTCAGCCCGGCTGGAAGAGGCCATGTAGCCAGGCCTCAGCAGCGGCAACAGCCGCGAGGGGAGCGCCACGGGAGGCTGTCCGCTCCCGCAGGAGCCCCTGAAGTGCCCCGACGCTGCGGGTGAGCAGTCGGCCCCTGTCACGGATCACAGCGGCCGGTGGCCATGATAGTGGGAGCCCCGGGGGTGGTCCGACGCCATGGGTAGGAGACCGGCCCCGGTTGCGGACCAATGCAGCCGGCGGCCATAACATTATCTCCATTAGTGAGCACTAAATTGAGTATAGCTCCTTCCCTTGTGGGTTCCATTACCATTTGTTTGAACAGAGCCCCTTGCAGGGCATCCACTGTCTCTCTACTATTGTTAGATTCTGCAGAAGGGATTCTCCAGTCTACATCCGGCAGATTAAAATCTCCAACAATCACCACCTCTCCCTTCTTTCCCATCTTTTGGATGACTTCAACCAGATCTCTGTCAAGCTCTTCCATGTGATTTGGAGGCCTGTAAACCACTCCAATAAAAATGGATGCCCCATCATCTATTTTTAGGTCGGCCCATAGTGCTTCTTCTTTGCCCCATCTTCCTTGCATCTCAGATGCTTGGATATTGTTTCTTATATAAAGAGCCACTCCTCCCCCTTTCCTGTCCTCTCTGTCCTTCCTTAACAAGTTATAGCCCGGTATTGCCATATCCCAATCATGAGATTCCGTGAACCACGTCTCCGTGACAGCAACAGTGTCCAAGTCTGCCTCTACCATTAGGGCTTGCAGATCTGGGATTTTATTGCACAAACTACAAGCATTTGTGTTCATAGCTTTCCAGCTTTTTTCGTTCAGGTTACTACTTTTCTTGGACTCCTTTTGTGGCTTATTTAGTAGAGTTTTGTTATTCACTTCACTCTTTTCCATTACATTTGTATTTGGGGGATGACATTTTAATATCTTACTGCCACCCCTGGTATCTAGTTTAAATGCCTTATAGCATAGGATTTGAATTTATCTATTAGGATCTTTTTTCCTGCCACAGACAGATGTAAACCATCTTTGACAAAGAGTTTTTTACTGTTCCATACACGGCCCCAGCCCCCAATAAATCCAAAACTTTGTTCCTTACACCAGGATTTGAGCCATACATTGAAGTTATTAATGTTACAAGTGCGACCTCCGGCAGTTGTAGGGACCGAGGGCTTGGAGTCTTCGGATCCCGTTACGGGCCGAGGGCACGATGGCCTTCAGGTCCTGTTACGAGTACGACCTCCAGAAGCTGTTACACTCCGAGGCAGGGAGTGTGAGCCCTTGGGCCATGGCATGACTCAGGGAGGAACTCCAAGCCACACCAAGGGAGGTGAGCTCGTGCGAGCATGGGTAACGAAAGCAGGACAAGGCTGAAGCAAGAACTAGGGTATAAGGTCTGACCCTCAATCGGACCTGCACACCCCAGGATGACCAACAACGCAATGTTGATTGACGAAAGGTCCTCAGACCGTTCCAAGCCCTTTCGGACCTGCCGTTGGGTACGGCAAGAGGTGGCAGGCCAGACAGAGGACGAGGGCAGACGAAGTCCTTAGAACACAGAAGACTTGGGACGAAGACTGAAGCGAGAACGTTGAAGACGAGGACACTGTAGACAAGGACTGAAATGAGGACGCTGTAGACTAAGGCTGGAGTAAGGTCATCAAAGACGAGGACTGAAGCAAGACACCACAGACGAGGACTGGAGCGAAGACATCATGGACGAGGGTTGAAGCAAGACATCGTAAATGAGGGCTGAAGCAAGACACTGTAGACGAGGGCTGAAGAGGATCAAGAGCTGGTGCGAGTCTGCGACGCAGCGCTCCCTACACAGTCCACCCGGGTGGACTGGTCACAGACCAGGCCGGGTGGACTGGTCGCGGACCATGCTGGACTCAAGGCAGTACTCCAGGAGGAATAGTGGAAGCTGATACCGGAACATGACTAAGCAACTGCAGAAGCCTGCACTGGGGCATGCCCTACACAGCCCCCCGCGGGACTGGTCGCAGACCACGCCGGAATCAGGGCAAGTTCAAACAGAGACTTGACATGGACTTAACACAGATTACAATAGGCTCTGAAGACCGGGACAACTCTGAAGCAGGATTTAATTCTCAAAAACAACGGACTGAAGCAGGATTCGATTCTCAAGGATTAAAAACACGAACTGAAGCAAGGAGTCTTCCAGAGGGTTGCACTGTGGAGATGAGGATAGCCTTGTACCGTGAGGTGCCCTACACAGCCACTACCTTTGCCTGGACGGACAGGCAGAGCAATCGAGGTCAAACACTTGTAGGAACATAAGGCCTGGACAGTTGACGGTCAGGCACAGTGTTTGAGGTCAGGCCCTTGTAGGGACGTACAGACATGGCAGTGGATGGTCAGGCACAGCGTTTCATGTCAGGTACATGTGCTGCAGTGCTTATATTATCTGGAGCATAGGAGGCAATTGGAGCTGCTGCAAGGCTTTGAATTGCTTTTATTCATCTTGCCATTCACAGGGAAAATTTGGAAACCCAAGCAAAGGCAGGTTTACTTTCAAAAACACTAGCATTTCCATCAACTCTGGTGCCAGCCTTGAGCGGTGAGGGCTCATGATATCCCCTGTCATTGAAAAGATACGTTCACTGGGCACACTGGTTGGTGGTCATTACAGATCACACCTAGCCACTTTGGCTAGGTGTGTCCAGACAGTGGACTTGTGTGCCCAATATGCCAGCGGATCTGTCTGCATTTTCTCTATCAGCTCTGAGAGATACTCTGTAACTGACAGCTGTGCTGGTGTCTCCTTTGCTTGGGCGGGCTCAGAGTCACTCATGCCAGCTGCTTTCTCTCTCGCCCGTTGCACAACTGATGAATCTTTATGGGCAACATGCTTTGGGCGTTCTGACATGGAGGAGGAGATACTATCTGTCGCTGACATAGTGCTGCTCCTGCTTGGGCTAGCAGCACAACTCTCTGACGTGCCTGCTGTTTCCACCTCTGCTTCAAGCCTAATCTGTCTCCGCCTATGGCGCTCCTGTTCACGGACTTTTGCTAATAGCAGCTCCTTCACAAATGACAGGGCAAGTTTCCCTTTCACACGGGGATCACAGACTGAGGCGAGCATGTATGTGCGGTCGTCTGTTAAAGGCCTTAATCTATTTTTCACCTGCTGCTGCAAAACGTCCAGACACTGCAGCACCTCAGCTGTCATTCCCTCTTCCTGTTTAAAGGCCTCCAAATGTTCATCCAGGAAATTAATTATAGGGATGATGTCAGCCAAAGTGGCACTTCTGGAACTCAGCTCCTCCGTGACATCCTTGAAGGGCTGCAGGATTTTTACCAGCTGACTCATGACTAACCAATCATGATGCCCTAAGGGATTCTGCACACCTATGTCCATTGTACCAGAAAGTTCATGAAGGGGTGTCTGCAGCTCCAGTAACCTCTCCAGCATCATAAAGGTGGAATTCCACCGGGTGGCAATGTCTTGAATGAGACGCTAGTGAGGCATATCCAAATCAGTCTGCTTTTGTCGGAGAACCTGCCCCGCCTTGACACTTCTGTGGAAGTGTGCTGCTATGTTCCTGCACTTCTGTATTAACCTATGCAGGTATTCATTCTCTTTGTCATTGGACTCCAAGCCCACAGCTGACTTCACTACCAGGTGCAGAGTGTGTGCAAAACATCGGATGTTCTTAAAGTGCCCATCGGTTATTGCCTTAACCATGTTTGCACCATTGTCTGTGACAAAGAACCCTGCCTGCGTTTTCCTGTCTCGCTGGTGTAGTTGCCAGCCCTCCAGCATCTGTCTGATGCATGCTAGAATATTGGCTGCGGTATGGGCCTGGTCCGTCAGGTGGGTGTGCAGTAAAGCCCACCTCCACCCTGATACTTCTTCAGTAATGGAGCTGTTGGCTGCCCCTGCCTCAGCCATGTCCCACCAGTGTGCTGTCAGGGAGAGGTAAGAGTGTGCAGCATTCATGGCGGTCCAGATATCGCAGGTGAAATGCACTCTTCCCTCTGCCTTAGCTAGCAGTGCCTGCATGCGACTGCGACACTGCTTGTACAGGCTGGGGATGACCTTTCTACTAAATGTGGTTCTGCAGGGGATTTTGTAATTTGGAAGTATGACCTTCAAAAAATGCTTGAAACCCACATTCTCCACTAGCTGCAAGGGCTGGTCATCAAGGGCAATCATTTCCCCAATGGTCCTGGTTACAACTTTTGAGGCTGCCTGCCTCCTACCCCGGGATAGCATTACCGCACTCCACCCCATTTCCTCCATGGTGGATTGTCACTTCTGCCACATGTCAGGGAGTTGCTGGCCTGCCACCTGACTGCTAGAAGGGGATGAGTACGTGGGCTGACTCTGCTGCTTTCCTACCACTGCACACTGGTTGGAAGGGGTCCCCCCATTAGTACTGCCAACCCCAGATGGCAGTAATCTTGTTGGGTGTTGCCTCTTCATATGATGGTTCATGCCAAAATTAGATAGATGTCCCATTTGCTTGCCTCTGCTAATATCCCTGGCACAGTAATTACACCGAGCATAACGCGGGTCTTCCGTCACTTTAAAGTGTCTCCAGATCGGAGATGTCTTTCGTGATCCTCCCCTCTCTAACACCTTGGGGGTGGATGCTGGCACTGGAGTTGAGGTAGTGGGTGCACCCTGAGAAGCAATGCCAGAGGGGGCCTCAGTCACCCTCTGTGCCTGTGCTGACTGCTCTTCCTCATCCTCGTTATCACTTTCATCTCTCCCCTGCTGCACATTTGTGGAGGCTAAGACAGGACTAACTGATTCTACCGAAGATTCGTCAGCTATTACTTCTTCCGTTTCTGATGAGAATCTCACACAAGAAGATTCTTCATCTGAATCAGAAGCAAACAGTGACTGCGCTACCTTGTCAATGCTAAGTGTCAGTCGAGACTTCTGTCCCCCTGCTGCTTTTGGGTGTCTACATTTTGTCTGGCATGACTCTGCCTCCCCTTCCCTCACCTCCAAAACAACAGGTACAAGTGGTGGCAATGGTGATGTATCATGGTCAGATTTCATTTTTTTTGGCATGGAACTGCCATCCCCTACAAAGAGTTTAGAGTGCGACAGTTGCCTTTTTAGCTGTACTGGTGGTTTTGCACTAGTGTCTTTTGAAGTGCCTCCTCTGCCAGTCCCAATCACTCGACTACATCTCTCTTTCCCTGACATTATGGATTTAATGTCACTGAGTAGTAACACTGCCCACTGTCACGGTGCCTGGCTGTGCACTAATGTGTGTGTCGTGCACACAGAAGCTGCTTGCTTGTAAGCACAAAAGAGGCAGACTCCCTGGGCACTTGACTGCACAGAACCACCCAATAGTTAGGATCAGTCTGTTAAAGCTACCCATTGCCCACTGTCACGGTGCCTGGCTGTGCACTAATGTGTGTGGCGTGCCCACAGAAGCTGCTTGCTTGTAAGCACAAAAGAGGAAGACTCCCTGGGCAGTTGACTGCAGAGACCCACCCAATAGTTAGGATCAGTCTGTTAAAGCTACCCACTGCCCACTGTCACGGTGCCTGGCTGTGCACTAATGTGTGTGGCGTGTACAAAGAAGCTGCTTGCTTGTAAGCCCAAAAGAGGCAGACTCCCTGGGCACTTGACTGCACAGACCCAGCCTGTTAAACTGCCCAGTGAAGCCCAGTGCACTGAGAGACTAAGTAATTGGAATTTTAAAAAATCAGTTTTAAAAAGCTGGAATTTTTGTCACTCCAGAAAAATGGATGAAATTGAAAATAATATATGTCTCCAAGCCAGCCCAACACCCTAAATGGTGGTCAGTGCTAGCTGACCTAGCACAGCTTCTCTTCTCAGTCAGAGATGACCAAAATAAACAGCTTGAAAGAAACAGGACTAGCTGACCCTGGCACTGCAGCAAAACAGAATAATTAGCTTTTTCTTTCCTTAACTAGCCTATCTCTCAGTGCAGCCTTCTCTTACACCCAGCCCACCTCCCCACAGCATCGCTGGAAATAAATGCGTGGCTCCTCGTGCTGATGTTTATATAGTGCTGGCTCATCAGTAAAATCGACAGAGAGCACTGAATGACAGCGCGATTGGCTGCATTCAGTGCATGTCACAAAATGTCAGCGCGGATACGCTGCATTCCGGTATCCATGCCGACCTGTCCGACTCTTTCCTGTGAGTCACTGTGACTCACAGGAAAGAGTCAGACAGGTCAGCATGGATACCGGAATGTAGGGCATGGGCGCTGCCATTTTGTGAAAATCATAGGTAGCTAGTAGCTAATGGGGGCGAAGAAAAGAGCGCGCCGCTGGGCGCACCAAATTAAACGGATAGTAAGTTAAATACGTGGGGAGTCGCGATGCGTTTCACCTCCCCACGTATTTAACGGATAGGATAAAATACGTTGCGGATCGCCAATACGTCGAAAACGGATGCACACCCCTACCTCCGGGCAAGACCATTGTACCCTGCAATCTGAGAAAGAAATTGCTAGCATGGGCTCACGATTCGAAACAGGCCGGACATCCTGGTCAACAAAGGGCACTGGCTAAGCTACAAAACTACTATTGGTGGCCCACCATGAAGGAAGACACTCTTGCTTATGTAGCTACCTCTTCCAATTGTGCCAGACAGAAACCTCCGCCCGGTTGTTCTTGGGGCCTGCTTCAACCCTTGCCAGCACCAGATGAGCTCTGGACCCACATTGCAACAGATTTTGTGGTGGACTTGCCACTTTCTGGAGGTAACAATACCATTTGGGTTACAGTGGATCGATTTTCGAAGATGACTCACTTTGTGGCTCTCCCTGCCTTGCCTTCAGCCATGGAACTTGCTAAACTATTCATCAGTCACATCTTTCGCCTTCATGGCATGCCTAAACACATTGTGTCTGACAGAGGAGCTAAATTTACAGCCAAGTTCTGGAAAGCCTTGTGTAAAAAATTTGACATCACACGACTTCACTTCTGGGTACCATCCTCAGTCAATTGGCCAAACTGAGAGAATGAATAGAACTCTCAAACAGTTCCTCTGTGCCTATGTCGGTTCACGTCAGAATGACTGGGCTGAACTGTTGCCCTGGGCTGAATTCGTCATCAATTCTCATCCAGCATCATCTATTGGATCTACACCTTTTGAAGTGGTCTACGGACAACAACTCTTACCACCTTTACCATCTCCACTTTCTGTGTCGTCCCCGGCAGCTCAATCTACTGCCAAAGACATCCAGCAGCTCTGGAGAAAGACTAAAGAGATGCTCCAAAAAGCAGGACAAAGAGCAAAGAAAGGCTATGACACTCACCATCGCAAGGCTCCTGAATTTCAGCCTGGTGATAAAGTTTGGCTGTCTACCAAGCATTTGAGACTTAAGCTGCCATCTGTTCGATTTGCTCCACGCTTTGTCGGACCTGTTGCATCCGTCGGTCTGAGACGGCTTTGACCTCTGTGCCTCACCTTTCTTCTTCCTCTCTCCTCAAGCTTTGGGAAGATGGCTGCTGCCGCGTCTTCATGCCACTCTCTCCGGCATCCCTGGAATGGCAACAGCGACGGTGTTCGCCATGTTTCTCCTGAGGGCCTCCTAGGGTGTGCGCGCGCACGCCACCCACGTCTTTGTCCATGTCATGGTGAGAACCTCGTGGGTGTCCCCCTTGAGTGACATCATGCCATCTGGGTATTTAACCTGCCTTTCTTTTGCTAACAAACTGAGTTGGAAAGGATTGGACTCCTCCAGTCTAAGCTGCTCTGCCGCTTCCTTGCTGCTGTTGGAAGCTCTCTCTGCCCTTCGGGATTTTTCATCTCTAACCTGGGTACCCACTCCTCGGAGGCCCTTATGCTTTCTTTCAGGTACCTCTCTGGGATACCGGGTACTTGTTCCTCGAGGGCCTGCTCTCCCTGCCTTGGTGCCTACAATCCTACTACTTCTGCCTGCCAGGATATCCATCCATACAGCTATCTACTTCAGTGAGTAACTTAACCTTGTCAGTCTGTCTCATCTTCAGCTCAGCGCTGGGAGCCTGCATCCGGTACTTCCTCTACTACCCTGCGCTGCCATCCATCTACTCAAGTGTGGGACTGGTCTCCTCTGCCGAGGTCCCCTGGACTATTCTACTGGGTTATCTTACTACTGCCACCTCCTGGGCAGTACCACCAAGCTGTAAAATAAATACCAATATTTAGTGTCTGTGTGTATAACAGTCTAGCCTAGTACTGCGGTTCCTCACGAGGCTCCTCCCCGTGGGAGTGGCCATCACCGCAGTACCCAAGAATCCACTCCAATATCTCAAAACCATAACAGAAGGAGCAGGCCCCGATGGCGGCACTTAGGCAACGAAGAAAGGCGGTCCTGGAGGTGGCTTCCTGCCGCGAAGAGGAGCCCCGACGGCAGCGCTTGGGCCACACAGATGGAAGGAGCGGCGGTGGCAGCTACCTGCCGCATACGTCGGTAGTCTGGAGCGGCGAAGGTCGCATTAACAGGGGACCGGCAGCGTTGAGGTGGTAAGTGGAGGACCTGCTTGTGGGATGGGCTCCGCGAGCAGGATTGTAACAGCCTGAGATAGCCTGAAGGCAGACAGACCTGTCAGGTCCAGGTCCTGAGCAAGTGGACTCTTGTGCTGTGGCATAGTTGGCACAGCCTAGTAGGCGAACATACTACACCTGCTCTGAAAGATGGCGGATGCACCATGGCCTGGGTCAGAGCTGGGAACCTCACCTGTACTAGCCCCATTCCTCACAGGTTGAGCCCTTGGGGTCCAGGGACCAGCAGGACTCAGCGAATGGTCCCATAGGGCAAAAGATAAAGAGAGAGTCTGGAGCCAAACTGAGGTTAGAGCAGGCAGCAGTCAGAGAATCACCAGGTACAGGCAAAGGGTTGGGGAAGGCAGCAAGGAGAGCATAGTTCAGTTCCAGAGCAAGGGTCAGTGGTAGGTGGCATGCAACAAAGTGCTTAGTACCCGAAGCAATGGTTAATGGCAGGTGGCAAGCAAGTCCAAGGCAATGGTTAATAACAGAATCAGGCTGAGACAGACAAGGATGGGGGAGGAGACAGGACACGGAGGACTAAGGCAAGGCAGGGCAGATAAGGCAAGACAATGGGAGCAGGGTAACAGAGGCAAGATGGCAAGGTAATACAGACAAGACAATAGAGCAAGGACCAAAGGCAAGACAACAAGGCAAAGTAACAAGGAACAGGAGAAGGAACATGCACTGCAAGGCAGGAGGGCTTGTTACTGAGCCTAAAATTCCCTGTTGGCTGACATCTTCAAGAAGGGCCGGAAGAGGATTTTCACCACAAGGGACTGGTGTGGTGGACTCATCAGTGGCATGAAGGCTGGAGGGAGGATTACAGTTGGCTGCATTCCTGCCAGGTGATACCAGATGCAGCATCGGAGTGAACCCTTGGAGCCCTGGGGTGGGTGAGGTTGGCCGTAACAACCAACACAACCGATCAAGTGTGACAAGAATAGCTCTCTGATTCTTGTTATACTTCCTCCTGTTACACCACTAGCTGCAGAGAAAACATTCCTGTGGTACAAATATGCAAAATCCCAGAGAAGACTCACAAAATTCTGTGGATCTTCAAAAGGGTTACAAGCCACTTGACTCCTCCAATCTTGAATGTTTAGCAATCAGATTGAGTGTGTTCCATGAGTGTCAGCATTGAGATGGTATCTTAAAAGAGGAGGCTCAGAAGAGATTAGAGGAGTAGCTTTTTTTAACTCTTTAATTTTCAAAACAAGTTATTACATCAAGTACATTTTGATAAAAGATAACACACAGCAAGTATGAGTTAACATAAATAAATTCAAGAAAAAACAAACAAAAGAAAATTAATAATCCATACTGTACAAAAGACCTCATTAATGATATAAATAAGTGGAAAAAATCCTGAAGAAATCTGATTAGATCAATACTTATGAGGCCCAAATTGTCATGGGACAGATAAGAGCATTTCACTATGGTATAGAAAACATTCCAGTTGAACAGGATAAAAAAAACCCATAGTTGTTCCCCTGGAATCAAATCACACATTTACAAGGAATCTTGAGAAAAAGGTTATCATTAAAATCATCCACTGTACCTGAGACTTGAGAATGGCCAATGTAATCCCAATATTTAAAAAGGGCTCCAGGAGCAATCTGGGGAACTATAGACCAGTGAGCCTGACTTCAGTGCCAGGAAAATAGTGGAAACTATTCTAAAGATCAAAATCAGAGAGCATATAGAAAGACATGGTTTAATGGAACACCGTCAGCATGTATTTACCCAAGGGAAGCCTTGCCTCACAAATCTGCTTCATTTTTTTGAATGAAGGTGAACCAGTAGATGTAGTGTATTTGGATTTTCAGAAGGCGTTTGACAAAGTCCCTCATGAGAGGCTTCTAGGAAAACTAAAAAGTCATGGGACAGGAGGCAGTGTCCTTTCATGGTGTTGCGCCCGTCGGACGCAGGCAGCTGTGACCTTTGCTGCTCACCTCCTTTCTCTATGCAGCTCTGAGTCTGGGCAGAATGGCAGCCTCCGCTTCCACTCGCCAACCTTCATGGCGTGCGAAGGACAGCATGGGCGCTCCCGGCAGCCATCTTACATCTGGGGTTACCTAAGACATGCGCGCGTGCCTACCCCCTTCTTAAACACGTCAGCGCGGGAACCTCGGGGGCATCCCCACCACATGACGTCATCCGCCTACCATACTTAAACTCAGCTGACGGAAGACGAGTTAGCAAGGAATATTGTCCTGCTAGTTCCGCCTCTCTGGGACTTCGCCTCACTGACTTCTGGGTGACCTAGGTACCCGCTCCTCGGGGGCCTTGCCACACTCAGGGCTATCCGCTCCTCAGAGAGCCATTATCTGTCTCTCTCTGGTTCAGTGAGTTCCTGCATCGTTCTCAGACGACTCCGGCTGTTCCTGTTGCAGTCATCCTCGGTGTCTGTTTTCCATCTACCTCTACAGTACCGGTGTGAGTACACTACCTTTGTGGGTACCCTGCTTGCGGGCCACTACCGGATCCCTCTTGTCTTGTGCAACTATACTAGCGGCTTCCGGCCTACCCCACGCTGCGGACCACTACCAGGATTGTCAGCACAAGCTAAGCCTAGAGAAGGTATTCACCGGACCACTCCGCGCTGCGGATTACTACTGGACTGACCAGCTACAGTACTGATTCTTTTGATTTGCTCTTCAGATCTACATTGCTGTATAATAAAGCTATTTCCTCTGTTGTCCATCACTGCTGAGACCTTGCTTGTTGTGGTAAAGCCCACAGGGCTCCTCCCTGTGGGCAGAGTCTTCACTCGCCATGACCCAAGGGCCCCACTACTAGTTCAAGAAATACAGAACATAACAGATTGCTAACTCCATGGACCCGGCTCAGCTCTCAGCCTTGCAGGCCATTCCTGGCCTGACCCAACAGATCACCGAGCAACAGAGGTCTCTTGACACGTTGGCTACTGCCTTTAACCAGCTGAATTCCAGACTGAAGGATTCTTCTA
Source organism: Rhinatrema bivittatum (assembly GCF_901001135.1). Taxonomy (NCBI): domain Eukaryota; kingdom Metazoa; phylum Chordata; class Amphibia; order Gymnophiona; family Rhinatrematidae; genus Rhinatrema; species Rhinatrema bivittatum. The sequence goes on along the minus strand of NC_042615.1, from coordinate 648,886,064 downwards.
CTTCCAGTGAGAATGCATCTCCCCCGGTGATTACCGGGTGAACGACAGTTCCTCTACCAGCCCCCATACATTTCACAGGAGACTCCCTGTTGTGTAGGGGCTTCCTCAATCAATCCTATATGCATTTAGCTCTACAACCAGCTTACTTTCCTACTGCTACTACCGAGATTACTTACATTTTGTCCCTGTTGGATGGGAAAGCCCTGGCTTGGGCTTCACCCATTTAGGCGTGCAATGACCCTATCCTAGCTTGGGTTTTAGAACATAAGAACATAAGAAATTGCCATTCTGAGTCAGACCAAGGGTCCATCAAGCCCAGCATCCTGTTTCCAACAGAGGCCAAACCAGGCCACAAGAACCTGACCATTACCCAAACACTAAGAAGATTCTGTACTTCCCCTTTTAGCAGTGTGTTTATTGCTGTTTTATTATTTATTATTTTTATTGCTGTTTTATTATTATTTTTATTGCTGTTTTATTATTTTATTATTTTTATGCTTTTTACTATTTTAGACAAATTTAACAGCTATATCTTAATTATTTCCGCTTTGTATGTTCTTTTATTGCTATCCATTGTATTTCTCCTGTTTTAATTTTGTATACTGTTGTGATGGTTTACTGATGTGATGGTTTAAAAAACCGAAATAAACCATATACCATAAACCATAAATGACTTGCCTGAGTTTCTGGCTCTCTTTAAGTCAGTTTTTGATGACCCCGCTTGCCAGTCTATTACCAGTTCAGCACTCCTGGATCTCAACAGGGAACCAAACCACTTCCGGACTACGTGATTGAATTCAAGACCCTGTCTTCTAAACTCCTATGGGATTCAGGTTGCCTAAGAGCTATATTTCTACAAGGACTCAATTCCCGCATAAAAGATGAACTTGACGCCCGAGAGTTACCCAACACTCTAAGCTCACTGATGGACCTGGCTGGGTGAATTGACCACCGTATACGCGAACGCTGTACTGTGGTAAAACCTATGAAGAAACATGTATAGTGGTATCCATTCACGGAATCTACCGCCCACTCCAGTCCAGGTTGTACCTAGCCCTGAAGAAGAAGATGAACCTATGCAATTAGGCCGTAGTCATCTGACAGCCAAAGAGAGGTGCTTTCGTAAAAAGATGGGCCTGTGCATGTATTGCGGGAAGACCCGCCATGCAGTTCAAACCTGCCCTATCTGTCCGGGAAACATGCAGACCTAGGATCCGCTGGAGGACTCTTCCTAGGTCTAACTGCTCCTTCTCCTCCACTGACTCTTCCTGTTTCCATCATCTCTGGGCCTCTTGAATTCGCCACTCAAGCCCTGGTTGACTCAGGTGCAGGTGGGAACTTTATTCTCAAAAGGTTAATTGAACACCTACGACTTCCTACTGAGCCAGTACCCACACCGCTCCTCCTCTCGACCATTCATGGCAAACCCTTGCCTGGAGAAATTACGATCACCACACAGCCTGTCTGCCTCCGCACGGGATCCTTGCATACAGAAACCATCACGTTCCTGGTTCTTGAAAAGGCCATCCACCCTGTAGTAATTGGCATACCCTGGCTACAAGAGCACTCTTCTCAATTTAATTGGTCATCTATGGAGCTATCTCAGTGGGGCCCTGACTGCCATAACAGATGTCTAAAAAAAATAACTCCACTGTCATGTATGGCTACTACGTCCACTCCTCCTGGTCTACCACCACAATACGCTTCCTTTCAAGACGTATTCTCAAAGCAAGCTGCAGATGTGCTTCCTCCACACAGACCCTTTGACTGTGCAATCAATTTAAAGCCCAATTCCGAGCCACCCAGAGGAAGAGTGTATCCACTCTCCCTAGTTGAAACTGAGGCCATGTCAGCTTATATCCAAGAAAATCTGCAGAAAGGGTTTATTAGACCCTCCAAATCTCCGGCAGGAGCCAGATTCTTTTTTGTCGGCAAGAAGGATAGATCCCTTCACCCTTGCATTAAATACAGAGATCTGAACGGTCACGTGGGTGATGTGCTGACGCAGATGGGTTCCCTGTCAGCTTCGGGCACCGCGCCCCCAAAATCCACCGGCATCACCCGATAATGCCGTCTTACCTGGCTGCAAACATACGGGCTGCAAGCGGCTTATGTCAATTGTTCATTTCATGCAGAGATCTCCCCAGCCAATGATGTCCAGAACCGGCAAAAAGGAAAAAGAAAAAGGGAGAGTCGCCAATTCCAAAATGGCGGCAACCACGAGTGAGGCTGTAATGGCTCCCACGACTCCCCTACAGTAGCGATCCTCAAGGAAACACTTGCGGAGGCATTGGACGAAAAGCTGGCTTCCATATCTTCCCAGCTTTCAGAGGTAAAAGCAGCAATTGCCGAATTTCCTTCCCGTATCAAACAGTTAGAGGGAAGGGTGTCAGTGGCAGAGGATGACATCACGGCTGCAGCAGCACAGCTCTCTGCACATGATAAAGCCTTGAAAGACTGTCAGGAAAAAATAGATGACTTGGTGAACAGGTCTAGGCGGGCGAACCTACGATTTTTAGGCCTACCCGAGGCATAGAAGACTGTAATTTGGGCGCTGTTTTGGAGAAGTGCCTCCCTGAAGCAGTAGGCCTGGAAGCCTTGCAGGGCTTGCTATGTATTGAATGGGCCCACCGGCTGGAATCACGGGGGTTGGCCGATTCCCGCCCGTGAATTGCTATTGCAAAAATCCTCATCTACAATCACAAGCAACAGATATGGATGGCATACCGTAAAAAAGCAGATCTCACGTACCAAGGTCACAAAGTTAGAATTACGCAAGACTATTCTGCTAGGGTGACTCAACGTTGGAAGTTTTCCTAGATCTGTTCCCAGCTGATTCACAGGCAACAAAAATTTGCTTTTCAATTCCCTGCCACGCTTAAAATATGGTGAGACGGGAAAGTTTTCACGTTTCAGAGCCCAGAAGAAGCTCAGAAGTTTGTGGCACAACAGCAGGGTTAAATGAGAAAATCACTTTCAGACTGCTCAGATATGTGCCATTTGCATCGGCAGGGATGGTAGTTTTTTGATTACAGCAGAGGACCAACCATTTGAGAGGATACAATGCAGCAAGATGACCCAACCGGAGTGGGTGATAAGGAACAAGGACATAAGTTGTTGGACTTGAACTGCGTACTCTTACTGACGGCCAGCAATGAACCTCACAAGTTGCTTTATGACCAATACATATTCAGGTTTTCCTTTTCTTGACAGTTTAATGAAATTATTCTAGCTCTGCAAAAGTTAAATGTTGATATAAGGTATAAAGAGACATATGATCTCTTAATATTTGGGAGTGGGGTGCCTGGACACCCAGTTGCAGTGGGTGACCCTACTCTTCTCCAGGATGGAGAAAGAGTTTTTGATGCTGTTTTGGGGGGGTTTAACTTTTTTTTTTGAAATTGGGGATGTTTCAGGGAGGGGGAGAAGAGGGGTAAGGACTTTGGGAGGGTGGGGAGGGAAAACATTGATTTTCTGTTCTCAGTTTAATGCATTAAGATGTTTGTATATTATATGCTGTTGGTATAGGTGGGAAATTGATTCTTATTTCCATTTGCTGGATCCCTTTTCCTTATCCAATGCATCTTTCCAGTCTTACTGTGTACAAATCCGCTGGGTAACATGTGGAGTACCAGGCCAGGAAGAGAGAAAGGGGGAGGCCAGGCTGGGAGCTTCCTCCTTTAAGGGAACTGGTATTAGCTATCATGATTTGATCTACCTAGCGAGCAATGGCTAAATTAATATCTTGGAATGTAAACGGATTAGGCACTCCAGTGAAGCGAAAAAAAATATTGTCCCACTTGCACTTACATGCCGATGTGGCGTGCATTTGAGAAACTCACCTTACGGACCTTGAAAGTCAAAAACTTAAACAGGAATGGGTAGGAACCTGTGTATATGCTGCAGCGGCCCACCGAAAGAGGGGAGTGGTGATTTTGATACACAAATCCACAAACTTTCAAATTATTAACTCTATACCTAAGAACATAAGAAAACATAAGAAAATGCCATACTGGGTCAGACCAAGGGTCCATCAAGCCCAGCATCCTGTTTCCAACAGTGGCCAATCCAGGCCATAAGAACCTGGCAAGTACCCAAAAGCTAAGTCTATTCCATGTTACCATTGCTAATGGCAGTGGCTATTCTCTAAGGGGGTCATTTTCAAAGGAGTTACGCATGTAAATGTGACATACTATCGTAGCAATTTTCAAAAGCTATTTACTCGAGTAAAGTGCACTTACTTGAGTAAATCCTATGGACAATTCAATGGCATATATTGTAGCAATTTTGAAAAGCCCACTTACTTGAGTAAAGTGTATTTACTCGAGCAAAAACCAGTTTTGCTCTAGTAAATGCTTTTTAAAATCCGCCCCTAAGTGAACTTAATAGCAGGTAATGGACTTCTCCAAGAACTTATCCAGTCCTTTTTTAAACACAGCTATACTAACTGCACGAACCACATCCTCTGGCAACAAATTCCAGAGTTTAATTGTGCGTTGAGTGAAAAAGAACATTCTCCAATTAGTTTTAAATGTGCCACATGCTAACTTCATGGAGTGCCCCCTAGTCCTATTATCTGAAAGAGTAAATAACTGATTCACATCTACCCGTTCAAGACCTCTCATGATTTTAAACACCTCTATCATATCCCCCCTCAGCTGTCTCTTCTCCAAGCTGAAAAGTCCTAACCTCTTTATTCCTCATAGGGGAGCTGTTCCATTCCCCTTATCATTTTGGTCGCCCTTCTCTGTACCTTCTCCGTCGCAATTATATCTTTTTTGAGATGCGGCGACCAGAATTGTACACAGTATTCAAGGTGCGGTCTCACCATGGAGTGATACTGAGGCATTATGACATTTTCTGTTTTATTCATCATTCCCTTTCTAATAATACCAGCAGTATGTAACACTGGGTCATGCTTTACTTGTTGCTGTATAGTTTAAGCACCTTGGGAAAACAATATTATTTTGTATAAATGATTTTTATTTCAGAACAGGAAAGTTACCCCTGGATCGAGCTCTAGACCTGATCAAGTATCTCAAACATGAAACAAGCAATGTTCCACTTCGGGAAGGCCTGAATTATCTGAAAGCATTCTATCTTTTTATGGAAGAAAGAAATATTTCCGATATAGCTGAAAATCTCAAGGTATTAAAGTATAGAAGAACACCAAGCTTTTAGATCTACTCAGAGGTCGAGTGTTTAGTACTTTGCTATCAGCAAGAGAGATGGGGAGATTGCTGGCTCGATGTTCTGCACATTGGCCTTAGGCACAAAGAGGTCAATATTCAAAGGGATTTATCCATATAACTTTTGAACTATCTGGATAAGCTCCAAGATTTGAAAATCTAAGCCAGATATCTGGATAAAATCTATCTGGATAACCTAGAGGCATTTCAGGAGTGTTCTAGGGTAGAGTTCAGTTCAATAATTTATCTGGCTAACTGATATTCAAAGTTAAGCAGATAAGTTATGGCTACAGAGGTATGTGGAGACAGTGGTGGGTGGCGCAGATAAAATCATGACTATTGACTGTGGAGGTATTTAGAAATTGGAGAGGCTGGAGTGGTTTTGTTTGTTTTATATTTTATTAATTTTATGTTAATTGTTTTACACTTTTATGATGTAGTTTATTGTTTTAAGCTTTGTACATCTCTTTGAGCGATTTTATCCTAAATCTAGGAAAATGATTAATACATTTTATTAAATAAATATAAATAAATAAATCTGAACATCCCTGACAACAGGGTTAACGTTATCTGGGAATATGTTCCCAGATAACTTTATTTTAACTGGCTATATTGAAATAATATAGCCAATTAAGTAGTATTGCAAACTTAAGAAAAATATTTAGCAAGTCTGCTGACCCGATCTCACACCCCCTCACCACAGTGAAACAAATGTTGGGCATTGCACCTAATCCCTCTGCCCCTAAAATTATTCAAAAAATGAAGTGGGTCTATAAGCCTGAAAAGCCTCCCCACTCCCGCCCTCTCTCCCCCCAAATTCACTAAATAGAATTTTAAGATAGGACCCTCCCCTCCTGAAGCACCCCCTTCCCTCTTCCCTGTAAGCCCTATCCAAACTCTCCCACTCCTGGCACCCTTACCACTGCCCGGACCTTGGTACGTGTCCAGCTCCCTGCGCAATTAGCACTGCTTTGTCAGCAATACTGATAACCTAAGCTACCAGTGTTCTTGTCAGATTATTATTCTGACAGTTGCTGGAAGCTTAAGCTACCAGCGATGCTTTCAATACAGCACTGCTGGATGCATGTACCAAGCTCTGAGCAGTGGAAAGGCAAGGAGGTGAGGCAAGAAAGTTCAGATAAGGCTTTGGGGGGGGGGGGGGGGAGTGGGAGAGGAGGAGGGGGAGGAGTAGACTTCAAGAGGCGGCTACTTCAAATTCTATTTAATTAATTTTTGGAGGGAGTCGAAGGAGGAAAGGATTTTCAGGTCTATAGGCCTATTATGTTTTTGGAATATTTTGGCGAGGGGGGGGGAGTGGGGAAAGAGGATCAGGCTCAATGTTTAATATATGTGTCACTGGGATTTAGGGTGGGGATCAGACTGGCAGACTCATTTATTTATTTATTTTAGAGGTTACATTTCTACTTAATTGGCTATATTATTTCAGTATAACCAGTCAAGGTAAATTTATCCAGGAACATGTTCCTGGACAACTTTGAAATAAAACCTGCTATGTTTGAATATTATCAGTTACATTTCAAAATTATTCGGCTGGATATTTAACTTGCTGAATATCCCTGATTATTTATTCAGCTAACTTCAGGGGCTGCAGAAAGAGTCTTCTGCCTTGCTGCAATCTCGGAACAGTCAGGGTCCACCAAGGATCATCAATTAGGGATCAGAGATATCCACACCGGTTCTTGGTTCTAAAACGAAGTTTATTTTAAATCCAAATGTAGACAGAATGTATATATATAGGTGAAACTTGCAATAAATAGATGGATATAGTCCAAGAGGAAACAACAAAAATAGTTAATTTTCACTCTTCAGTTACTCTTCTCAGAGTAAGAGGGATCCCACTCACAATATTCAGCCCCAAAGCCCTCAGGCCAGCATATCAAAAAACAAAGTTCTCTTTCTGGAGCTTTCCCAGTAAAGAATTCCACCCCTTTTCCTATCTCTAAAGCACAGCTTGGAATCTTATTCAGGGTCCGATGCAATAATCTTCGTGGAAAGCGGGCGCTGACTTTTCAGCACTCGCTTTCTTAACGCATGCATGGTGCCCACAAGGGGGCGCGCCATGCAATATTTAAATTAGGGGGGTCGCACTAGGAAGGAGGCGCTAGGGTCGCTTGCGCGACCTTAGAGTCCCCTTTGTAACGCGACCCGCCGCGGCTGCCAGTTATGAAGACCGAAGCCGAGTTTACCGGCCTCGGTCTTCATAACTCGGCGGTCTGCCGAGGTTTTTTTTTTGGGGTTTTTTTTACTTTAAAAAAGAAGTACAGAAAAGCAGTTTTTTCTGCTTTTCTGTACTTCTTTTCAATGCGTTCAGCTATTAATGCCTGCTTGTTAATATCTGAGTGATAAATGTGCGTCTGAGATGCACATTTATTTTTTTGCATTTGGAGTGAATGAATAAAAGCCTCATTCACATACATTTGCATGCTATTTGGAGTGAATGAATAAAAGCCTCATTCACATACATTTGCATGGGATGAGCGCTAACTCATTCACTCCGTGTCAGACGCGCGTTAAATAGGTGCTAATCCCCTTATTTCATTAGGGGTGGATTAGCGCCTATTTAACCCACGTCCAACAGTGGGTTAAACAGAGCGCACTGTATTATATCAGCCCCTCAGTTCCAAATTGCTAAGCCTTGAATGCCTCAAGATCCTTTTTCTTCCTAGGACTCCCTAAACACTCTCTATACAGATGTCTGGAAGGCATCTTACATAGACTCTTATCAAACCCATCCCCATTGGGGGAATGTTTCTCTCACTCCATACAACCCTAAATACCTCACTCCATCATTCACCCTCAGTCTGACACTGATTACATCCTCCCTTATTTTCCCCTCCCATTTGAATAGAGGCTGACACAGTGCAAGCGCTCTCTGGTTGATAGAACTCACTGACCTCCCAATGAACCTAGAGAGAAGGATCTCTCTGGAAACTCCTTAGTAACCCCCTGGGTATGTTATATAAGTTAGTCTTTTTTTTTTTATATTGGCCTCAGTATTTAAAGAAATCCATCTCTTCCACTTTACCTCATCTTTACATATATATATAGAGAGAGAGAGATAAAAAGATATATATATATATAGAGAGAGAGAGAGAGAGAGAGAGATCTATCTATATATGAACAGAGTAAGAGGAAAAACTCTTACTAGCTTTATTATGCCCATACAGCTCTTGTCTTGAAAAAGATACTATCTGTGTATAATTGTGACTTTTGTAGAATTGAGGTACACTATGTTTTTTTAGCGGTATATCCTGCAGCATTTTCAGAAGTTAATAGACCGGCAGATCTGGAGTAATGAAGGTTCTGTGTCTGACAGAAGGATGCATTCTGTCATCCTGGCCCTAGCATATGACTTGCGATATCCTCCCATTATTCTGAAGGCTACAAAGATGTTCAACTCATGGATGAAATCTCCAGAAACAAGGTCTGTTTTTCCTCTTTTTCTAACTGTAACAACAAATATATAAAGGCTGTTTCATACTAAAAAAAAAAAGGCTGTCAGCATGCTATTAGTAAACCCAGGTCAATTTTGAGAACTGAAAGACATGGGTAAATAAAAATACATTTATATGTAATGTATGTATGTACCACTGTCTGAGTATATGTACCTATACTTACATTAACATTTATATATTAAATCAATCGCCAAGAAAAGTCATATATTCAACGACTACCTATCCGATACAAAACCTGACATCTGTGCTATCACAGAAACCTGGTTAAAACCCTCCGACACTGCACTAATAAATCAGCTACCCATACAGGAATACGATGTTCTCTCTATTCCCAGACCTAAAAAAAGAGGAGGTGGACTTCTCCTCGCAGCCAAAAAAACACTGGGTCTGACATTACAGACTTCCAACAACATATCAAAGATTGAATTTGCCCTATTCAACTCAAAACATCTGACTGTCGGCCTAATTTATGCTCCCCCCGGAATACTGGAAGCAGACCCATCATCCATCATAGAACTTACAGCAAAACACCTAAATTCCAGAAAACCTACCATCCTCATGGGAGATTTTAATCTGCACGTTGATATCCAACCTCATTCTACCAACTGTAAAACTCTTCTCTCCTCTCTCAACAATATGGGTTTCAGACAAATAGTGACTGAACCTACCCACAAAGCAGGCCATACGCTGGACCTTATATTCATAAATGAAGGTATCACAACCCACACCACTCCAACTTGCACTCCAATACCTTGGTCAGACCATAGAATTATATCATCGGTATTAAAAATAAAAGATCTTCCACCACAATCCACACAACCAATAACTATATCGTTTAGGAAACAATGCTCAGGAGACCAACTCAGTGAACACCTGGCCAAGGAACTTGAACACCTAGACCTTTCCGACATAAATTCAGCAACTTCATCATGGACCAACATCACTAAAAAGGTTGCAGATCAAATTTGCCCCATGACAACTAAATCCATCAATCCAAACAAAGACAACAGGAGACCCTGGTTCACACCGGAGCTAAAAAATCATAAACACGAGTTGAGATGCAAGGAACAAAACTGGCGAAAAAACCCATCTTCAACCACCCTCCTCATCTACAAATCATGCCTTAACTCATACAGAAACAACATCAACACAACAAAGAGAATATTCTTCTCCAAAAAAATCCACCACCTCATTTTTGATTCAAGAGCTCTTTTCTCCTTTGTATCAACCCTCACAAAACCCCCGGCACCTACCATTCCAGACGATCAAGCACTCAATAAAGCGAACGAACTGGCAGACTTCTTCGACAACAAAATCACCTCACTCCTAGCCCCTCTCAAGGGACCATCCACACATCCAATACATGTAATCAACCTCAGCCCCCAATCATCGCTACCAACCGCCCAACAAACACCACACTCAACTGCTCAACAACCACCACTCCCAACAGATCAACAACCATCACACCCAAATGTCAAACAACCCAACACTTCACTACCAGTGCTCAACACTTTTGAACTCACATCCTCTTTAGAAATAGAGAATATTCTCAAAAAGATAAAACCATCCTCCCATCCATCAGACCATATTCCATCCAACAAATTGAGTCTGATCACCAACACCATAGCCAAACCTTTAGCAGACATCATTAACTGCTCCTTCACCCAAGGACATGTCCCGAACCAACTCAAGTTAGCCATGCTCAAGCCGATCCTCAAAAAACCTAACTTACCTACCACAGACCCAGCTAACTTTAGACCCATAGCAAACCTCCCTTTCATTTCCAAAGTCATGGAGAAAGTTGTAAACAAACAACTTACTGAATACCTTAACGAAAACAATATCCTCGCCTCAAACCAATTTGGCTTTCGTAAAACTATGAACACCGAATCATTAACATCACTATCCGACACTATCATTTTCAACCTAGAAAAGGGCCAACCTTGCCTCCTCGCTCTCTTGGATCTCTCATCAGCGTTTGATACCGTAAACCACTCATGCCTCCTGCAACACCTAATAGACATCGGCATTACAGGAGTAGCTTTTAACTGGTTCAAATCATTTTTGGAGAACAGATCATACAAGGTCAAGATAAATAACAAAGAGTCTCATACCATCGAATCCAAGAGGGGGGTACCACAAGGATCATCCCTCTCCCCAACTCTTTTCAACATTTATCTGCTCCCACTCTGTCAACTTCTCACCAACCTTAAGCTAAGACATTACCTATACGCGGATGATATTCAAATCCTCATCCCTATAGAAGATTCCCTACACAAAGCTTTATCATACTGGAATAAATGTCTATCAGCTATCAACAATCTACTCGCCAGCATCAACCTGGTTCTAAACAAAAACAAAACTGAAATCCTCATTATAGCACCGGAAAACTATACCCCCTCCTCACATTATAACACTAATCAACATCCGGACACTGCAGGGCTCTCCACCACGCAACAAGTTAGAGACCTGGGAGTCATCATAGACAGCAGACTCAATTTCAACAAATTCGTCAACAACACAACAAAAGAATGTTTCTTTAAACTTCAAACATTAAAGAAACTTAAACCACTCCTCCTATACAGAGACTTCCGCATGGTTCTACAAGCCATCATTCTCACTAAGCTGGATTACTGTAATTCTCTCCTCCTAGGCCTACCAGCATGCACCATCAAACCACTTCAGATGGTCCTGAACGCCTCTGCAAGAATTCTATCAAATGCCAAAAAAAGAGATCATATCACCCCAATCCTCCACCATCTCCACTGGCTTCCGATTAAATTCAGGATCCAGTTCAAGTCTTTAATGATGATACATAAGGCCTTACACAACATCGCACCTCTCAACCTAACATTTCAAATTCAACTACACACATCCGTGAAACCAACCAGAAGCGCCTATCAGAACAGACTAATCACTCAACCAGCGAAATCCGTTCTGAGGAAACGTGCATTATCCACAGCAGGCCCTTCACTTTGGAACTCGCTACCTCCAGACCTTCGTCTTGAACCATGCCACCCTACATTTAAAAAGAAACTTAAGACTTGGCTGTTCAAACAAGCTTTCCCCTAGAGCTAAGAACACGTTGAAGAAAATGTAACCTACTTCGATTAATCTGTACAATGTTAAAACTTGTTTACTTAATTTTCAATGTTCAATTGTAAAAACTCCTGTTTTATTCTTATTCTGTTCTATGTAAACCGCTAAATGTAGCGACAGTTATTGTTCCTTGTGAACCGGGGTGATATGTATATTATACAGGAACCTCCGGTATATAAATCATTTAAATAAATAAATAAATAAATTATTTTCTACAGTGGATGCATAGAATGGGGTACACAGCTGATTGAACACAATGTGAAAATAACTAACCTTTTTTTTTTAAAGTGAATGTGTAAAACATGAATATCTAAAATAATTGCAATATAACAATGTAGAAAAGGTTTGTGATTGGAAAAAGTAATTTCTGCTTCATCCAATCAAGCCAGTCAGACAAATGGGTTATACTCACCTGTTGAAGAGCTGCGAACTTCATCTTGGCCTAAGGGCACTTCCAGTTCTTGAAACCCCCTCCGACTCCTTGTGTCTATTATTGGGAGACAGATTTATAGGAGATATAGTAGGAATATGAACTCTCACCTTATAAATTGTTCCCACACATGCAAATCCTAGTAAAGTCTCTCCTATAAGGCCATTCATCCCAAAAACCCTGCCTGACAGCAACTGGAGCTAGAAATCCACAAAATCCAAAGAACACCTTAGCTCTCAGTATCTGAGTTAAGGAAAATAATGAATTTCCAGAGGGAGCCCTAGCTCAGAGGTTCCCAAACTTTTTTGTGTTGTGGCACACCTGGCATTGGACTCACTTCATCATAGCACACCATCACCATCCCCTTCCCTATCCCCCACCCCCCGGCATCATTCCTCTACCTTCTGCTCCACCAGTCCCGATCCTATGGGTATATCCTCTCATCCAGCACATATGAAGGCAAAGTTCTATGGGGTAGATTTTAAAAGGGTGCGCCGGGCGTACATGTGTGCACGCTACCCGGCGTGCACACATGTATGCCCGATTTTATAACTTGCACAAGCAGATGCACGCAAGTTATAAAATCAGGGGTCGGCGCACGAAAGGGGGAGCACAATTGTGCACCTTGCATGCCAAGCCGCGCTGCCTTCACCCGTTCCACCTAGCCTAACCTTCCCACCCCTTCCCCTAACCTTTCCCCCCCTAGCTCTACTCTAACCCCCCTGACCTTTCTCTTACCTTTTGCACCTGCCTCTGGGCAGGCGCAAGTTGTGTGCGCCAGCAGCCTGCCAGCACGTGATCCTCCGACACATTGGAAATGGCCGCTCTGTCAGAGGCCTCTGGCCCTGACCACCCCACCCCCGGACTGTCCCTTTAGTAAAGCCCCGGGACTTACACATGTCCCGGTGCTTTACGCTCGTCGCCGGGCCTTTTTAAACTGGCACGCGTAACCTTTTTAAAATCCGGCCCTATTTTTTTTTTAATGACAACACCAGATTATATGTAATGTCTACAACTAATTCAGCCAGTATTCTTTGCCTCCAGCTGTTGGATGGGAGTTTGGAATTCAGCTCTTATAGCGCAAAAGATTTATCCTGTAGATTCAGCCTTCTTACTATTATTGAATTGTGTTGCGCCGGAGGTGGACCCTTGGCCCAAGGTGGGGTTGACGCTACCCGCAGGGCAAGCCCTACAGGTCCCCACTGTCAGAAGGCGGAGCTGGCTGAACGATGGAAGCCAGCAGGAGCTTCGCCAGTACCAGCCCTTGTTCCCCTCAGTTTCAGCCCTTGGGTGCCGGGGACGGCTGGTCTTAGGTGGGCCTCCGTCCAAGGTCTCCTAGGGTACGATGATGGATTCAGTCAGGGACCAGCAGTGGTAGCAGGAAGACGAGGATGAATCTAGACGAGGCAGAGATCCAGAGACTTGGGCACTAATGGAGTATGGGAGGCAGGACAGGTGGCGCCGAGTAGTAGTAGGCCAAAGCCTGTGAAGCCAAGTACAGGGTAGAACCAATAGAGGCATCGGTGAGCAGGCTGTGGTCAGGACAGGCAGCAGACAAGGACAAGTGGTCAAACGAGCAAGGGTCAAACCAGGAGACAGCTCGAGAATGGTCAGGCGTAGCAGGGGTCAAGCAAGAACTCAATCTGAAACTTGATCAGGCAAGCAGGGGTCAAGCCAGAAGTCAATCCGAAAGTAGTCAGGCAAAGCAGGGGTCAAGCCAGAAGTCAATCTGAAATGTGGTCAGGCAAAGCAGGGGTCAAGACAGAAGTTAATCCGAAACGTAGCAGGCAAGGACCAGGTACAGAAGCAGGAACCAGGAACGTAGACAGGATCAGGTACAAGCAACGAGCACATGAAGAACGAGGAGACCTGTTGCTAAGGCAAGGAAGCACTGGCTGGGCCCAGCCTTATATACCAGGAACCAGTGACATCATCTGGGGCCACGGCATGGATTCCCGCCGCGACCCCTTTAAAAACCAGAAAGGCCTTTAAACCTGGCTCTTCCTGCGGCACATGGCTGGGCTCAGGAAACTGCCATTTACCTTTGAAGAAGTTTGCCTGTTTCAAATTCCCCATTTCTGCGAAGGAGTTTTGCTGCTTTAACTTTCTTTACTGCCTCTTCTGACTCAGCTGGGCTATTGGGGGCGGAATCTATGCCCCGGAGGGCTGGACATGCACCTCTGACATCATCAGGGAGGAGTAGGAAGGGCTTTAAACCTGGCTCTTCCTGCGGCACGTAGCTGGGCTCAGGAAACTACCTTTTACCTTTGAAAAAGTTTCTCCTTCGCAGAAGGAGAAACTTCTGCGAAGGAGTTTTGCTGCTTTAACTTTCATTACTGCCTCTTCTGACTCAGCTGGGCTATTGGGGGCGGAACCTTTGCCCCGGAGGGCTGGATGTGCACCTCTGATGTCACCAGGGAGGAGTAGAAAGGGCTTTAAACCCGGCCCTTCCTGTGGCGCACAGTCGATGCCGGAGCGTGTCTAACCGCGCACGCCAAAGGGGCGCGCAGCTTTGACTGAAAACAATAAAATTGAAGAACTTACTTTTGATCTTGAAGATTTCTTCCTATGACTTGGATGAAGCAGAGGACTCTGTATACAAGGTACTGATTTCCTTAAACATATACCTCTAAACTGAAAATTTTCCTTATCCCCCACGAGCTATTAACTTGTAAAGTGAGAGTCAGAGCAAAGATACGTTCATACTCTTTACCTTGAATAAATACCTATATCCTGAGGTGGGGGTTAATCTTATTGAGGTATGCCCCACACCAAAAGAAAGGCTAGGATTAGGGAAATAGTAACATCTACTCCTGATCCAGTGCTCTTACAACCAAGAATATCTACGTTCTTTGCTCCAACACTGGGAATGAATCCGGAGGACAGGGCTGCAGTGGTATCTGACTTGGAACGGGAGCCAGTACTACAGGCTGAAACAATCTCGCTTAGCCCCGGAGCTCCTAAGACTCCCTCACCACCTGTACAGTTAAACCAGGAACAGTGTGACTTTTTATTGAGGGCAGATAGCCCTGGAAAATCAATATTGCCGGTACTAGCTACAGGAATGAGTGGACAGCAATCTGTGGAGGGGGGATGGGGGGCCCAAGCAGGAGCTGAATGTAATTCTACCATCTGAAATGCCAGAGATAACTATGGGGGTACTGTGGTCAGCCATAAAGTCTCTCGAGAAAGCAATTGTGGATCTTACTCAAAATATTGGTAGAACACAGCAGAGTTTTTCTTGCTTAGAAAATGTAGTAACCCTGAATAAAACAAGTATAACAAAAACTGAAAAACGTTTAGAACAAGTGGAGGAATTTCAACAAATATATGTTAGATCTGAGTTGATAAATGATAAAAAAAAATTGAATATCTGGAAAATTCAATTAAATACTTGAATCTCAGGGATCTAAATTTTCCAATGATTAGGTTAACATCAGCTAAGGAAATGTTTAATAGATATCTAGTGAATGTTTTGAAGATGCAAGAAAAGAAATTACCAATAACTTCAAGAATTTATTATTTACCAGTAAAACCTGTTCCTGGTAACTTAGAGGAACAAGGAGTAACTGATAATTCAATTGGTGTCTCTGAGGTTTTAGAGATATCAATTGATATGATAGAGGTGTTTAAAATCATGAGAGGTCTAGAACGGGTAGATGTGAATCAGTTATTTACTCTTTCGGATAGTAGAAAGACTAGGGGGCACTCCATGAAGTTAGCATGGGGCACATTTAAAACTAATCGGTGAAAGTTCTTTTTTACTCAACGCACAATTAAACTCTGGAATTTGTTGCCAGAGAATGTGGTTCGTGCAGTTAGTATAGCTGTGTTTAAAAAAGGATTGGATAAGTTCTTGGAGGAGAAGTCCATTACCTGCTATTAAGTTCACTTAGAGAATAGCCACTGCCATTAGCAATGGTTACATGGAATAGACTTAGTTTTTGGGTACTTGCCAGGTTCTTATGGCCTGGATTGGCCACTGTTGGAAACAGGATGCTGGGCTTGATGGACCCTTGGTCTGACCCAGTATGGCATTTTCTTATGTTCTTAAAAACAAGGGCTACTATGTTAGTATCCTTTGTTTTTACAACTGATAGGGACTCTGTCCTAAGATTATTTTTGAAACAGAGACACCAATTATTTTTAGGACAAAAGATTTGGATATACCCAGATCTGTCTAGGTCAACGTAGACCAGAAGGAAAAGTTTTTTGAATCTTAGATCTCATGTAGAAGCAATTGCTGCTAAAATGATTGTAAAGTTTCCTTGTCGATGTGAGATCTTTTTTTCAAAACACAAATATGTTTTTTATGAAGTATCTCAGCTCCAGAGGTTCTTGAGCTCCCACACCCCAGTTAGCACAAATTAGCGGTTAGAAGCATGTACTTAGTTAAGACTCAGTGTACTCTCTTTTCTTTTGGATAAACAGTATAGTTTATATTTGATGGACCGCTTGATTTCTGCCATAAATAGCTTGTGGATTTCCTATAATAAGGCAATTTATTTCAGGGTAGTGGTTATTACAGAATTATGTAATTGCTTTAAATGCCTGTATTCAAATTTATAATGTAATGTTATAATATTCTAAAAGCTGAATAAAAATAAAATTAAAAAAAACAAACCAGAAAGGCGCATGAGTGTGCGCCTAGAGGGCAGCATGCCGCTGGATGGCGGCGTCTCTGCACGGACCGTGCGGGGAGGTCCACCGTGGAACCAAGGAGTCCGTGGAGGAGCCAGGGATGGCAGAGGAAGCTCGGGTGCGCAGGCGGCTGCCTACTGCCGCGAGGGAGGTCGAACCAGGAGCAGGAGCTGGCAGTCAGGGGTAAGTGGACCTGGACGCGGGCCTGGCACGGGCGACACATGCAACAAATTGGCTATAGATTTGGGCTATGCTCTTGCAGATATTGCTCCTGAAGTGAAGCGAGCCCTGGCAACATTAATCTGTTTTTTTCTACTCCCTTACCATTTTCTTGGCAAGGTGGAGCCCTGCTCATTAATTCTGCCATTGTTTTTGGTGTGGATTAGAACAATTTACCTGCAGTTTTGGAAACAGCTTGCTCTGTCACACCGGGAGCTACTTTAAAGTCACTTGATGTCTGCCACTGCAGCGGGTGTGGTGCAAAGCACACTTCAACTAAAGGGAGCCTATGTTCCATTTGCTGCAGTAAATCTAATTCTCCAGATTTAGTTAAAGCCACTGCTGCTGCTAAAAAAAAGTACCTTCTGTAGAGGTTTCAGGTAAGCAAAACCCTCTTTCAAGAGCAGCCTCAGCTACTGGAGAGCCGTTAGCGGCAGCCATTCTAATGCCTGACTCAGATTCGGTGGCCATCTTGGTTGATTCTCCCAGAACTTCGTCATCAAGGGTAGGTCACAATTTAAGTCAGTGACCTCCAAAATGAGTTAGATTTTCTTTCTGAGGCTAAACAGGAAGTTCCTAGTACCAGCACTGGTTTTTTTCACCTGATTTTTTTCAAATTCTTATATCAGGCATTTCAAGCCTTACAAGGAGATCGAGATGATATTGCAGTACATGTACAGGGTGATTCTTCAGCTGCAGATGTTTTGAAACTTCAAAAGAGAAATAGGTTGGATGCAGATGAAGTTAAAACTGTTATGATTATTGATGTTTGGGTGGATCCTTGGACACTGTGGCAGCTGACCACGCCCACGGGAGGCAGTCCCTGTGAGGGACCACGGTGTCAGGCTAGACTCTGGACACACAAACACGATTGAATCTTTATTTAAACAGTTATTGGAAACCACCAGAGGTGGCAGTAGTGAATAGTAGATGTTGAGCCCAGCTGGGCGAGTATCCACAGGATGCTGGAACAGCAAATCCTCTGCTTGGCTGTGCTGTAGTGGAAAGAGACTGAGAGTTATGAATACACAGAGAAACATACAGAGTCCCAGACAGAAATGGAGAGGCTCCGAGACAGGGAGAGCAGGCCCTCGAGGAGCGAGTACCTGATCCCTTAGAGCAGAGAGACTCAGTGGTGGTGTACTCACACAGCAATTCCACTAGACGAAAGGTCTGGCACTGGAACAGAGGGCAGGCCCTCGAGGAGCGAGTACCTGGTTCCAGGGAAGCAGTACTGTGGAATAGATGGTAGTTGTACTCACAGATGGAAACTGTTAGAGAAGTCTTCCAAGTAGAAAGGGTTGTAGATGTAGGCAGCGACTCAGGGAACATGGGCCCTCGAGGAGCGAGTACCAGTTTCCTGATAGTACCTAAAAGAAGCAGAAGAGGCCCCCGAGGAGCGGGTACCCCATTAGCAATAAGAGTTCCAGATAACGCTGGATTGGCAGAGTAGCTTCGGTTCGGAGAGCGAATCCCATCCGTAGAGTTCCGGTTGCTAACTCAGGGGGTCATTTTTCAAAATGCGGTAAGGCGTTTTTGCATGCGATAGGCCTTTAACGCATGCGAAAACGTGTTTACCGCATGCGATTGCACCATATCGTATGGTGTGATGCAAATGGGCTAGGCTCCCTGCGAAGAGTATCGCACAGCCATAATGCAGAATGTTAGCTACACCTTTTTGAAATGTGTTAGGCGGTGCGATAGCGGCCGTGACTATGCAGAAAGGGTTTATCTCCATATGAGAGAGAGAGAGAGAGAGAGAGAGAGAGAGAGAGAGAGAGAGAGAGAGAGAGAGAGAGAGAGAGAGAGAGAGAGAGAGAGAGAGAGAGAGAGAGAGAGAGAGAGAGAGAGAGAGAGAGAGAGAGAGAGAGGCCATAATAGCATGTCCCATGCATAGGTATTTGTATCCCTAGGATAGGCCCACCTAGTAACTCGAGGTGGGGATTAGGTAAGAGTGTAGGGGGTTAGGGGCCGCTTTCACATTGTACATGAGACGTACGAACAGAACAGTGGTCTCTTGTGAAGATTAGCTGGCCTTCGGAGTGAGGAAACTCACTCCAAGATGAGATTTGGGCAAGGGTCTCTCAACCTAGCTTGATGGACTCTACATGGAGAAGTCCATTACCTGCTATTAAGTTCACTTAGAGAATAGCCACTGCCATTAGCAACGGTTACATGGAATAGACTTTGTTTTTGGGTACTTGCCATGTTCTTATGGCCTGGATTGACCACTGTTGGAAAAAGGATGCTGGGCTTGATGGACCCTTGGTCTGACCCAGTATGGCATTTTCTTATGTTCTTATGTTCTTAATTAATTAATGATAGTTTGATTTCTTCTCATATAAATATTCCCCATTTTCTAAGTGAGGTGAAACATATATATCCTCCAATCAGATCTGTTTTTCCTCATTGGAGTTTAAATTTAGTTTTGCAAGTAACTAAATCTCCATTTGAGCCTTTAAGTCAAGCAACAAAAGTATTTAACTTTTAAATCTGTCTTTTTGGTAGCAATTACTTCTGCAAGGTGAATTTCAGAATTACAGGCCTTGTCATGTCAATCCCCTTTCTAGAGATTTACAAAAAATGTTGTTATTTTGAGACCTGTTCCTTCTTTTCTACCTAAGGTAGTGTCTTCTTTTCATATTAATCAATGTCTTATTCTACCTGCTTTTAACAAGAGGGAGTTTAAAGAAGGTTAAGAGTCATTAAAATTTCTGGAAGTTAAGAGATGCTTAAAGTTTTACCTTGAGAAAGTCTGAGAGGTTGTTTGTTCTTTATTGTGGACCACGAAAGGGAGAATCAGCTTCAAAAACTTTGATTGCTAGATGGTTAACAAATGCCATTTTGTCGGTTTATTTACTGCAGGGTAGCATAGTATCTAAAATGATTCAGGCAAATTCAATACGATGAGCACAAGTTTCATTGTGGGCCGAATGATGCGCAGTAAGTCCAGTGGAAATTTGTAAGGCAGCCACATGCACTTCTTTGGGGACATTTGCAAGGCATTATAGGTTGGATCTTCTTGCTAACACAAGATACCATTTTTGAATCTTCAGTCTTAAAGGCAGGATTGTCATCCGCCCACCCTTAGATGGACTTTGGTATTTCCTATAGGTTCAGGACTAATGGAGCAGAAGCTAGAGGAAGGAGAAATTATGTCTTACCTGTTAATTTCCTTTCCTTTACTTCTGCTACACCAATCCAGAAAACCTCCCATTATAAATAAATAGGATAAGAGATTAAACAAGTTTTCAGATTTAGCTATTTTCACATTTATTGGGTGTTGAGTATTGGCTTGGCTTCCTTCAAGAAAGAATTTTATATACAATTTTTGTTGTTGTTATATTAACCTCTGCTTGATAGACGGTGACACTGCAAGATATATATTTGCAAAAGACCTTTTGGTTTTGCTATTGTTCTTTTATTATTTTGTTTCTGATATGTTATTAATTTTTAGCTTTGACAGTAGTAAACTGGCTGAATTAGTTCTATGGTCTTACAAAATGGAGAGAAAGATTGTTCCCCTATTACTAATAATGATTATATGTATAAGGGGTCACAAAAATATTATTTTATCAACTTTTCACAACCTTTTGAAAGTTCAATATTACCACATATAATCATTTACAATAATCAAATTTACCACATTGATTTTTTATACAAAAATTACAACGTATACAATTAAATTCTTTAATTCTTTACATTTTATATAATCATAAATTACAATCTTAATTTACATATAATAAGTACATGTTACCAGCATTATCTATATTATCAATTGGACATGCCAGAGCTCTTCAGAAGATCTTAAAATCCCTATAACCCACATGCATCCATCCCCCACACATACCAAATCTACAATGTGCCCACTCATCTCAATAAAACCAACACCTGAAATTTGTAAACATTATATTATTGCCAGAGATTTAGTTCCTTTACTCAGTGAGTAACACCTCTATCACAACTCCCCTCTATACTTTCAGATTGTTCAGATGATTCAATTCCTCTTCTTAATGGCTGAAGCCTTGTATCATAATTCCCTACAAGGTTCCTTGTTCCAGTGGCTTCCTCAGGAGATCACTTGTATTCCGATATCACATCTGAACTGAATTCTCAAACTCCTGATCTCACCTCATCCGACGCTCTTATTTTCTGTTCATGTCCACCACCGCTAACTTGTAATAACCTTATATCCTTATGTCCATGCTTATTACGTCTCAAAATGTCTTTCCATTTATTCCTACAATTGAACTCTCTGCAAAATTGCTCTATGATCAAAATCGTAGAGCATATAGAAAGACATGGTTTAATGGAACACAGTCAACATGGATTTACCCAAGGGAAGTTTTGCCTAACAAATCTGCTTCATTTTTTTGAAGGGGTTAATAAAAATGTGGATAAAGATGAACCGGTAGATGTAGTATATTTGGATTTTCAGAAGGCGTTTGACAAAGTCCCTCATGAGAGGCTTCTAAGAAAACTAAAAAGTCATGGGATAGGAGGCGATGGCCTTTCGTGGATTACAAACTGGTTAAAAGACAGGAAACAGTGAGTAGGATTAAATGGTCAATTTTCTCAGTGGAAAAGGGTAAACGGTGGAGTGCCTCAGGGATCTGTACTTGGACCGGTGCTTTTCAATATACATATAAATGATCTGGAAAGGAATACGACGAGTGAGGTTCTCAAATTTGCAGATGATACAAAATTATTCAGAGTAGTTAAATCACAAGCGGATTGTGATACATTACAGGAGGACCTTGCAAGACTGGAAGATTGGGCAGATGAAATTTAATGTGGACAAATGCAAGGTGTTGCATATAGGAAAAAATAACCCTTGCTGTAGTTAATACACGATGTTAGGTTCCATATTAGGAACTACCACCCAGGAAAAAGATCTAGGCATCATAGTGGATAATACTTTAAAATCGTCGGCTCAGTGGAGACCCACTGCTGGACCAGTTCACAATGACTACAGGTCCTGTGGCCTTCTTCTGATCTCCAGAGTCATCCATCCTATTATCTTGGGCTTGCGTGACTCCAGCAGCAGTGTATGCTCCTTATGAGTAGGTCTAGTGACTAGTTAGTATAAATCACTGGACTCTAATGGACCCAAAAACTGCCAAGCTTTACAACACAATGCTAAATCAAATTGCAAATTGAAATCTCCCAAGACTATGAAATAAGAATATTTCATGGCTTTCAATAAAATGTTTTCTAGTACCTGATCTATTACTTCTTGCAAGCTACTAGGAGGACAGTAGATTATAACCTCATAACCTACACAGGGGTATACAAATAATCTCTTAAAAGGTGAAGACTCTCTAAAAATAAGTCACCTCTAGTCACACCTCCTCCTCGTTTTCCTTAGTAAATCTAACACAACTTTTGGGACAAATTTGTGAAATCGCTATGGCTTTAGAGCTACCAATCCAGGTTTGTGTTATAAATAACACATTCACTTTAGTATCAAAATCATATCATGAATCCAAAACCAATTTAATCTTACCTGATAATTATCCAGACTAGTCCAAAGCCCTTCCTTTTCTGCCAAACGTACTGTTGATTTCACTCTTCTAGTGGCAGTAAAAGTGGATTGTGTACTGTTCATGATAAACAGATTTGATAAGTATCAAAAGTGTACATAGTTTATTTATTTGTCTGAATGTTTTTTTTATTTTTGGAAACCCTCTGGTGAGTAAGGGATTTCTCCCATTCTGTGTCTATGGGAAAATGCCTTGATGAATCAGGCCCTAAGCTTGTTACAGATAATACAGGTAGGCTGAGGTCAGCATGGATGCATATAAGGGGTTGATTTCTGTCTCCATTTGCTGGTTGATAAACATAACTCTTTCATCTAGACTGCTCTGACTGGACTCAAGGAAAGATAATCAACAGGTAGGATTTCATTTATCCTTAATTGTTGAAAATGTCTGTTTTAGCTTAAAATATAAAAATGTTACAAGAAAAATATGAAAGATTATTATTATTTACATACTCTGAATTATTAGTGAAATGAGTCAGTATGGGCAAAAGTGATGCTAGCAGACTTTTAGCTTGGCTGGAAACATGACTGAGACATCCTCTGGAATTCATTGCTAAAGGATGTGGTTAAGGCAGTTGGTGTAACTCTGTTTAAAAAAGGTTTGGATAAGTTCCTGGAAGAGAAGGCTATAAACTTGCTATTAATCAATAAGAAATAGCCACTGCTTGTTACCAGCTTTAGTACCTTGGGATCTATTTAATATTTGGGTACTTGCCAGGTACTTGTGACAGTGATTGGCCACTGTTGGAAACAGAATACTGAGCTTGATGGACTCTTGGTCTGACCCGATATGGCATATCTTATGTTTTTAAGTTCTTTGCAGAACATTTTTTTTAATTCACACACATGCAGAAATGTTCAAAGCAAAACAAATTCCAGCTTTGACGTCACAGTGCAGGGTTTCAACATTATGCATCTCTAGAGTGATAAATGTCAGGCTGTGCCTGAGAGGAGGGAAAGATGAGTCACTGTGGGATCTGCAGGAGAGAAGACACGAGTTTGCCTTAGGATCACATTCCCAGAGCCCAGGAGAAAAGATGGGAGCCCAGACATGATCTCCACTAGGTCTAGGAAAGAAAAGGAGAAGAAGGCAATTGTCACAGCCCCAGGAAGCACCTCCTCTGGTTAAGAAGAGATAAATATCTACAGGCCCACATGTCCTCTCTGCCATGGTTGCTCTTTCTAGAAACAGGGAGGATAACTTTCAAACAACTGCGCACATTGGCATGTACATGTATATATGGTGAATGTGATGAAGATCTACTGCTGTCTGCTCCCACATCTGGCACAGTGGGTGGAAGAGAAACAGAAAATGGAAATCTGTCAAGTAGTGTGGTAGGCAGGTAGCATGCTAGTGTGCATGTATGTGTATGTATGTATATTTATTTATTTATTTATTTATTTATTTATTTATTTAGAGTTTTTCTATACCGGCATTCATGATAAAATCACATCATGCTGGTTTACATTTAACAAGGGGTGTGTACGAACATGAACATGAACATGGAACCGGTGAAGAAAGAACAATGAAGTTACAATAGAACAGGGTTGATCAAAACTAGGAGAGGAAGGAGAAGACGGAGCAAAATTTAACGGAACAAAAGCTTAATTATTTACAATAATCGAAAATGGCTGACTATATGTGTTTTGGTTTGCTGAGAGAGAAGCTAGCAAATAGGGGCCATAATATTTGCTGTGAATTCTGAATTTATGTGACCTTAGGGGTACATAAAATATGTACCCCTAAGGTCTAGAACGGGTAGATGTGAATCGGTTATTTACTCTTTCGGATAGTAGAAAGACTAGGGGGCACTCCATGAAGTTAGCATGGGGCACATTTAAAACTAATCGGAGAAAGTTCTTTTTTACTCAACGCACAATTAAACTCTGGAATTTGTTGCCAGCGAATGTGGTTAGTGCAGTTAGTATAGCTGTGTTTAAAAAAGGATTGGATAAGTTCTTGGAGAAGTCCATTACCTGCTACTAAGTTCGCTTAGAGAATAGCCACTGCCATTAACAATGGTTACATGGAATAGACTTAGTTTTTGGGTACTTGCCAGGTTCTTATGGCCTGGATTGGCCACTGTTGGAAACAGGATGCTGGGCTTGATGGACCCTTGGTCTGACCCAGTATGGCATTTTCTTATGTTCTTATGTTCTTATTTAAAACTCTTGAAAGGGATACAGTAATTATGAAAGTCTGAGAATATTAAAAGGTGCAAATTGGAAAAATGAACAAGTTGGACTTGTTACGGTTGTGGATCCTTGAGCCGGAGCGAGTGGTGATTACCACCGAGGGATTGCCCCAGTGGAACTCGTCTCCAGGAGGTGGTGCTGGTGAGGAAAAGGATGGAAACAGGGTCAGCAGTCCGGGTCTGGGCAGGCAGCGAAGAGGCGAAAACAGAGTCCAAGCAGAAGGTCTGGGGCAGGCAGCGAAGAGGCGAAAATGGTGAAACAGGCTAGGGGTCAAGATGGGCAGCAGACATGTAGAGGCGAGGAGACAAGCCAAAGTCAAGTCTGGAGATCAAGCCGACGACTGGGTTCTGGAGCTGGGGTGAGGCTGGAAGCAGGAACGGAGGCACAGACAGGCTGGCAGGAACTGGAGCAAGGCGGGAGCTGAAGCAAAGCAGGAGCTGGAGCAAGGCAGGAACTAGAGCAAGGCCGGAACTGGAGCTGGGGCAAGGCAGGAGCTGGGGCAAGGCAGGAGCTGGAACAAGGCAGGATCAAAACAGGAATGCAGGAACAGCAACTAAGTACTCTGCAGAGAAGACCCATTGCAAAGGCGATTCTTTGTGCAGCTGTGGGGTTTAAATACCCCTTCAATGTAATATCATCTTCCAGGGCCGAGCTTAGTTTTCCCGCCACGGCCCATTTAAAAGGCGGAGCCTCCTGCGCGCCTAGGGAGAGCCCCAGCGCAGGCAAGGAGGAGGACGCCGTCGCAGCCTGCTGCAGAGGAGACCACGCCGCACCGGGCAACCAGAGCCGGTAAGGAGAGCTGGCCGAGGATTTCCGCAGCCTGGCACTGCAACAGGACTGCTACAGATCCTGACACAGAAATCACATGCTAGCAGAATATCTTCCCTTGCTCCCACATTCAAAACTGACAGACCCTTACCAAATATAGAATAAGTGACCACAAATTAGAAATATGGAGATAAAAGTTTGATTGAAAATCCTCAAAAGCCAGACTCTGTCTGTAGTGCAACACCTGAGAAAAAGAAACAGAAATGCATTTTTCATGAGAAATTTGTGTGGAAATTTTAGCAGGTATAATTGCATGCAGGTAAATTTGGTGGGATCATTTTCAAAACCAACTTATGAAAGTCTGCTTTGAAAATTGATATAAAAGCATACACCGAGGGTTTGTTAGAAATTACCTCAGGGCTAAACTATAGATAGGCCTAAAATCTACATGGAACTAAAAACACGCAGACTTTAGCCAGCATTTTCAAAGTGAATTCTCAGGCATTAATTCACTTTAAAAATGCTCGGGTAATTGGCCTGGTACCTGCATAAATGAACTCGCGTAAAGTTACACCTTCTCTTCAGAGGGGGTCATTTATACAGGTTAACATACACGCCTCCTTTTTAAAATCAAAAAGCAGACGTTCCAACTGCATCACCCAGAATGCCTCTCTGCTGTTTACATAAAACTACGCGCAGCACCACGTTTCGCCTATACTTTTACATGCAGAGAGCTCTGGTCTATTTTGGAGGAGCCATTTATGCGCAGGAAGCCAGATTTAGTCATGCAAATGAATTTTTAAAATCAACCTCATAAGGATTAATTTTCAAAAGGTTTTTGAATGTGGAATTGGCATATAAGTTCTATAAGCAATTTTGTAAATATCACAAGTATGCACGTATCTGCAGTATAGCACGTGAATGTTATTGGGGTTGGAGGAAAGGGGGTGGTTTAGGGGCGTTCTGGGCCAGGGTTTGAGAATACCCACACAAGTTGCTATGTTGTAAATGATATGCATGCAGACATTACCATACTTGTCAATACACTTTTACACCAGCTAGTTCTGGTCCTGGAAATGAAATTGTACTTGATTTTTTT
This sequence comes from Rhinatrema bivittatum, assembly GCF_901001135.1. Taxonomy (NCBI): domain Eukaryota; kingdom Metazoa; phylum Chordata; class Amphibia; order Gymnophiona; family Rhinatrematidae; genus Rhinatrema; species Rhinatrema bivittatum. The sequence goes on along the minus strand of NC_042615.1, from coordinate 648,859,405 downwards.
TGTCTGCAGTTTGGATTAAGTGGTGGAGCGTCAGGGTAAACTGGTGGGGGTGTCAGGGAACTGGCGATTACAAGTATGCACACAAGTATTTTCAGAAGCAGAGTACAAGCGTTCATTATAAAATACGTGCCTCCGTGTATAACTCTGGATTATTACGCACACATGTTATGATTATGCTCTTAAAATGTGTGCATACTTTTATAAAATGGGTAGAGAAAGTATATTTTCCTGCATTACAAATATACTTGCGTACTGAAACATACAAGCTTACTTTCGAGGCAGAAATATGTGGTATTTTATAAACTGTGTGGCTTCCACCACACAGTTTATAAATACCAGCATAAATCTCTGTGGGCCCACTTAAGCACACATTTGGTGACTTATGCAGACTACTGAAAATTTGACGCATGCAGTTTAAGAAATGCAGGTCTCTAAGCCTTGTTGGCTACAGCTTCCAATGAATATCACAGCCCTCTAGTGCCAGAGAGGCGATTTACCTCATGCAGGGCGTAGATTCTATGCTGGAATACTCATCAGCTATAATAATTGAATCAGTCCTTTGGGGGTAAGAACATAAGAACATGCCATACTGGGTCAGACCAAGGGTCCATCAAGCCCAGCATCCTGTTTCCAACAGTGGCCAACCCAGGCCATAAGAACCTGGCAAGTACCCAAAAACTAAGTCTATTCCATGTTACCGTTGCTAGTAATAGCAGTGGCTATTTTCTAAGTCAACTTAATTAATAGCAGGTAATGGACTTCTCCAATCCTTTTTTAAACACAGCTATAGTAACTGCACTAACCACATCCTCTGGCAACAAATTCCAGAGTTTAATTGTGCGTTGAGTAAAAAAGAACTTTCTCCGATTAGTTTTAAATGTGCCACATGCTAACTTCATGAAGTGCCCCCTAGTCTTTCTATTATCCGAAAGAGTAAATAACTGATTCACATCTACCCGTTCTAGACCTCTCATGATTTTAAACAACCTCTATCATATCCCCCCTCAGCCATCTCTTCTCCAAGCTGAAAAGTCCTAACCTCTTTAGTCTTTCCTTATAGAGGATCTACTTTATTTTCATGTAGTGTCTTCTTTGAATTTTCATGGGAATTTTCAGATTTATTTATAAGTTTTACAGTTCTTAAAAGCTGTGGATAAGTAACAACCACAGACTTCCCTAAAAGTTATAACTACTGTATCAGGATCACAACATCTATTGGAGCAGTGCTGAATCGCTCTTTATTACAGAGCTGTTGATTTGCTAAAATTTGGCTACTTTTGTGGATGACCCTATCTTAGCAAACATTAGTTTCTAGCAAGTAGACTAAAGGCCTCATTTTCTAAAGTATCGCAGGCCTGCTGTACTTTAGAAAAATGCGGTAATGAGGGGCGGGGGGCCAAAACAGGGGGGGGGGGTGTGATCCTGTGCTAGCCGGCAGCGATCACACCTCCGTGGTGCAATCTCTGCCGGCATCACGCCCAATAACTACACCATAGAAGGTGTAGTTATTGGGCGCGAAATAGGCAGCGAAAAGGCCCTTACCTTTTCGCTGTCTGTGCCGTCCTCGCAGAGTCGGCCCCGGTGACGCCCCGATTCCTCCTCTTCCAGGGCCGACTCCGCCCCGATGTAGGTAGTGCAGGCGTGCGCTACCTTCGCTAGCTATCGCAGGCTTGCGCTGTTAGAGCAAGCCTGCGATAGCCTTAGAAAATAAGGCACTAAGTGAGACTTGATTTATGTTAAGAACAGAGAGGGAAAAACTAACTTAAGACTCGTCAGTGATATACTTTGTTCAACAACATGTTTGACTGACTTGTTTCATTCTGTAGTTCCAGTCTTAAAGACCATAATGTTACTGTTATCCAGTGAGTAGATTAGCATAATCAATTTTGCCTTTTTGTCCACCTGTTGCTAATTACTTTTTTTTTTTGAGATATCTCTTTTTGTTACCAGCATCCCAGTAGATATCATGGAGATAGTGTTTTCAGTGGGTGCTCAAACCGATGTCGGTTGGAATTTCCTCTTGGAGAATTATAAAGAATCATTATCTAATGCTAAGCAAATCAGGATCATATCAGCTCTTACAAGAACCAGAGATATGGCAAAACTTTCAAGGTAGGACACATAAGGAGATCAAGCTATTAATGGGTTATTCATTTTGTTTTATTGTTGGTTCATGTATTTGTGGTTTTATTTTCTTTGTATGTTTGAAATGTAACTCCCTTTGGCAATTATATGTAGACAAGCCGTTAAGCCCGTTAAAACGGGCTACATCCCTCTGTCTCTCACCTCCCCCTCTTTCTCTCTCCCCTCACTCTTCACCACCCCTCCCTCACCCACTCCTCCCCACCCTCCCTCTCCTATAACTCAGTCCCTCCCTCCCACTCAGTCTCACTCACTCCCTCCCCCCTCTCTCCCTCCCTCTCACTCACTCAGTCCCCACTCCCTCCGTCCTCTCCCTCAGTCCCACTCCCTCCCTCCTCTCCCTCAGTCCCACTCCCTCCCTCAGTCCCTCCCCCTCACTCAATCCCTCCCTCCCACTCAGTCACTCCCTCCCCCCTCCCTCTCACTCACTCAGTCCCACTCACTCTCCCTCAGTCCCACTCCCTCCCTCTCTCTCCAGTCCCACTCCCTCCCTCAGTCCCCCCTCTCCCTCTCACTCAGTCCCACTCCCTCCCTCTCACTCAGTCCCTCCCTCCCACTCAGTCACTCCCTCCCACTCTCTCTCTCCGTCCCTCCCTCCCACTCAGTCCGTCCCTCCCTCTCTCTCTCTTCTCCCTCCCTCGCTACCGCCCGCTACCGCCGTCGCTACCGCCGCCGCTCGCTACCGCCGTCGCCGCCCGCTGCCGGTACCGCCGCCGCCGCCCGCTGCTGCCACTGGACGCCGCCATTTTTTTTCTTTCTGAAGCTGCCTCAGAGCGACGTGCTCGCCCGCACATGCGCGGTAGAGCTGGTCTCTACCGCGCATTTGCGGGCCGTCGGTCACAGGCCATTTATAAGGTAGATAGCAATAAACAAATCAATAAAACTAAACTAATAGGGAAGGATAGGGGTTTCATTATGTAATGTAAGTTTCCAATGTAAATGAACTATGGCTTTTTGTTTTTGTCTGTGTTTCTTCTTTACCACTATAGGTTGTTAGAGCTTGGTATGGAAGGGCACATAATTAAAACTCAATATCTACCATCCATTATCAAACACATTGGCTATAATCCAGCTGCACAGTCTCTTGTCTGGAATTTTGTAAAGAAAAACTGGCCCAAAATGATGGAAAAGTAAGCAATCAAAATATTTTTACAACCAGGTTTATTGTTTTACATTTAAACATTGTCTCCCCTAGCCTAAAGTGATTATTCATACTAATTGGACTTGATTCAACTATTTAGAGTCTAGAAAGGAAGCAGTGGTGAATAGTTATTTGGGAAGGTGGGTGTGGCACTTGAGTGGTCACTGGCCTGGCTACAGCCAGAGGAAAACCACACCGGAACTCTGGCTGTGCTTAAAGTGCTTTTTATTTTTAGTGATCTTAAAGATACCACAAGTGGCAGCAGACAATAGAACAGACTCCTTGAACTCAGGCAGTCTCTAAGCTTTAAATACAAGCAGTTTACCAACCTTACAGATAAGTTCTCAGTCGGTACACTGGGACTCCGTCATCTTCCCAGGGCCAGACTTCCCTGACCAGGCCTTCAGGTTTTATGCTCAGGGGTTCGACTCCTCCCTCCTCCCAGGATACCTTGGGGAGCTCAAACTTAAGGAGGACCGGATGGGATATCTGAGTCTGGACCTTTAAGATAGATTGAGGGAAATGCCTGTACACTTCCTCACAGTTGGGTGAATTATGACAACATGATTTTGAATTTGAGAAGCTTCAGTTTATACAAGGTCAAAGTAGTAAGAAATATAGACTACATCATGGGATACCTTTAACAGAACTGCATCTGGCATCTGGCTGGGAAACAAACACTCCTATGTAGAAAATGTGTCATCTACTACGTCATCACATTTCATACAAAAATTAAAATAAATAAATAAATAAACATGAGACTCCATACTAGCTTATATCAATTAGATGAAATATTGGCATAGAATGTTAGCTCTCTGTCAATATTTGTGGATCCCTACAGGACATGCTAGAGAGGTTAAGTTTCTAGATGCCATAAATGGCTGCTTCATGGTGCCGCTGGTTCTACCCCACTGTTTACCTTTCTCCACTGAGAAAACTGAACATTTAATCCTATACTATCCTATCTTTTAACTAGTTTGTAATCCAAAAAAGGGCATAGCCCCTATCCCATGAATGTTTAATTTTCTTAGCAGTCTCTCATGGGGGACTTTGTCAAACGTCTTCTGATACACTACATCCACCTTCTTATCTTTATTCACAAAACTTTTCTTGGATAAATCCATGCTGACTGTGTCCCATTAAACTATGTCTATCTATATATTCTGTGATTTTCTTCTTTTAGAATAACTTCCACGATTTGTCCCAGCACTGAAGTAAAGCTCACTGATCTTTAGTTTCCCAGATGACTCCTGGAGCCCTTTTTAAATATTGGGGTTACATTGGCCATCCTACAATCTTCCAGTACAATGGATAATTTTAATGATAGGTTACACATTACTAGTAATAGATCTGAAATTTCATTTTCGAGTTCTTTCGGGACCCTGGGGTGTATATCATCTGGTCTGGGGAATTTGATACTCTTCAGTTTGTCAGTCAGTTCATCGTGATTTGGTTCAGTTCACCCATGAAAAAAGTTACTGGAATGGACATCTCCAATATGCTAATTAATAACACCAAAGCAAAGAATTCATTAAATCTTTCTGCAATGGCCTTATCTTTCCTAAGTATCCCTTTAACCTTCTTGATCATCTAACAGTCCAACTGACTCCCTCTCAGGCTTATATATTTTTAAAAGTTTTTATTATGAGTTTTGCCTCTATGGCCAGCTTCTTTTCAAGAACATAAGATACTTAACAGGAACATAAGATACTTAACAGATACTTAACAGGTGACTAGTGCATCATAGTAGGTGATCAGGCCAGCTTCTAGTCAGTCTGCTTTGAAAGAGAGAGGAGAGACTTCAGTCCAACTTACTTGGCTAAGCTAAGAATTCTTTAAATTAAGCCTTTTTACAAAGCTTTAATTTTTGCTATTCTGTCTACTTCCCTCCCACCCTACCCCTCTACCCACCCACCCCTAGGTTTGTTGTTCTAATATAGTCTACCTAAATACAATTGGCAACAGGATAAATTGGTAATTTGGTTGTTCTTTAGGTGGTATCCATCAGATAAATTTAACAAAATGAGGACTATCCAATGTAACCATTGTGGAGCATTTATTGTCAGGGAAGTCATCTGGAAACTTAGGGCTTGCCCTAATTGCTCAGAACTGTCTTCCTTGAAAAAAGAGCTGGCTGAAGATAATGCTGAATTGGAAGCAATAAAGAAAGTTTCACCCACTTTATATAATTCAGGAGTTAATCCCACATTACCACATAAAAATCAAAAGTCAAAACAAAAGGGGTTTACAGTGGGCTGAGGCAGGATAAGACCTGTGACCCACAGACACCCATTCTTGACAGCTGTGCAGCCCACAAGATTACCCTCTCACTCACATAGAGCATTAAGGAATTCAAAAGACAGAATTACAGTGGGCTCTGGTAGAATCAGACCTGTGATGAGGAGACACACACTGTATCAAGTTACAAAAGTGCAAAAAATCTTCTCTGTATTAGCTATTGAAGAAGATCTTGCGAAAGAGATTGACGTAATATCCAAAAAGAGAGAAGAAACCCAATGCATACAGAAATGTTAGCCCCGAAATACAAATAAAAATGTAAAGGAAAAGGGTGAAATGGATAAGAAAATTCAATTATATAAGACACTAAAGCAATCCAAAAAAAGCTGTAACCAGAATGAGAAAAGCTGGAAAGCTATGAGCACAAATGCTCGTAGTTTAGTCAATAAAATCCCAGATCTGCAAGCCCTAATGATAGAGGCAGACTTGGACATTGTTGCTGTCACGGAGACATGGTTCACGGAATCTCATGATTGGGATACGGCCATACCAGGCTATAACTTATTAAGGAAGGACAGAGAGGACAGGAAAGGGCGAGGAGTGGCTCTTTATGTCAGAAACAATATCCAAGCAACTGAGCTGCAAGGAAGATGGGGCAAAGAAGCTCTATGGGCTGACCTAAAAAAAGATGATGGGGCTTCCATTTCTATTGGAGTGGTTTACAGGCCTCCAAATCAAATAGAAGAACTTGACAAAGCTCTAGTTGAAGACATAGAAAAGATGGGAAAGAAGGGAGAAGTGGTGATTGTTGGAGATTTTAATCTACCGGATGTAGACTGGAGAATCCCTTCTGCAGAATCTAACAGTAGTAGAGAGATAGTGGATGCCCTACAAGGGGCTCTGTTCAAACAAATGGTAATGGAACCCTCGAGGGAGGGAGCTAATACTCTACTTAGTTCTCACTAATGGAGATAACGTCTCTAATGTCCAGGTGGGTGCCCACCTCAGCACCAGTGATCATCATACAGTATGGTTTCATATCACAAATAGGATACAGAGAAGTAGCACAAAGACTCGAGTTTTGCAGTTCAAAAACACGGACTTTGATGAAATGGGGAAGTACCTGGAGGAAGAACTAGAAGGCTGGGAGAACGAGAGAGATGTGGAACAACAGTGGACCAAACTAAAAGGAGCAATCACCAAGGCAACTAATATATATGTTAGAAAAGTAAAGAAAAGCAAGAGAAAAATGAGACCTATCTGGTTCTCAAAGGAGGTGGCTGACAAAATAAAAGCTAAAAGAACAGCGTTCAAGAAATATAAAGAATCCCAAAGAGAAGAACACAAGGAAGAATATCTAGTGGAACAGAGGGAGACAAAGAAAGCAATCAAGAAAGCAAAAATTCAAGCGGAAGAAAGGATCGCAAAAGGGGTAAAGCAAGGTGACAAAACATTTTTCAGATACATCAGTGAAAGGAGAAAAGTCCAAAGTGGAATACTGAAATTGAAAGGTGAAAAGGATCAATGGGTGGAGACAGATAAAGAAATGACAGAATTATTAAACAAATACTTCAGTTCAGTGTTCACTAAAGAAGACCCTGGAGAAGGACCGTCACTAGTTAACAAGAAAATAGAGGGGAATGGAGTAGATGTAACTCCATTTACAGTAGAGAATGTATGGGAAGAGCTGGGGAAACTGAAAGTAGACAAAGCCATGGGACCTGATGAGGTTCATCCCAGGATACTGAGGGAGCTCAGAGATGTGCTGGCGGGTCCGCTGTGTGACCTGTTCAAAAGATCCCTAGAAACGGGAGTGGTGCCGAGTGATTGGAGAAGAGCGGTGGTGATCCCGCTTCACAAGAGTGGAAACAGAGAGGAGGCTGAAAACTACAGACCGGTTAGCCTCACCTCGGTGGTGGGAAAAGTAATGGAGTCACTGTTAAAAGAAGGAATAGTGAGTCAGAAGAATTGCTAGACCAGAGGCAGCATGGATTCACCAGGGGAAGATCCTGTCAGACAAATCTGATTGACTTTTTTGACTGGGTAACCAAGGAAATGGATCAAGGAAGATCACTCGATGTCATCTACTTGGACTTCAGCAAGGCTTTTGATACGGTCCCGCACAGGAGACTGGTGAATAAAATAAGAAGCTTAGGAGTGAGTGCCAAGGTGGTGGCCTGGATTGCAAACTGGTTGACGGACAGAAGACAATGTGTGATGGTAAATGGAACTTACTCTGAAGAGAGAGTGGTGTTGAGTGGTGTGCCGCAGGGGTCGGTGTTGGGACCGGTCCTGTTCAATATCTTTGTAAGCGACATTGCGGAGGGGATAGAAGGTAAGGTTTGTCTTTTTGCGGATGACACTAAAATCTACAATAGAGTGGACACGCCGGAAGGAGTGGAGAGAATGAGACGGGATCTAAGGAAGCTAGAAGAGTGGTCAAATATATGGCAGCTGAGATTCAATGCCAAGAAATGCAGAGTCATGCATATGGGGTATGGAAATCCGAATGAACTGTATTCGATGGAGGGAGAAGGGCTGATGTGCACGGAGCAGGAGAGAGACCTTGGGGTGATAGTGTCTAATGATCTGAAGTCGGCAAAACAATGTGACAAGGAGATAGCTAAAGCCAGAAGAATGCTGGGCTGCATAGAGAGAGGAATATCGAGTAAGAAAAGGGAAGTGATTATCCCCTTGTACAGGTCCTTGATGAGGCCTCAACTGGAGTACTGTGTTCAGTTCTGGAGACCGTATCTCCGAAGGGACAGAGACAGGATGGAGGCGGTCCAGAGAAGGGCGGCCAAAAAGGTGGAAGGTCTTCATCGAATGACTTATGAGGAGAGATTGAAGAATCTAAATATGTACACCCTGGAGGAAAGGAGGAGCAGAGGTGATATGATACAGACTTTCAGATACTTGAAAGGTTTCAACGATCCAAAGACATCAACAAACCTTTTCTGTCGGAAAAAAATCAGCAGAACCAGGGGTCACGATTTGAAGCTCCAGGGAGGAAGACTCAGAACTAATGTCAGGAAGTATTTCTTCACGGAGAAGGTGGATGCCTGGAATGCCCTTCCGGAGGAAGTGGTGAAGACCAGAACTGTGAAGGACTTCAAAGGGGCGTGGGATAAACACTGTGGATCCATAAAGTCTAGAGGACGTGAATGAAGAGAGAAGGGAATGACAGCTACTACCTGGAGATAATACCCTTATTCAATAAACATACACACGATTAATGCAACTCCAACATTGCTCCAAACTTCAATGGCAAGAGGAAATGTGGAAAAAGATTTGCATTCACAAAAAGCGGGTAGCTTGCTTGTTACGGCGGTTACTACCCCAAACCAAATGAGCTTGATACTTCACTTTCAATGCATAACCAGCATAGCTCTCTGCTTCAACGGCAGGGGAGGAAGTCTGATACTACGTGCATATCCAGCATAGCTCTCTGCTTCAACGGCAGGGGAGAAAGTCTGATACTACGTGCATATCCAGCATAGCTCTCTGCTTCAACGGCAGGGGAGAAAGTCTGATACTACGTGCATATCCAGCATAGCTCTCTGCTTCAACGGCAGGGGGAATGAAGAAAAGTGGAGCTATATACAGACAACAACCAACAGGGATGGAGTCACATAGTCTGGGTAGACAAATGGGCATGGGTGTAGCTTGCTTATTGCGGCGGTTACTACCCCTAACTAATTAAGCTAGATATTACACTTAGATGCAGCTCCAACACTGCTCTTTGCATTAATGGTGGGGGTGGAAGGGAAATAGAACCAAAGGGTTACTAAGAGCCAAGAGTAACAGATAAGTATGAGAAAAAAAAAAGTGCGAAGCTTGCTGGGCAGACTGGATGGGCCGTTTGGTCTTCTTCTGCCGTCATCTCTATGTTTCTATATATAAGAACATAAAAAATTGCTATGCTGGGTCACACCAAGGGTCCATCAAGCCCAGCATCCTGTTTCCAACAGAGGCCAAAAGAACCTGGCAATTACCCAAACACTAAGAAGATCCCATGCTACTGATGCAATTAATAGCAGTGGCTATTCCCCAAGTAAATTTGATTAATAACTGTTAATGGACTTCTCCTCCAAGAACTTATCCAAACCTTTTTTGAACCCAGCTACACTAACTGCACTAACCACATCCTCTGGCAACAAATTCCAGAGCTTTATTGTGCGTTTAATGAAAAAGAATTTTCTCCGATTTGTCTTAAATGTGCTACTTGCTAACTTCATGGAATACCCCCTAGTCCTTCTATTATTCGAAAGTGTAAATAACCGATTCACATCTACCCGTTCAAGACCTCTCATGATCTTAAAGACCTCTATCATATCCCCCCCTCAGCCTCTCTTCTCCAAGCTGAACAGCCCTAACCTCTTCAGCCTTTCCTCATAGGGGAGCTGTTCCATCCCCTTTATCATTTTGGTTGCCCTTCTCTGTACCTTCTCCATTGCAACTATATCTTTTTTGAGATGCGGCGACCAGAATTGTACACAGTATTCCAGGTGCAGTCTCACCATGGAGCAATATAGAGGCATTATGACATTTTCCGTTTTATTAACCATTCCCTTCCTAACAATTCCTAACATTCTGTTTGCTTTTTTGACTGCTGCAGCACACTGAGCCGACAATTTTAAAGTATTATCCACTATGATGCCTAGATCTTTTTCCTGGGTGGTAGCTCCTAATATGGAACCTAACATCGTGTAATTACAGCAAGGGTTATTTTTCCCTATATGCAACACCTTGCACTTGTCCACAATAAATTTCATCTGCCATTTGGATGCCCAGTCTTCCAGTCTTGAAGGTCCTACTGTAATGTATCAAAATCCACTTGTGATTTAACTACTCTGAATAATTTTGTATCATCCGCAAATTTGTTAACCTCACTCATCGTATTCCTTTCCAGATCATTTATATATATATTGATAAGTACTGGTCCAAGTACAGATCCCTGAGGCACTCCACTGTTTACCCTTTTCCACTGGGAAAATTGACCATTTAATCCTACTCTCTGTTTCCTGTCTTTTAACCAGTTTGTAATCCACGAAAGTACATCGCCTCCTATCCCATGACTTTTTAGTTTTCGTAGAAGCCTCTCATGAGGGACTTTGTCAAACGCCTTCTGAAAATCCAGATACACTACATCTAACGGTTCACCTTTATCCACATGTTATTAACCCCTTCAAAAAAATGAAGCAGATTTGTTAGGCAAGACTTCCCTTGGGTAAATCCATGTTGACTGTGTTCCATTAAATCATGTCTTTCTATATGCTCTATGATTTTGATCTTGAGAATAGTTTCTACTGTTTTTCCCGGCACTGAAGTCAGGCTCACTGGTCTATAGTTACCCGGATCACCCCTGGAGCCTTTTTTAAATATTAGGGTTACATTGGCCACCCTCCAGTCTTCAGGTACAATGGATGATTTTAATGATAGGTTACAAATTTTAACTAATAGATCAGAAATTTCATTTTTGAGTTCCTTCAGTACCCTAGGATGCATACCATTTGGTCCAGGTGATTTGCTACTCTTTAGTTTGTCAATCTGGCCTATTACATCTTCCAGGTTCACTGTGATTTCGTTCAATTCGTCTGACTCATCACCCCTGAAAACCATCTCCGGAACTGGTATCTCCCCAACATCCTCATTAGTAAACATGGAAGCAAAGAATTCATTTAGACTTTCTGCAATGGCCTTATCTTCCCTAAGAGCCCCTTTAACCCCTCGGTCATCTAATGGTCCAACCAATTCCCTCACAGGTTTCTTGCTTCGGATATATTTTAAAAAGTTTTTATTATGAGTTTTTGCCTCTATGGCCAACTTCAATTCAAATTCTCTCTTCACCTGTCTTATCAATGTTTTACACTTAACCTGACAATGCTTATGTTTTATCCTATTTTCTTCAGATGGATCCTTCTTCCAATTTTTGAAGGATTTTTTTTGGCTAAAATAGCCTCTTTCTCCTCACCTTTTAACCATGATGATAATCGTTTTGCCTTCCTTCCACCTTTCTTAATGTGTGGAATACATATGGGCTACGCCTCTAGGATTGTATTTTTAAACAATGTCCATGCCTGTTGAACACTTTTAACCTTTGCAGCTGCACCTTTCAGTTTTTTTCTAACTATTTTGTCTTAGCCTGTCTTATCAATGTTTTACATTTAACTTGCCAATGCTTATGCTTTTTCCTATTTTCTTCAGATGGATCCTTCTAATTTTTTAAGGAAGTTCTTTTGGCTAAAATAGCTTCTTTCACCTTACCTTGTAACCATTACCAGAAGTCATTTGGCCTTCTTTCCATCTTTTTTAATGCGTGGAATACATCTGTACTGTGCTTTTAAGATGGTATTTTAAAGAATGGCCATGCCTGTTGTAAACTCTTAACCTTAAACTCTTAAAGTTTAGTGCTATAGCTTTGGATTTACTTATTGTCCCCCTTCCAGTTATTAAGTAAAGTTTGATCATGCTATGATACTGTTATCAAGTGGCCCCACCAAATCTTCTGTTCCACTAAGAATTAGATCTAAAATAGATCTCTCTCATTAGTTCCTGACCCAGTTTCTCTTTGAAGCAGTCATTTATTCCATCCACGAACCTTGCCTCTATAGAAACATAGAAACATAGAAACATAGAAACATAGAAATGACGGCAGAAGAAGACCAAATGGCCCATCCAGTCTGCCCAGCAAGCTTCCCTCATTTCTTCTCTCATACTTATCTGTTTCTCTTAGCTCTTGGTTCTAATTCCCTTCCACCCCCACCATTAATGTAGAGAGCGGTGATGGAGCTGCATCCAAGTGAAATATCTAGCTTGAGTAGTTAGAGGTAGTAGGGGTAGTAACCGCCGCAATAAGCAAGCTACACCCATGCTTATTTGTTTTTACCCAGATTATGTTATACAGCCCTTAATGGTTGTTTATCTTCTCCCCTGCCGTTGAAGCAGGGAGCTATGCTGGATATGCGTGAGGTATCAGTTTTTTTCTTCTCCCCTGCCGTTGAAGCAGAGAGCTATGCTGGATATGCATTGAAAGTGAAGTATCAGGCACATTTGGTTTGGGGTAGTAACCGCCGTAACAAGCCAGCTACTCCCCGCTTTGTGAGTGTGAATCCTTTTTTCTTCTCCCCTGCCGTTTAAGCAGAGAGCTCTGCTGGATGTGTGAAGTAACAGTTTTTCTTTTCCCCTGCTGTTGAAGCAGAGAACTATGCTGGATATGCATTGAAGTGAAGTATAAGAATGGAGTGATCAAGCTAGTTGAAAGGCATCAGGAATAGAGGAAGGTGGAGGTAGTAATTTGGATATTTGGTTTGGGGTAGTAACCGCCGTAACAAGCCAGCTACTCCCGTCTTTGTGAGTGCAAATCCTTTTTTCCACATTTCCTCTTGCTGTTGAAGCTTAGAGTGATGTTGGAGTCACAGTAACCATGTGTATGTTTATTGAATAAGGGTATTGTCTCCAGGCAGTAGCCATCATTCTGGCGAGTCACCCACTCTTCATTGGCGGCCTCTTGACTTTATGGATCCACAGTGTTTATCCCACGCCCCTTTGAAGTCCTTCACAGTTCTGGTCTTCACCACTTCCTCCGGAAGGGCATTCCAGGCATCCACCACCCTCTCCGTGAAGAAATACTTCCTGACATTGGTTCTGAATCTTCCTCCCTGGAGCTTCAAATCGTGACCCCTGGTTCTGCTGATTTTTTTCTTATGGTAAAGGTTTGTCGTTGCCTTTGGATCATGAAAACCTTTCAAGTATCTGAAAAGTCTGTATCATATCACCTCTGCTCCTCCTTTCCTCCAGGGTGTACATATTTAGATTCTTCAATCTCTCCTCGTACGTCATGCGATGAAGATCCTCCACCTTCCTGGTCGCCCTTCTCTGTACCGCTTCCATCTTGTCTTTGTCTTTTTGTAGATACGGTCTCCAGAACTGAACACAGTACTCCAGGTGAGGCCTCACCAAGGACCTGTACAAGGGAATAATCACTTCCCTTTTCTTACTCGATATTCCTCTCTCTATGCAGCCCAGCATTCTTCTGGCTTTTGCTATCGCCTTGTCGCATTGTTTCGCAGACTTCATATCATTAGACACTATCACCCCAAGGTCCCTCTCCTGCTCCGTGCACGTCAGCCTTTCCCCCCCCATCGAATACAGTTCATTCGGATTTCCGCTCCCCATATGCATGACTTTGCACTTCTTGGCATTGAATCTCAGCTGCCATATCTTCGACCACTCTTCCAGTTTCCTTAGATCCCGTCTCATTCTCTCCACTCCTTCCGGCGTGTCCACTCTGTTGCAGATCTTAGTGTCATCCGCAAAAAGATAAACCTTACCTTCTATCCCGTCCGCAATGTCGCTCACAAAGATATTGAACAGGATCGGTCCCAACACCGATCCTTGCGGTACACCACTTAAAACCGCTCTCTCTTCAGAGAAGGTTCCGTTTACCGTCACACATTGTCTTCTGTCCGTCAACCAATTTGCAATCCAGGTCACCACCTTATCACTCACTCCCAAGCTTCATGTTTTATTCACCAGTCTCCTGTGCGGAACCGTATCAAAAGCTTTGCTGAAATCCAAGTATGTGACATCGAGCGCTCTTCCTTGGTCCAATTCCTTGGTTACCCAGTCAAAAAAGTCAATCAGATTTGTCTGACAGGATCTTCCCCTGGTGAATCCATGTTGCCTCTGGTCCATCAATTCTCCGGACTGTAGATAGTTCACTATTCTCTCTTTCAGCAGAGACTCCATTACTTTTCCCACCACCGAAGTGAGGCTAACCGGCCTGTAGTTGCCAGCCTCCTCCCTGTTCCCACTCTTGTGAAGCGGGACCACCACCGCTCTTCTCCAGTCTCTCGGCACCACTCCCGTTTCTAGGGATCTATTGAACAGGTCACACAGCGGACCCGCCAGAACATCTCTGAGCTCCCTCAATATCCTTGGATGAATCCCATCAGGCCCCATGGCTTTGTCCACTTTCAGGTTCTTTAGCTCTTCCCACACATTTTCTACTGTAAAAGGATTTTCATCTATTCCACTTCCCTCCAGTTTCTTGTTGTGTAGAGATGGTCCTTCTCCAGGGTCTTCTTTAGTGAACACAGAGCTGAAGTATTCGTTTAATATTTCTGCCATTTCTTCGTCTGTCTCCACACATTGATCATTACCACCTTTCAATTTCACTATACCACTTTGGACCTTTCTCTTTTCGCTGATGTATCTGAAAAATGTTTTGTCACCATTTTTTATCTCCTTGGCAATCCTCTCTTCTGCTTGATTTTTTGCCAACTTGATTGTTTTCTTCGTCTCCCTCAGTTGATACAAATATTCTTCTTTGTGCTCCTCCCTTTGGGATCCTTTATATTTCTTGAATGCTGTTCTTTTAGCTTTAATTTTGTCAGCCACCTCCTTTGAGAACCAGATAGGTTTCAATTTTCTTTTGCTTTTCTTTATGTTTCTAACATATAGAGCAGTTGCCTTGGTGATTGCTCCTTTTAGATTGGTCCACTGCTGATCCACATCTCTCTCGTTGTGGATCAGCATGTCCGGATGTAACATTTACCCAGTCAATACTGGGGTAATTGAAATCTCCCATTATTACTACACTGCCAAATTTGTTAACTTCCCCAGTTTCTCTTAACATTTCATTGTCCATCTGATCATTTTGGCCAGATGTATACCCCTAGTAGTATACCCCTAGCGCCATACTCTTCCCCAACACACATGGGATTTCTACCCATAAAGATTCAATTGTGCATTTAGTTTTCAAGATCTTTATCCTATTGGACTCTATGCCATCCTGAACATAAACTGCCAACCCCCACCACCACCACCACCATATTGATTTACCCTATCACTGTGATATAGTTTGTACCCTGGTATAGCATTGTCTGACTGGTTATCATTCTTCCACCAGATCTCTGAAATGCCAAGTATATCTACCTCTTCATTCAGTGCTATACATTCTAACAGGCCAATTCATTAAAAAGTGGGGGCCCGCTCTTCTGACATGTGCCCAGGCACTTCTCCTGGGCATGCGATTCTCTATTTAAATTAGGTGTCACTCTAATAATGAGGTGTTAGGGATAATAGCGCATCCCTAGCGCCTCCTTAGAGGTAGCTGTGGCTGTCAGTGGGTCCGACAACTGACGCTCAATTTTACCGGCGTCGGTTTTTGAACCCGCTGACAACCACAGGTTAGGAAAACGGACATCAACAAAATTGAGTGTCCGTTTCCTAACCCACTGACTGGCGGGCAGATTTTTTTTTTAATTTTTATTTTTGGTTCCTCTGACTTAATATCGCTATGATATTAAGTTGGAGGGTGAACAGAAGAGCAGTTTTTTCTGCTTTTCTGTACACTTTTCCTGGTGGTTTCAAACAAGGGCAGGCGTTAATTTCTGAGAGTAAAATGTGCGGCTTGGCACATTGTACTTTCAGTATTCCAGGCAACTAACTTATAGGCTCATCAATATGCATTTGCATGTATAAGGGGTAATAGACGCCGGTGGGAAATGGTTGGCCAATTGCAGATTAAATGGTGCACTCGGCTGAGCACACCATTCTGTATCAGCCTGTAACTCTCCCATCTTACTTCTTAGACTTGTGGCATTGGCATAGACAATTCAAAGTATGTTTTTTGTTTGTATTAACCACCTGTTTATTCTTTTTTTTTTAATTTTTTTATTTATGCATTTTGAGATACAAAATCGAAAGGTTTACAGATTTTATAATTTACAAGGATGTATTCTTAACCACCTGTTTATTAGTTGACAGGGATAATTTGGAATCTGTTAACTTGGGTGGTTCTTTACTTATAGGCAGATAGATTACTTTGCTTTTATTTGAACCTCTCTGTTGGGATACCCTATCTCTATTGTTTCATTAGTATCTTTTGAAGATAGCTGCCCTGAACCATGTGCTGCTGAACAACTGTTTGTTTTCCCCCTTGATCTACATTAAAAGTTGCTGTATTTCCTTTTTAAAGGTTAGTGGCAACAGCCCGGTTCCACCCTAGTTAAAGTGGAAGCCATCCTTTCGGAAAAGACTCCCCCATCCCCAAAAGGTTACTCAGTTCCTTTCAAAGCTGAATCCTTCTTCCCTGCACCATTGTCTCATCCACCCATTGAAACTCTGGGGACATTTCAGAGAATGCTACCCTGGAGGTTCTAGATTTCAACTTTCTACCTTAAAGCCTAAGTTTGGCTTCCAGATCTTCCCTCCCACACTGTGCTATGTCAATACCCACATGAACCACAACAGCCAATTCCTCCCCATAACTGCCTAAAATCTTATCTAGGTGATGTGTGAGGCAGGCAGGTTACCAAGTGATCCTCATGTCCACCAGCCATCCAGCTATCTACATTCCTAATAATTGAATATCAGCTTGACTGCTGACCTAATCATTCCCTCCTGGACATTAGCTCTAGGAGACTCATCCTCGATGCAAGAGGATAATGCATCAACTGGGGAGCAGGTGCTTGCTACAGGATCACTTCCTATTACACCAGGGTGATGCTGTCTGACTACGTGATCTTCTTTCTCCAAGGCAGCACTCGGGCTGCTAGACTGGAGTTGGGATTGTTATGAACGTGGACCCTTGAGCCAGCTAGAAGATGATGATGAAGCGCTGAGGGGAGGCCCACAGCAGAAGTCGTAGCTGGGAGGCGGATCAGAGCCAGGAGACCAACAGGACCTTCACCACTGGAAGCCCTAGGTCCCCCCGGGAGGAGCCCTTGGGAACCCAAGCCGCTTGGACTTAGGTGCGGTCACCTGGAGACAAGAGTCTGAAGAGAATTCCAGAAGTCGTGAGTCGAGAGAGTAGTCGGGGCCAGGAGACCAACAGGAACTTCACTACTGGAAGCCCGAGCTCCCCCCGGGAGGAGCCCTTGGGAACCCGAGTCACTTGGACTTAGGTGGGATCTCCTGGAAAGGGTGTCCAAAGAGAAGTCCGAGTTGAGGCAGGCAGCAGTGAGGCAAAACGTGGAGATGGACCAAGAGTCAGGGCAGGTGGCAGACAGCAGAGACCAGAGACAAGCTAGGAATCAAGACGGGCAGCGAAGCGGGATACCAGAGGACGAACTGAAGTCAGGAGCCAGGAAGATGAGCCAAAAGGAAGCCGGAACAGGAGCAGGCAAGGACGGAGCTGGAAACAGGAACAAGGCTGGAAGAGAGCAGGAGTCAGGAACAAGCTGGTACAGGAATCAGGAACAAGCTGGACAGGAACAATCAGGAATGGAGACAGCAACTAGAAAACTCAGAGAGTGAACCTCGTTGCAAGGCAAGGATTTGAAGACTGGTGCTGGCTTTTATGCTGCCAGCGTCTGACATCAGTCAGAAGGTCCGGGCTGCCATTTCCCGCCGCGGACCCTTTAAATTTTGGCCTCCTGCGTGCATGCCTAGGAGGCGGGACTGGAGCAGGAGCTCGGCGGCGTCTCCCTTGTGGAGACGCCGCAACGGAGAGACCTAGCCGAGGCCCAGGAAGAGCGGGGGACCGCCGGGAGTTGTCCCAGAGCTGACAGGGAGGGAGGTAAGAGCCCGGCCACGGTGTCCCGCAGCTGGGAATCATAACAGGGATTTGGTTACTATATCCCTGAAGGTCTCCTCTATATGCTTCTCTGGCTGGGAGGGAAAGACAGACACTAGAATTACCTACCTTATGCTATCCTTTTTAATATCTCTATCATATCTCCCTTTTCTAGTCTTTCCTCTGCGCTTTACATGTATAGATCTTTAAGTTTGTGGTAGAACTGTAGTTTGACTGTAAATATTTATTTAAAACTTCTTTTACTGGGCAGCAGATGGCAGTGTCCATAGTCACCAGCATCTGGTATGGAAGGGGTTAATCTTAGAGCCAACTGATGACATCATTGCTGTTATTGAGTCTGGAGACAGTGATGGTTAAAAATGTATGAGTCAGTTGACAGCAGCTGAAAGAAACATAGAGAAGGGGTCAGACTGCTATTACTCAGGATTGTCCCTGTTAACTGAGACAGGAGCAGCATTGAGCTCTGCAGCGAGGTTCATTATATAATAAATGTTACTATGTAATTCTTTTCTTTTTCCCTTGCCTGCTGCAATGCAGTTTTATGTAGAATCTTATGTTCACTGTTCTTACTTTTTAATAATAAACTCTTTGATATATTACCACTATGCTTGTGACTGATCATATCCCATGTAAGTGTGAAGCTGGGTGATCTCAGTGTTTTGGATATGAGTTCTATGAGTAGTTCTCTGGGAAAAATGAGACCCTAGACTTGTGGAGTCAGTGTCCCCAGAAAATACTCAGGGAATAGCTTATGGATAGGGTACTTGCCCAAAGGCAAGCGGAACTCCAGTTGGTGAATGGGTGGTTGCCAGGAGAGAGGTGCAGGTGCAGGCGAGACCTATACAGTGCCTTTTGGGATTCTCAGGTGGTTATGTGTTTATTTTCTGGTGGGTGTTAGGAGTAGTATGAAGATATTATATGACAGATTTCCCTTCTTTTTTGGTGGCAGAGGTGGAAAATCAGGCTAAATATATGGGCTTAAGCTCACCACTTAGTGAGTAGATCAGAGGTTTTTACTCTGCAGTATTTAAAGACAGGTCCCAAAAAACAAAGCGGAAGCCAATCCAATATTGCTGTGTAGCAGAAAAAACAAAGAAGGATCGGTATGTCAGAAGGACTTTTATTAGCTGCAGGACAATTGATTTGTTTACAGTTCCCTGCCGGAATTTACAGTGTTTGTTCGGTTTTCGATCTTAAATACAGCATCATACAAATCCTTTTGAGAACATTATGTCAATTTTACACTGAAGCATTTTTATTCAAGAATCCTTCTATAAAGTAGTCCCTGAGGCAGCTCCTGTGTGAGTGAAACTCGGCCAGAGTCGGGCAAGTCTAATAAAAGTATCTAAAGACAGTGCACAATGAATGAAATTATTGTAACAGCAGCAGGGTCCCCTTCATCTGTTCATTTTTTTATATGGTTAGATTAGATGCATATTGGTAGAGGTCGACAGCATCCTGATGGCTGACAACAGTGACCAAACTCTAGATATACCTGTGCTAACACAAGAGTATCCAGATGAAAGAAACCAGCGTAATTCCTGTTTTGATGAGGTAGAAGCAACACATCCCGAGTTCTACTCCTGATGGGAGACTCAATCTGGCAGGGCCAGATGCTTTGTTGGCTGAAATATGGTAGATGTACATGTAGCTGCATCAGGAAGAATAGGAAGAGGGAAGACCAATACTGGCAAGAGGAGCAGGAAGACTGACAGTGATAAGGGTGGGAATTCCAACTGCAGAAAATGAAAATGGATTTGCAGCTGGCTTTTATTTAAGGCTTTAGCTCATTGTCTGTGCAGAAGATAAAAACTAGCTTCACAGCCCAAATAGGGCCCATTTTGTTTGCCTAGTTTGATGATACCAAAGGTGCTTGCGTGTGGACTTCCACAGGAGTCCATTTTGGCACCTTGTTTATTCAATGTATATTTAGCTCCTTTGGCAACTGCAGTCCAGAGATTGGGATATAGTTGTTTTTTTTCTATGCTGATGATATAAAAGTAGTTGACTATTTAAAATGAAATTGTAAGCAGGAATTGTCAAACCTTAGTCAATGTCTACAATACACTGTAGATTGGCTGTCCCTATATAAACTAAAAATAAATCCAAAAAACTCAGAGGCAATTTGTTTTCTAGAAAGGATATTACCCCCTCCAAATCTCCTTATATGGCTAATACTGAGATTCCTCTGAAAGAAGTGATTTTGGTTTTAGGGGTTAAGCTTGATGCCAGATTCAGCATTGCAAAACTAAATCTCTTTCCTGGTACAATCTGTCTTTTACTAATATAAGTGGGGCTTTGCTCCCTTACTCACGCTTCCTTTTGTGTTTTAGGGTTGGTTTGATATCCTGTAGTTCTTCAACCCCATTTTTTTGCTCATCCATTATTTGGGATGGATCCAGCCTATTTATATATTAGTTGAGAGCATGCTTAGAGGGAAGAGAGACCAACTTGTCTAAGGGGCTGGAGTTTTTGGAGTGGAATAAGGTATTTTTTGAGGTGCTATATCTGGTAGGCCTCTTGGTTCTCCAAGTTAAGAGTTTTTCCAGCTAGAGGGGTTTTTAAAAAAATATTTTTGTGATCTTGACTAATTTGTAATAGGAGGGCCATTTCACCGTTGCTGGAAGGGCTGGCATTCCAGTTATTTTAACCCTGCGACAAGTTAAGAGTGAGGACAGATAACTGGATGGGAAGATGTTTTGTACCTAGTTTTGAAGGAAGGAGGGTTATGTTTGTTTTACCTCCCTTGTCCATGATCGTAGAAGAAGAGAATTATCCCACCCTTCATGGGAGGTCATATTGGACACTGATTCAGATCAGAGGAAAGCCAAGAGTAAGTACACCATGGATAAAGAAACTGAAGCCCTTGGAGTGGGTGTTCTCCTTTTTATCATCCTGATCTTTTCCATTCTGGCATGTATCATAGTTTTTTTAAGTTGAACTAAACCTATTTTGTAGAACACCACTACTAAACTTCCTGCTGTGCTTTCTTGGTGCATCTATAGCTTAATGAAACATTCTGAAGTGAATACCTACTGAACAGTGATTGAGGAGTGGTTGAGAGTGAGTGCAAGGTTCCACCACTACACTGAGGGCCCTTGAGGTTTAGACTTCCTCCCTGCTAGTGGAATCCCTGCAGTTTAGTGGCTAACACAAGATGTGAAATGATAGAGAGAATCAGAGGTCCAGAATGGTGATAATCAGCCCTGGGAACTATGTAGCCCCTTTTTTCATTCTACAAAATGAATTGAGGGGAGGGGGGTTACACATAAGGTATTTTGACAGCTTCAACTTTTCCTGAAGAAGCATGATCTATGATTGTTGATTCATGCTTTCATAATGTCACAAACTAATTATTTTGACAGTCTCTACCAAAGGTTGCCACTTAGTTAAAAAGACTTCAGTTATGGCAGCCAGATTGGTTTATAGGGCCTGTAAGTATGATCATATTATGCATTTAATGAAAGAGCTCCTATCTGTAATTGCAAGAATCAGATTTAAGATTCTCTGTTTAGCTTTTCATGCACTTTGGATAAGTTATCCAAGTTATTTGTCAGTACTGTTAATTTCTTACTATCCTCAGAGAGTTTGTGTTATGCTCAGGCTTGTGGACACTTGGGCCGATGGGAGGATGGTATACCTTAAGAGGAAGATCCGTAGGTTCTCCCGTCGGGTGGCGAGGCAGGACAGAAGATGCGACCAGCTGACCCTCGGCACGGGAGACTGAGGAGACTGTGGAGGCAGACGAAGAGTCGTGGCGTCAAGGAAAGGAACTGTGTCTTCACCCCTGGAAGTCCGTGGTCCCTCCAGGAGGAGCCTGGAGGGACGCGAACTGCTGGGACTTAGGCGGACCTTTGAGAGTTCGGTGCAAGGCTAACTGGAGCTTCACCTCTGGAAGCCCGCGGTCCTCCCAGGAGGAGCCCATAGGGACCGGGGCCGCTGGGACTTAGGTGGGCCCTTGGAGACGATGGTCCAGAAGAAGTCCAAGGTCAAGTGCCAGAAGGTCGTCGCTTACCAGTCCGAGGTCTTACACCGAGGGATCGCCACTTGCCAGTCCGAAGTCACACACCAGGAATCACTGCTAGCCGATCCGAAGTCACACACCAGGAATCACCGCTTGCCAGTCCGAAGTCACACACCAGGAATCACCGCTAGCCGATCCGAAGTCAGGAACCAGGAACACCAAGACAAGACAGGAACAAGGATCCGAAGTACACGAACTCACCAAGACAAGCAGACCTGACTACGTGGGAAGTTGCCAAGTCGAAGAATGGGCAGGGGAAGCTTCCCTTTGTACTTCCTCTACTCTGGCCCATTAGAGACAGCTGTGAGTAGTTAAGGGGCCTGGCCCCTTTAAATCTGTGGAGGAGGCGCGGCCTCGCGCCTAAAGATGGCGGCGGAAATCTTGGATTTCCTCGGTGGAGGAAAGCCTGCAGAACGCCGTGAGGGAGGAGCGGGGACGACTCCCCACCCGGCGGCCAGACCGGGGACCTGTGCCGGGGCGTTGGGCACCGGCCCAGGGGCATGACTAGAAGTTTCCGCGGCGGGTCACCGCCGCGGGTGAGGTAGGGGACCACGCCTGTGGCCTTCCACGGGCGTGGAACACAACAGTTTGTCATTCTTTTCAAAACGATTTTCTTAGGATTCCCTCCCCAGCAGAAGTGGGACTTAAATGTACATGATAGTTTTCAAGCATCATGCTATGGAATGTTTTACCATTAGGAAAATATGTAAGGGATTTAACTAGTATATATCAGACAAATCAAAGAATCAACTAGTTAATATTGCTTATGTCGGCACCATAATGAGTCATGTGATTTCAAAGTTTCTATCTTCGATTTAAAAATCTTACTTTATTTCAATATTGTTTAAAAAATGTTTTTGAAACAATTACATGTTAGGAAAATTGAGCGTCTGTTTTCCAAACCCGCTGATATCCACCTCTCTTGGGCTTCTGCTGCTAAGGAGGCGCTATGAGCACGCTATTGTTCCTAGTGCCTCCTTTTTAGCATGACCCTTCATTTAAATACAGTATCACGTACCCAGGAGAGGTGGCTGGGTGCGCGTTAGGAAATCAGGCACTCAACACTGAGCGCCTGTTTTCCCACACACTTTACTATATCGGCCTAATTGAAAGGATAGGCAAAAAAATTTGGATTTTAAACTGTTTATTTTCTGGTCTTGTATAAAAAAATTGTGCAGGGCTTCTCTGTCTCAGTGTATGACTGATTATAGGAAATGACCTGTGATTTCTGGCTAATCTAGGCTCATTTAATTCCAGGCTTCTGTGAATGACTGGGCTTCTGACAAGGCTATAGATACCCTGTTTCCCCGAAAATAAGACAGTGTCTTATATTAATTTTTGCTACCAAAGATGCACTAGGCCTTATTTTCAGGGGATGTCTTATTTTTCCATGAAGAAGAATTCACATATATTGTTGAACAAAAAAATGAACATTTATTATATTCTGAATAGTTGTCTGGTTATGCTGGTTTGTGATGACAACTAACTGTGAATCCTGCAGCGTAAAAAAATCACAGCTGCATGCGCTGGTGTTCTGTGCAAGGGGCATGCTCCCAAATAAAAACTTTGCTAGGTCTTACTTTCGGGGGAGGTCTTATATTTAGCAATTCAGCAAAACCTCTACTAGGTCTTATTTTCGGGGGATGTCTTATTTTCGGGGAAACAGGTCTCAATCTTTGCTTTCTTACCCTATCAGCCTGCTAAACCAGTCCAGATGTGTACATTTATATCTCTTTGGCAGCAAATGGAGAAAGAGGACACAATCTTTTTCAGTGACATCATCACTGGTGCACAGGATGGTGCAGCACAAGCAATTGCCAGTATTCTCTGTCTCCAGCAAATGATGGCACGTACCGGACTGTTGCTGCAGGATCCCAGCTCCCAGATGTGGGCCTATAACCTTACCTGGTAGAGTGCAGTAACAGCTTTGCTCATAGGGCTATAGTAATGACTGTTCCCCTGGTTGGGCAGGTATGAGCTCTTAGCTTAGCTGGGCCATGTCAAACACCTTCCCTATGTCTACTCTACTCTGACCTCATACTCAGTCTGAGATTTTGAGATCTGCTAGTAAGGGACAGTTTTGTGAATCCCTTAGATGTGTAGGATCTAAACAGGACTCAATAAATCAGTGAGTCTCCACACTGATCAGTCTCTGGTTTGGGTAGCATCATCCTGACACATGTGTAACCCTTTTCTTTGGAGGGGGATAGTGTCCAAGGGTACACAAAAATAATTTATAAAGCTGGGCTGTTTTCTTGCCACTTGTCCCTTCCTGCTGGTTGTACGCCAGGGATGAGTCCTTTCTGGGGGGAAGGGGGAGGGGGGAATCTATTGCTTGTGGCACAGGTGGTGAGGTGCTTTCCTTATCAGTGTGTTGCTGTTCATCTGAGATGGTGCTGTGATAATGCTTTTCGGGGACAAATGAAGCAGGATACAGAGCTGGGTGTTCAAAATAAAATAGTTTACTGATTATTTCAACAATGTAAGCAATGTCCATTGTACAATAAATCAAAATATAGATGAGTATCCTTTCCTCTCTGTGTTCATGCAACTAACTCAGGTTCCTTGATGGATTCCTAACACTTCTTCACTGAATGTCCTGGAAACCCAACTTCTAGAGAAAATCCTGTTCTGTACTGGTCCCCTTCTAGTAAAGAACAGTCCTACCTGAGCCCACCGTTGATCTGGAGTCTTTACCTAGCCTGTGCCTGTGTCCCCAGGGGAAGATAGAAACATAGAAATGACGGCAGAAGAAGACCAAATGGCCCATCCAGTCTGCCCAGCAAGCTTTCACACTCATTTTTTTTCTCATACTTATCTGTTACTCTTGGCCCTTATTAATAACTTTTTGGTTCTAGTTACCTTCCACCCCTGCCATTGATGTAGAGAGCAATGCTGGAGCTGCATCTAAGTGATCTAGCTTAATTGGTTAGGGGTAGTAACTACCGCAATAAGCAAGCTACTCCCACGCTGATTTGTTTATCCAGCCTGTGCAATTCAGTCCTTGTTGGTTGTTGTCTGAATATAAATCCTCTTTTCTTTATTTTTGTTGAAGATCTTCAAGTCTTCTTTCTCAAACTTCAATCCTTTCTTTTATCACTTTCTTTGACCTCTCAGTAGTGAATCTCACTTCAGGACTGTGCTGATACAGACCCAGCCCCAAATGAGGTGGCAAGAAGAACTGCCTAAAATCCAAAAACCTGGCCAAAATTCTCTAACAGTCAAAAATCTTCTCTGTAGTGAGTACTGTCACCGTGCCCCTCTTGTCTCTGATGAATGTCTAGAGATCTTCTTTTTCCTGGCTTCCGGATCTTGGGGATTGCCAACTTCAGGAAGCTGCAGGTTCTCGCCTCCAGTCACAAAAATCCTCAAATAAGTATAAATTTCCAATATCTCTATTAACCTCATTATAGCCCTGAACTAGCAGGCAATGCCTGGCAGGGATTTTCAAAAACTTCACCTAATGAGGGGTATAGGCCTCACTTAGGCAAACAGAAACTAACAAAGCTCTTTCCTCTTCGCGAGCCAAACCAAGAGACCACATCTACCGTTCTCTCATCCTCCTATTTATATGCAAAATCCACCCACTCAGGGAGCCTCTAGAGAAGAAGCTGAAATGTGGTATTTCTTCTAGATGGCTTTGTGGGCTACTAAGGACATCTAGTTGCTAACTCATCAGGGGGGCCACATGTAATATGGAAGTACAAAGGAAATAGTTGAAGAACCACCCAAGGGTAGGTTTTCAAGGACAAGTGAAAAATTAAAAAGGAGGAGGTCCATATTCAGACACAGTCTGGCTAGCAAAGTTAGTCAAATAAACTTATCCTGCTACCTTTGGAGGTATATTCAATAGTGAATATGGACTTTCTCCTTTATAATTTTTCACTTGTCTTTGAAACCTTCCCTTAGGTGGTTCTTCAGCTATTTCCTTTGTATTTCCATATTACGTGTGACCCCCCTGACAAGTTAGCCAAACTTCAGTATTGAATATAGCTGGCTATCTTAAAGTTAGCTGGCTAACTATAGCCGCCTAACTTTAGGACAGCTCTTTGGTCCGACCAGACTTAGCCGTCTAACTTAACCGACTAACTCAACTCTTCCCAGTTATGCCCCTGAAACGCCCCAACTTAGCTGGCTAAATTCTAGCTGGTTATCTCATTAGCCGGCTAGAATTTAGCTGGTTAAGTGTCCAAATATTCATTTGGCTGGCTAATTTCTGAGCCGGCTAAATGCTTTTGAATATAGACCTCGAGATATCCAGTGCCAGTCACTCGAAACATCTAGGAACCCACAGCATAACCACATTTTTTGGTACAGGTTGCAGTGGTACTTCACTCTGGTTCCATTGATTTCAGTGGTGTAATCTGTGGTTTCTGCAACAAAAATATGGTATACCACAGACAGCCAGAAGTTTCAAGAATCTGACATTATGAGTAAGACCCACAGAAGGACACATGTTGATAATTTGGATTTAATTACTTGTCTTTCCAAATCTGAGCTCAAAGCAAGTTACAGTACAGTAGGTAATTCCTTGCCCCAGAGGGCTCAACATCTAAGTTTGCACCTGGGACAATAAAGGGTGAAGTAACTTGCTCAAGGTCACAAAGAGCATAAATGGGAGAAGCGGTATTTGAACATTGTTTTCCCTGGTTCTTAAGCTGCTGCTGTAACTACTAGGTCACTTCTCCATTCCCATCTGAAGTTGAACTGCAACTTTAAAGAGAAGTCTCATATGCTTTCTTGACTAAAAAATGTTTTTACATGTTAGCAAAATATTATTTTGGCAATGATTTAGGTTTTTATGTATTCTCTTTTCTCAGGTTTCCACTTGGATCCCAATCTCTTCATACAATAATCACTGGATCATTGTCACAGTTTTCACCTAAAGAAAAGCTGGAAGAGGTCAGTTGTTAAAGAAAATACTCAACATGTTATTCAAGGAAATGTTTTTATCCTTTTGATTTCTGCGCTGTATTCTCAATTATTTTTCAGCAATGTCTTTTTTCCTCAATTTTTTAAAACTGAGATCATAATATTCAATATGTGGACTAAAATGAGATAGAATTTCCGTATGCAGAAAATAAGAGACGATGTTTGGCTTCGAATTTTCTTATTTCTGACTTTTATTTTCTTGACTGCATGGCGTATGTTGCTTTAGAAAGTGCTTGAATGACTTGTCTCCTACAATTATCATCAAGAAAATAATGACGACTTATGATCACTTTTTAAATTGCTTGGACAATGTCTTTATATGCAGCTTTAGGAGATTCTGTTTAACCGATAAATAAATAAGTCATTTATTTATTTATAAGAATAGAAGAAATTGCCATATTGGGTAGGACTGAGGGAAATCAATTCCAGCAGTGGCTAATCCAGGTCACAAGTACCTGGCAAGTACCCAAACAGTAAATAAATCCTATGCCACTAATGCCTGTAATAAGCAGTGGCTATTCAGTGGCCAAGGCAGTTTGATTAATAGCAGTTTGTGGACTTCTCCTCAAGGAACATCTCCAAAACTTTGGCACGAGGACCGGGGTCTAGAAATACCCCTCAGGAGCAGGGCAGGACCACAAGTCAGGAACTGGGTTTGTCTTCTGCCTAGTCAGCCCTATCCCTCACAGGTTGATAGGTTGGGTCCTGGAGACCAGCAGGACTTAGCTACGACAGCTGAACATCATGGTTGGAAGCTGGGCTGGTCTTCTACCTATCCAGCCTCCTTCCCTGCAGTTGAGCTCTTGGGTTCTGGGGGCCAGTAGGGCTTAAGTGGACAGGCTGGGTAAGCTACTCAAGGCTGGGCAAACACAGGCTGGAGGTTGTGAGCAGAGAAAGACTGGAACAGACAAGTAGCTATGGACAGGATATAGGAACAGGGGGCTGTGGACTGGATACTGGAACAGAGAGTGGGCTGTGGTCTGGATACTGGAAATAGCAAAGATATACATAATGGGGTAGATTTTAAAAGCCCTGCGCGTGTAAATACTGCCGGATTTACGCGCACAGGGCACTCGCACGCCGGTGTGCCTATTTTGCATAGGCCGCCGGCGCGTAAGGCCTGGGGCTTGCTAAAATGGGCGGTCTGGGGGGTGTGTCTGCGGTCTGGGGCAGTCCAGGGTGTGGCTGAGTGCCCCGACACAGCGGCCTGTGTCGGGGCATGGCCAGCCTGCGCACGCGAGTTACACCTGCCAGCAGACAAGGTGGTGGGGGATTTAGGTAGGGCCAGGGGGGTGGGTTAGATAGGGGAAGGGAGGGAAAGGTGGCGGGGGACAAAAAAAAAGTTCCCTCCGAGGCCGCTCCGATTTCAGAGCGGCCTCGGAGGGAACAGAGGCAGGCTGTGCGGCTCGGCGTGTGCAGGCTGCTGATTTTGTGCAGCTTTGCGCACGCCAACCCCAGATTTTAAAAGATACGGCTAAGCGCGTATCTTTTAAAATCCGGCGTACTTTTGTTCGCACGCGCGTATTTTTTTAAAATCTGCCCCATTGAGTATAAAACATTCATACTTAAGACAGACGATGTATGATATCAATGCTATAGTTTGGCTTTCTCTCTTGAAGGAAATAAACATATTTACTGCTATCTTGTGTGGTGAGTCTTTGCAGATTAGGTCTAGTTGGAGGGAACAGGCCGTGAGGTAGAACCTAGGAGAGGACTGCAAAACCCATATCAAAGGCAAAAAGCCATCAATGCTAAGGCTGGCATGAATAGAAAGGGATTAGTCTTAAATTAAAGTAATGTGAATTCAATATGGGGCAGATTTTAAATACTTGCGCGAGCGCGTACTTTTGTTCGCACAGCAGGCGCGAACAAAAGTACGCTGGATTTTATAAGATACGCGTATCTTATAAAATCCGGGGTCGGCGCGCGCAAGGGGGTGCACATTTGTGCAACCTGCTCGCACCGAGCCCAGCGCGCGCTGCCTGTTCCCTCCGAGGCCGCTCTGATTTCGGAGCGGCCTCGGAGGGCACTTTTCTTCGCCCTCCCCCCACCTTCCCCTCCCTTCCCCTACCTAACCCACCCCCCCGGCCCTATCTAAAACCCCCCCTTACCTTTGTCGGCAAAGTTACGCCTGCTGAAAGCAGGCGTAACTTTGCGCGCGTCGGCCGGCTGCCCCGCTCCGTGGTCCGGTCCCGGGGGCTGTTCCGGAGGCCGCAGCCACACCCCCGGAATGCCCCCGGGCCAAAACTACACTCACGTCGCCGCCCCCAAAACGCCACGTCATCCCGTCACGCCATGCCCCCGACAGGAAGCCCCGGACTTACGCGCGTCCCGGGGCTCTGCGCGCGCCGGCGGCCTATGCAAAATAGGCGCGCTGGCCCTGCGCGCGTAAATCTGGAAGGATTTACGCGCGCAGGGGTTTTGAAATCCGCCCCTATGTGTTTTATAGGAGTTAATAGTATGATCTATTAGGTACCGTTTACTTATTTTAGTTTTTATTTAGTAAAATAGTCCAGTTTTAGATGCACACATGTTTTATTATTAGGAAAACTACATTTATAGGGAAAAATTGTAAGAATTGTTCATATTTTTTATTTGGGAACAGAGGCTGGGGTAGATTTTCAAACACGGCGCGTTCGTGTACTTTTGCTGGCGCATCAGGCGCAAGCAAAAGTACGCGGGATTTTAGTAGCTACGCGCGTAGTCGCGCGTATCCGCTAAAATCCTGGATCGGCGCGCGCAAGGCTATCGATTACGTATAGCCGGCGCGCGCCCAGCCGCGCAGCCTACCCCTGTTCCCTCCAAGGCCGCTCCGAAATCGGAGCGGCCTTGGAGGGAATCCTCTAACGCCCTCCCCTCACCTTCCCCTCCCTTCCCCTACCTAACCCACCCACCCGGCCCTGTCTAAACCCCCCCCCTTACCTTTGTCGGGGGATTTACGCCTCCCGGAGGGAGACGTAAATCCCCGCGCGCCAGCGGGCCCCTAGCGCGCCGGGACGCGACCTGGGGGCGGGTTCGGAGGGCGCGGCCACGCCTCTGGACCGCCCCGGGCCGTAACCACGCCCCCGGGCCCGCCCCCAAAACACTGCCGACACGCCCCGAAAACGGCGCGGCGCTTGGCCCCGCCCCCCGACACGCCCCCCTCCAAAAACCCCGGGACTTACGCGAGTCCTGGGGCTCTGCGCGCGCCGGTAGGCCTATGTAAAATAGGCTCACCGGCGCGCAGGGCCCTGCTCACCTAAATCCGCCCGGTTTTGGGCGGATTTAGGCGAGCAGGGCTCTTAAAATCCGCCCCCATAGATTTTATTTTTTTGGTTTAGAGGAAGTTGCATCTCTCCATAAGTCAAGGTGATTTCTTGGTCAGCGTTTAATGAACAGAAGTCCCAGTAGATTCTCCAAGCATCCAGCCACTGAATTAGCCAAGAACTGCAAGGAAATTAATTTAAAGCACATACCCGAGATAAAATTGAGAAATCACATACTTAATTGCTGGCCAGATTTTCACAAGGGACTTAAGGGACACTCTTAATATGACTGACCTGAGAACTGAAAAGGGGGATCAGTATTTTTCTTTTTATAATCCACAAAAAGATAACTTTTTTACATTTCTCTATGGAGACACAATTTTAATGTAAGTATTTTCTTTTCTTTTATAATAGACATTAGCTTTTTATTGCCTTTCAGTGAATACAGAAGTGTTTATGTAATAATATATTTTTCTTCTGCTATAATAAAATGTGTTCTTGTCTCCCTGGGACAGTAACTTTCCAACAGCCATGCAGGCACACATTTATGGGCATTAGAGATGTGAATCGTGTCCTCGATCGTCTTAACGATCAATTTCGGCTGGGAGGGGGAGGGAATCGTATTGTTGCCGTTTGGGTGTGTAAAGTATCGTGAAAATCGTTAAAATCGTGAGCCGGCACACTAAAACCCCCTAAAACCCACCCCCGACCCTTTAAATTAAATCCCCCACCCTCCCGAAGCCCCCCCAAATGCCTTAAATTACCTGGGGGTCCGTAGCCTTAAATTACCTCCGTAGCGGCGGTCCGTAGCTAAATCGGGGGAAGGGGGAGAGCAGGAAAAGCTGGAGGTCGTTCAGCGGAACCCTCGCTGAACGACCTCCTGCAGTCGATCTCCTGCCGGCGCCATTTTCCGTACGGAAAACGATTCGCGGCAGGAAATCGCTCCCGGACCCCCGCTGGACCCCCAGGAACTTTTGGCCAGCTTGGGGGGGCCTCCTGACCCCCACAAGACTTGCCAAAAGTCCAGCGGGGGTCCGGAACGACCTCCTGCGTCGAATCGTTTTGGTCTATGGCCGCCGCCATTTTGCGGCGGCCATTTTGCAAAATGGCGCCGGCTGAAGACTACACGATTTAGTGTGCCGCTTTTCCTGCTCTCCCCCTTCCCCCGATTTAGCTACGGACTGCCGCTACGGAGGTAATTTAAGGCTACGGACCCCCAGGTAATTTAAGGCATTTGGGGGGGGGGGTTCGGGAGGGTGGGGGATTTAATTTAAAGGGTCGGGGTGGGTTTTAGGGGGTTTTAGTGTGCCGTGTTTTAGTGTGCCGTGTTTTAGTGTGCCGCTGGACCCCCAGGTAATTTAAGGCATTTGGGGGGGGTTCGGGAGGGTGGGGGATTTAATTTAAAGGGTCGGGGTGGGTTTTAGGGTGTTTTAGTGTGCCGGTTTTCCTGCCCTCCCCCTTCCCCCGATTTACGATTTTTTGACGATAAATCGGGGGAATTGGTATTGTATCGTGGCCCTAACGATTTTTGACGATTTAAAATATATTGGACGATATTTTAAATCGTCAAAAAACGATTCACATCCCTAATGTGCATTTACCAGCTCGTGGCCAGAGATGTGGCCATTTGATTACATAGATGCATATATATTAGGGATGTGAATCGTTTTTTGACGATTTAAAATATCGTCCGATATATTTTAAATCGTCAAAAATCGTTAGAGCCGCGATACAATAACAATTCCCCCGATTTATCGTTAAAAAATCGTAAATCGGGGGAAGGGGGAAAGGAAGGGGAGGGCGGGAAAACCGGCACACTAAAACAACCCTAAAACCCACCCCGACCCTTTAAAATAAATCCCCCACCCTCCCGAACCCCCCCAAAATGCCTTAAATTACCTGGGGTCCAGAGGAAGGGTCCCGGTGTGATCTTTTACTCTCGGACCTCGGTGGTCTGTAGAAACAAAATGGCGCCGGCGCTACCTTTGACCTGTCATATGACAGGGCAAAGGTAGCGCCGGCGCCATTTTGTTTTTTTTATCCCCCGACGGCAGGAGCGTAGGAGATCGCTCCCGGACCCGCAGGGACTTTTGGCCAGCTTGGGGGGGCCTCCTGACCCCCCCACAAGACTTGCCAAAAGTCCAGCGGGGGTCCGGAACGATCTTCTACCACGAATCGTTTTTCCATACGGAAAAACGATTCGACTGCAGGAGGTCGTTCCGGACCCCCGCTGGACCCCCAGGGACTTTTGGCCAGCTTAGGGGGGCCTCCTGACCCCCACAAGACTTGCCAAAAGTCCAGCGGGGGTCCGGAACGACCTCCTGCAGTCGAATCGTGTTGCCGTACGGCCGGCGCCATTTTGCGGCGCCATTTTGCGCAAAATGGCGCCGGCCGTAAGGCAACACGATTCGACTGCAGGAGGTCGTTCCGGACCCCCGCTGGACTTTTGGCAAGTCTTGTGGGGGTCAGGAGGCCCCCCCAAGCTGGCCAAAAGTCCCTGGGGGTCCAGCGGGGGTCCGGAACGACCTCCTGCAGTCGAATCGTTTTTCCGTACGGAAAAACGATTCGCGGTAGGAGATCGTTCCGGACCCCCGCTGGACTTTTGGCAAGTCTTGTAGGGGTCAGGAGGCCCCCCCAAGCTGGCCAAAAGTCCCTGCGGGTCCGGGAGCGATCTCCTACGCTCCTGCCGTCGGGGGACAAAAAAAACAAAATGGCGCCGGCGCTACCTTTGCCCTGTCATATGACAGGTCAAAGGTAGCGCCGGCGCCATTTTGTTTCTACAGACCACGGAGGTCCGAGGTCCGAGAGTAAAAGATCACACCAGGACCCTTCCTCTGGACCCCAGGTAATTTAAGGCATTTTGGGGGGGTTCGGGAGGGTGGGGGATTTATTTTAAAGGGTTGGGGTGGGTTTTAGGGTTGTTTTAGTGTGCCGGTTTTCCCGCCCTCCCCCCCCACTGGACCCCAGGTAATTTAAGGCATTTTGGGGGGGGTTCGGGAGGGTGGGGGATTTATTTTAGGGATGTTTTAGTGTGCCGGTTTTCGATTTACACGATTTACACGATATTTAAAAAACCCAAACTGCGACGATCCGATTCCCTCCCCCTCCCAGCAGAAATCGATCGTTAAGACGATCGATCACACGATTCACATCTCTAATATATATGCATTTGATATAAAATTGGCTGTACGCACTTACACATGCACGCAATTTTATATGGATGAGTACATATGCACGCAAATGCCACTTCTACCGTGTAAGTGGGGGGATTTTAGTAGACACGCATGCCAATGCAATTACCAGTTTTCCTAGTTTGTTCCCAGTTTGCCTAGGTAAAGGATAGGACTTCCTACCCTCTAGTGTTGCATCCGTCGCTGCTCGACACCCTCACTCCGCCCTCTTTACCTCTGTGGCGACTCCCTCTGGGTCTGATTGACTGTTATCTGCCGTGAAGTCTTCTTGCCGTCTCTCTCCGGCGTCCCCGACCGGCACGAAGCTGCGGATCCGCCATGTTCCTGATGATGTAGGGCGCGTGCGCGCTCTGATGTATGTACCAGCAAGGGCGCAAACCTCAGGGGCGTCCACCTGAGATGATGTCATCCACCTCCATTATAAAAGGTCTCAGAATTTGCTAACGAATTGAGTTAGCAAGGGGTTTTGCTACCTAAGCTACTTTGCCTCCTTGGACTTACCAGGGGTACCCGCTCCTCTGGGGCCTCGCTCTCTTTTCTTTATTTCAGATAGCCGATAGGAACTGGTACTCACTCCTCGAGGGCCCATGTTCCTGAACACTCTGAAGATTCTCTACTGCCAGGAAGCTATTGCAGATACAGACATTTGTGAGTTACCACCACTCTCTCAGAGCTTTCCCTGGAACCAGGTACTTGCTCCTCGAGGGCCTAACCCTTTCCAGCTACTCAGCTTCTTAAAGACATTATGTGAGTTTTGTCATCTAGTTCTGGCTATGAACACAGCATACCCTGTCTACTCACTATCTATAGTTTGTCTACAGCTCAACCCTGGGATCGCTGTTCCAATACCTGAGGGACTTCAGCCCTGTCAGACATATCAGCTTACTACTGCCACCTCTGGTTTTTCCACTAACCTGTCTAATAAAAGAATTATCTGTGTCTGTCTCCATACTCAAGCCTAGCCGGTGGTCCCTCTCAGAATATCCTCCTGGGGGCGCAGTCATCTGCCATCGGCCCAAGGATCCACCTATCTACATTCGTCTACAGCTGAGTGTACTCTCCCAGCACTCCGCTGGTAACAGATTGCTACTCCTTCTCCCTCAGGAGTCTTCAGCAACAGATTCATTACAGATTGCTACTCCGCAGTCTATACCTAACAGATTGCTAACTCCTTCCTTCCACAGGAGTCGAAGCATAACAGACTGCTATCTCTCAGCTCTAACACTGAGCTTTCCTAACATACAGATTGCTAACTCCTCCCTTCTCGAGGAGTAGAGCATTACAGATTGCTAACTCCTCCCTCTGTAGGAGGTAACTTTATAGTCTGCTGTTCCACTGGCTGCTCCTATTCGATTCTCCTGAGAACTTCAGAAGACGTGGGGCTTTTTGAACCAGTGCAGCATACATTTCACCTTACAACCGTTATTGTTTCCCTCGGACCTCTCTAAGACCACCTAAATCCTGTCATACTTAAATGGGAGAGCCTTTTCGTGGGCGTCTACCTTGTGAGAACGCAAGGACCCTATTTTGCAGGACATAGAAGGATTTATGGACTTGTTTAAATCCGTTTTTGATGATCCTGCTCGTATGTCTGTGGCCGGGTTTGCTTTAGTGGACTTGAAGCAAGGCAACAGACCATTGGCTGAATTTGCCATAGAATTCAAGACTCTTGCAGCGGAACTTTGCTGGGACCCCAGATGTCTCAAGACTCTCTTCTGCAGAGGCCTGGATACCTGCTTGAAAGACGAGCTGGCCGCTCGCCAGACACCTGATTCGCTGGAAGAATTGATAGCCTTAGCTACTCGGATTGATTGTCGGCTCCGAGACAAGGTGAAGGAACTCCGGCCTAAGGTGTTAACTGAGTTGAAACAGGCCAGTACCCCTGCACCTCAGATGGGTCCAGCAATTCCTGCTGTTGATATAGATGAACCAATGCAACTTGGTCATGGTTACTTGACCTCAAAGGAGAGAAGATTTTGGAAGAAACGCGGTCTGTGCATGTACTGTGGTCAGTCCGACCATGATGTGTCTGCATGCCCCATTTTGTCCGGGAAATGGATGGATTCAAGCCTGGCGGGGAAACTGTTCTTGGGACTCACTGCATCCTCTCCTCCACTCTCTCTCCCAGTCTCCCTGACCTATGGACCAGTCACAGTTCAGACTCCTGCCCTGGTAGACTCAGGGGCAGGAGGCAACTTCATTACTAGACGTTTAGTGGAATACTTGAGGATCCCCCTCATCAAATTAAAAGATCCATTACTGTTGTCCTCCATTCACGGGGAGCCCTTGCTGGGCGACGTGACTTGCGAGACCATATCAGTTACGCTTCGCACCAGAGCACTCCATACGGAAATAATCTCCTTTGTACTAGAAAAGGCCATGTACCCTATCGTCCTGGGGTTACCCTGGCTGCAAGTGCATCAACCCCAATTTGACTGGGCATCCCTGGATCTCTCATGATGGGGCCCAGATTGTCAAGGGAAATGCCTCAAGGAGGTTTCGTCTATCATTTGCATGCCTACGACTCCAGTGATGCCAGGACTGCCACCTGAATACACATCCTTCGGGGATGTATTCTCCAAAGAAGTGGCTGATATTCTTCCTCCACATAGGTCCTATGACTGTGCCATAAGATTGAAGCCCAATTCGGAGCCACCGAAAGGACAGGTGTATCCTCTCTCAGCTCTGGAGAATAAAGCGATGTCTGAATACATTGAAGAAAATCTCCAGAAAGGGTTTATTCAACCATCAAAGTCGTCAGCCGGCGCAGGCTTTTGCTTTATAGGGAAGAAGGACGGTACCCTATGTCCGTGTATCGATTATCGAGGTCTAAATTAAATCACAATCAAAGACCGTTACCCCTTACCGTTAATCTCGGAGCTGTTTGATAGGCTGCAAGGGGCCAAGATATTTTCTAAGCTTGACCTGAAGGGGGCCTACAACCTCATCCGCATTTGAAGTGGTGATGAATGGAAAACGGCCTTCAATATGCGAGACAGCCATTTCGTGTATCTGGTAATGCCATTCGGGTTGTGCAATGCACACGCTACATTCCAAAATATGATGAATGACATCTTGCAGGACCTGCTATACAAGAACGTGGTGGTCTACCTGGATGACATATTAATCTTCTCCCAGGATGTGAAGACCCACATTGCAGATATCCAGCAAGTGCTTCACCGTCTCCGCGAACATCGGCTGTACGCCAAACTCTCGAAGTGTGAATTTCACAAAGACTCAGTGCCTTTTTTAGGCTACATCGTGTCTAAGGAGGGTTTTCAAATGGACCCTCACAAACTTGAAAGTATCCAGAATTGATCTCAACTCACCTGCCTGAAGGCCTTGAGGAGATTCCTGGGGTTCACCAATTATTATTGCAGTTTTATTAAGAACTATTCTTCTTTCACTGTACCCTTGACTGCAATGACCCGTAAGGGTGCCAACGCTTCAAAATGGTCAATGGAGGACATTTCCACATTCGAGAAATTGAAGACTGCCTTCTCCACTGAACCGTGCTTGTGGCATCCAGACCCCGGCAGACCCTTTGTTGTCGAAGTTGATGCTTCAGATGTGGGGGTAGGGGCTGTGTTGAGCCAAGCGGGGGACTCAAAAACCTTATGACCCTGTTCATTCTTCTCACAAAGATTTTCTTCTGCTGGGAAGAACTACAGAATCAGTGACAAGGAGCTCCTAGCTATAAAACTTGCATTTGAGGAGTGGCGGCCATGGCTCGAAGGCGCTCAACATCAAATAACCATCTTCACAGATCACAAAAACCTCGAGTATCTCCGCCATGCACAACGTTTGAATTACAGACAGGCCAGATGGTCTTTATTCTTCAACCGTATTGATTTTGTGCTTAAGTACCGACCGGGAGATCGAAACACCAGAGCAGATGTGCTGTCACGCTCATTTCATTCAGAAGATGTGCCTGATGTACCTCAGCACATAATAGATCCAAAGAAGATATCCTTAGCAATCAGCCAGTCCACTTCTGCTGGTGATGCTACCATCTCTCATCTTTCGGGCGCGCAAGCCGTCAGTATCTGAACGGCATGTTGGCAGGTGACAACCGTATAGTGCACCGCACAGATAATCGCCGTCTCAGAATATATATACTGACCAGGACACAGCGGAGTAAGTTTCATTTTCCAAACCGAGCCCTTGCATTTTTAACAGTAAAGCATGTAAGAACTCTGATTATTTTATCTTTGCACGCAGAAAAATTTGAAGGCTCATCTTCTCCTGAAGGTCCCTGATGAAGGAGTAACAGACTCCGAAACACCACGGTGTCGGAGGCCACGCTTCAGGACTTTCTTGCCCTTCTCCTGCGCCAAACAAAGATAAGTGCACACACACTAGTGTTCTCAAAATTGCACAGTGTCAGTGTCACAGTTTCAGCACCTACTGGTGCCACCAAAGCGTGTTGCAACCTATGATTATACTTGCCCGGAATGTTACAGGCTTCAACCAATAAGCCACAAATATACTGAGGCTATTTATGAAGGTTGCTCAACGCCACTTCACCAGAGTTCCCTTTCAGCTGAATTTTTGTGTTTTGTACCATCTCTCATCCAGCATCATCTACTGGAAAGTCATCTTTAGAAGTGGATTTTGGACATTCTTCAACATCACCACTTCCACTGAATTCCTCAGTGACGTCCACAGCAGCTCTACCCATTGCTGCTATCATCAATAACACTCTGAAAGATTCTTCCAAATCTCAAGATCCATCTGTCACCTTTACAGAAGATGAAATAGAAATCAAGATCAAAGAGATTCTGGATGTTTGCAACAGAGGCAAGACTTTTGAATACCTTCTGATTTGTGAAGGCTTCAGCCCCGATTTAATCACTTGGGAGCCTCAGACCAATATCTTGGACAAAGAGATGATTCATCAGTTTCACCTCGCGCGTCCTTTGAAACCTAAGCCTGGTACCCGAAGAGGAGATCGCGCTTTGAAGGGGGGTACTGTTGCATCCGTCGCTGCTGACGCCTTCACTCCGCCCTCTTTACCTCTGTGGCAACTCCCTCCGGGTCTGATGGACTGTTAACTGCCGCAAAGTCTTCTTGCCATCTCTCTCCGGCGTCCCCGGACCGGCACGACACTGCAGATCCGCCATGTTCCTGATGACATAGGGCGCGCACGCTCCGATGTATGTACCAGCAAGGGCACGAACCTCGGGGGCATTCCCCTGAGATGACGTCATCCGCCTCCAATATAAAAGGTCTCAGAATTTGCTAACAAATTGAGTTAGCAAGGGGTTTCGCTACCTAAGCTACCCTGCCTCCTCGGACTTACAAGGGGTACCCTCTCCTCGGGGACCTTGCTCTCTTTTCTTTATTTCAGATTGCCGATAGAAACCAGTACTCGCTCCTCGAGGGCCCATGTTCCTGAACAATCTGATGATTCTCTACTGCCAGGAAGCTATCGCAGATACAGACATTTGTGAGTTACAACCACTCTCTCAGAGCTTTCCCTGGAACCAGGTACTCGCTCCTCGAGGGCCTAACCCTTTCCAGCTACTCAGCTTCTTAAAGACATTATGTGAGTTTTGTCATCTAGTTCTGGCTATGAACACAGCATACCCTGTCTACTCACTATCTATAGTTTGTCTACAGCTCAATCCTGGGATTGCTGTTCCAGTACCTGAGGGACTTCAGCCCTGCCGGGCATATCAGCTTACTACTGCCACCTCTGGTGGTTCCACTAACCTGTCTAATAAAAGAATTATCTGTGTCTGTCTCCATACTCAAGCCTAGCCGGTGGTCCCTCTCAGAATATCCTCCTGGGGGCGCAGTCATCTGCTATCGGCCCAAGGATCCACCTATCTATATTCCTTTACAGCTGAGTGTCCTCTCCAAGCACTCTGCTGGTAACAGATTGCTACTCCTTCTCCCTCAGGAGTCTTCAGCAACATATTCATTACAGATTGCTACTCCTCAGTCTATAACTAACAGATTGCTAACTCCTTCCTTCCACAGGAGTCGAAGCATAACAGACTGCTATCTCTCAGCTCTAACACTGAGCTTTCCTAACATGCAGATTGCTAACTCCCCTCTCAAGGGGTAGAGCATTACAGATTGCTAACCCCTCCCTCCATAGGAGCTAGCTCATAACAGATTGCTAACTCCTCCTTCCACAGGAGCAGATTCATAACATCTAGTTAAATATTCTCCCTTTTACTCTGTTAACCCCAACCTTTAAAACTCTGCTCACTTCTTTCCTAACGTTTTCCAGCAATGGGGTAGCAAGGCGAAGGAGAAACAGCACTGGCTGGAGAAAGGGAGAGAGGCTCAGGATGAATGGAAAGGAAGAGATCAGGTTTTGGATATACAAAGAAGAAGAAAGGACCAGTGATGGGCAGAGAGAGAAACAGGACTGGAAAAGGAGATAGTTGGGAATGGTAGTGAGTGAGAAGACCTTGGATTTGTGGGTGAAAGAATGATGGGAAATAATGGAGGAAAAAGGAATGAAGAATGGAGGAGAAAGAAGAGAATAAATAAGGAAAAGAGAACATTGAAAAAAGAGTAGACATAATGAAGAAAACCAAAATATTAAAATATCCACTCTGAAGGAAAGAGACTAATAAGAAGGAAAGAAGACACCAGAATGAAGGAAGAGCTAGAAAAGGAACATAGAGAAGATCAGTGAATGAAAAAAAGTAATTGAGCCAGAACATCAAGCCAGAGACACCAAAAGGTTGAATGGAGAAATTACTACTTACCTAAGAACATAAGAAATTGCCATGCTGGGTCAGACCAAGGGTCCATCGAACCCAGCATCCTGTTTCCAACAGAGGCTAAACCAGGCCACAAGAACCTGGCAATTACCGAAACTCTAAGAAGATCCCATGCTACTGATGCAATTAATAGCAGTGGCTATTCCTTAAGTAAAATTGATTAATAGCCATTAATGGACTTCTCCTCCAAGAACTTATCCAAACCTTTTTTGAACCTAGCTACACTAACTGCACTAACCACATCCTCTGGCAACAAATTCCAGAGCTTTATTGTGCGTTGAGTGAAAAAGAATTTTCTCCGATTAGTCTTAAATGTGCTACTTGCTAACTTCATGGAATGCCCCCTAGTCCTTCTATTATTCGAAAGTGTAAATAACCGAGTCACATCTACTCGTTCAAGACCTCTCATGCTCTTAAAGACCTCTATCATATCCCCCCTCAGGCGTCTCTTCTCCAAGCTGAACAGCCCTAACCTCTTCAGCCTTTCCTCATAGGGAAGCTGTTCCATCCCCTTTATCATTTTGGTTGCCCTTCTCTGTACCTTCTCCATCGCAACTATATCTTTTTTGAGATGCGGCGAACAGAATTGTACACAGTATTCAAGGTGTGGTCTCACCATGGAGCGATATAGAGGCATTATGACATTTTCCATTCTATTAACCATTCCCTTCCTAATAATTCCTAACATTCTATTTGCTTTTTTGACTGCTGCAGCACACTGAGCTGACGATTTTAAAGTATTATCCACTATGATGCCTAGATCTTTTTCCTGGGTGGTAGCACCTAATATGGAACCTAACATCGTGTAACTACAGCAACGGTTATTTTTCCCTATATGCAACACCTTGCACTTGTCAACATTAAATTTCATCTGCCATTTGGATGCCCAATCTTCAAGTCTTGCAAGGTCCTCCTGCAATGTATCACAGTCTGCTTGTGATTTAACTACTCTGAATAATTTTGTATCATCTGCAAATTTGATAACCTCACTCTTCATATTCCTTTCCAGATCATTTAGATATATATATTGAAAAGCACCGGTCCAAGTACAGATACCTGAGGCACTCAACTGTTTACCTTTTTCCACTGAGAAAATTGACCATTTAATCCTACTCTCTGTTTCCTGTCTTTTAACCAGCTTGTAATCCATGAAAGGACATCGCCTCCTATCCCATGACTTTTTAGTTTTCTTAGAAGCCTCTCATGAGGGACTTTGTCAAACGCCTTCTGAAAATCCAAATACACTACATCTACCAGTTCACCTTTATCCACATGTTTATTAACTCCTTCAAAAAAATGAAGCAGATTTGTTAGGCAAGACTTCCCTTGGGTAAATCCATGTTGACTATGTTCCATTAAATCATGTCTTTCTATATGCTTTACAATTTTGTTCTTGAGAATAGTTTCCACTATTTTTCCCGGCACTGAAGTCAGGCTCACTGGTCTATAGTTACCCGGATTGCCCCTGGAGCCTTTTTTAAATATTGGGGTTACATTGGCCACCCTCCAGTCTTCAGGTACAATGGATGATTTTAATGATAGGTTACAAATTTTAACTAATAGATCAGAAATTTCATTTTTGAGTTCCTTCAGAACCCTAGGATGCATACCATCCGGTCCAGGTCTCCTTAGTGGAGACAGATGGACTCAGGACCAGTGGGTTATGCTCCCCTGCCAGCAGATGGAGATGGAGCAAGCTAATGTCACAGTATATATATTCTTGCAATGACAACAGCCAAGTATTCCCTTTAAAAACAATTGTGGACAGACTAGCAAAAAACTTGATTAAAAGCAGTCAGCCATTACTGTACTCAACCGACAAGAAACATTGAACTCAAGTAAGGAATATATATGTACCCCATCTAGAGACTGGATTAACACTTACCAGTAATCCGCTGGTAAGTGTACTCCCACAGGAGGACCATTGACACAATCATAAGAACATAAGAAATTGCCATGCTATTAATTGCTTGATGCTTGATGGACCCAAGGGTCCATCAAGCCCAGCATCCTGTTTCCAACAGAGGCCAAAACCAGGCCACAAGAACTTGGCAATTACCCAAACACTAAGAAGATCCCTTGCTACTGATGCAATTAATAGCAGTGGCTATTCCCTAAGTAAAATTGATTAATAGCCATTAATGGACTTCTCCTCCAAGAACTTATCCAAACCTTTTATGAACCCAGCTACACTAACTGCACTAACCACATCCTCTGGCAACAAATTCCAGAGCTTTATTGTGCGTTGAGTGAAAAAGAATTTTCTCCAATTAGTCTTAAATGTGCTACTTGCTAACTTCATGGAATGCCCCCTAGTCCTTCTATTATTCGAAAGTGAAAATAACCGTCACATCTACTCGTTCAAGACCTCTCATGATCTTAAAGACCTCTATCATATTCCCCCTCAGCCGTCTCTTCTCCAAGCTGAACAGCCCTAATCTCTTCAGCCTATCCTCATAGGGAAGCTGTTCCATCCCCTTTATCATTTTGGTTGCCCTTCTCTGTACCTTCTCCATCGCAACTATATCTTTTTTGAGATGCGGCGACCAGAATTGTACACAGTATTCAAGGTGTGGTCTCACCATGGAGCGATATAGAGGCATTATGACATTTTCCGTTCTATTAACCATTCCCTTCCTAATAATTCCTAACATTCTATTTGCTTTTTTGACTGCCGCAGCACACTGAGCTGACGATTTTAAAGTATTATCCACTATGAAGCCTAGATCTTTTTCCTGGGTGGTAGCTCCTAATATGGAACCTAACATCATGTAACTGCAGCAATGGTTATTTTTCCCTATATGCAACACCTTGCACTTGACTACATTAAATTTCATCTGCCATTTGGATGCCCAATCTTCAAGTCTTGCAAGGTCCTCTTGCAATGTATCACAGTCTGCTTGTGATTTAACTATTCTAAATAATTTTGTATCATCTGCAAATTTGATAACCTCACTCGTCATATTCCTTTCCAGATCATTTATATATATATATTGAAAAGCACCGGTCCAAGTACAGATCCCTGAGGCACTCCACTGTTTACACTTTTCCACTGAGAAAATTGACCATTTAATCCTACTCTCTGTTTCCTGTCTTTTAACCAGCTTGTAACCCACGAAAGGACATCGCCTCCTATTCCATGACTTTTTAGTTTACGTAGAAGCCTCTCATGAGGGACTTTGTCAAACGCCTTCTGAAAATCCAAATACACTACATCTACCGGTTCACTTTTATCCACATGTTTATTAACCCCTTCAAAAAAATGAAGCAGCCGAGGGTGGGAAGCTGAGTCCATCTGTCTACACTAAGGAAAATGAAATTATTAGGTAAGTAGTAATTTCTCCTTTCCTAGCGTGTAGACAGATGGACTCAGGACCTCCCCAAACAGGGTGGGAGGCTGCTTGTAGTCCAGTCAACACCGCATGTACAAAGGCTGCGTCCTTCCGGGCCTGCACATCCAGACAATAAAACCTGGAAAAAGTATATAAAGGATGACCACATTGCAGCTCAGCAAGTGTCGATGGGAGACAACAATCTAACCTCTGCCCATGACACTACCTGAGCCCTAGTTGAATGAGCTTTAACCTGAGTAGGCAATGGCTTGTCAGCCGAACACAGGAACAAGAGGACACTGGAACGGGAGGATGCAGGAACAAGGCTGGAACAGAAGGATCCTGGAACAAGACTGGAATGAGACTGGAACAAGACTCAGAACGCAGTGACAATCTAGCACAATACTAACCCGATTGCCAAGGCAAGGAAGTGCAGGCAGGGACTTCCTTATATCAGGGAATCAATCAGGGCGCGCCGCGGAGCTAGGACCCGCCCCTGGCCCTACAAGAGGCTGGGCGGTCCGCGCGCGCACGCATAGGGGCGTGGCCCATGCCATGGAAGGCACCAAACGCCAATGTGAGGCCTGGTGTGCAGTGGAAGGCTGGGTGACCGCCGCTGCGGGACGCTAAGGCCTGGAAGAGCTTGCAGCAGCCGCTAGGGAGACTGACCCGGGATTTGCCATGGAACCAGAGAGGTGAGCAGGCCCTTGCGCGGGCCAGACGCGGAAAGAGTGCTCAACACCATTTTGTTAACAACATCTTCTACCACTTTCAAAGTAAACATAACCAATGATGTTTGGGGATGCTGTTACATTAGCCAGTCTTTCATAAGTATATCCAAAATATACACCAATCAGATTCTAAGCATTGCCTCCTATACAATGAATGACTGAATGGACCAATGGTTTACGAAACATATGTCACAAAGGTGTGTCAATCTTTCAAATTCG
Source organism: Rhinatrema bivittatum (assembly GCF_901001135.1). Lineage (NCBI taxonomy): Eukaryota > Metazoa > Chordata > Amphibia > Gymnophiona > Rhinatrematidae > Rhinatrema > Rhinatrema bivittatum. The sequence continues at coordinate 648,814,923 of NC_042615.1, read as the reverse complement.
TTGCCAATAGTATGTACACTATATGCAGCAGAAGTAGGTCAATCAGTTGAATCCGTCGTATGTTTCATCCAATGAGGTGTTACGCAACAAGAATGTATCAGTATTTTAATATTATCACCAAGTGTTATACTCTGCGGCCACTGGCGGCTGCGGCCGCTGTTGCTCACCTCTTTGTTTGCTGCCTTAGCTCCGTTAGGAGAACTTGTGGCCTCTGCCAGCTACCACGGCCTTCCACCCTCTATTCTCGGGCCACCTTGAGCGACATGGACGCCGCCGACCGCCATCTTACCTGTGGGGTTCCCTAGGCGTGCGCGTACGCTCCCCGACCTGCTTTAAGCACGTCATGGCGGGAACCTCAGGGGCGTCCCCATCAGATGACGTCACTCAACCTGGATACTTAAGCTCACCAGCCCAGACAGACAGCGACTTGGCAACAAGTTCACTTGCTACTACTATCTACTCTCTCTGCAACACTGTTTACGGTTCCTACTTCCATGTTGGAGACTATTGGGTACCTGCTCCTCGGGGGCCCTATCTTGTCTCTTGGCTATCCGCTCCTCGGAGGGCCTTCACACAGATTCCTGCCTGCCTCGCTCCCCGAAGCTTCTCCGAACCTGCTTCTGCCTTCAGTCGCTGTGAGTACTATGCTGCGGTTCCTGTTATATTCTCTAAGTGGGAACTCTCTCCGGTGTATCTCGCTTTGCGAACCATTGCCGTGACATCTGAAGAGGAACACTCGCCGATGTACCCTGGTCTGCGGACCACTGCCGTGACCTCCCACCGAGGGACCCTCTTGTTAAATATCTCTACGGATCCAGTGTACTTTAGTGACTATATTTCTACTGGCACCCCCACTCCTCGGGTAGTGCTATTACTATTTGTCTACTCCAGTTCCCGAGCTGAATCTGACATCAGCAGTTGTGCTGTCGCTCCATGGCCCGCCTCCAGGGGTCACTCTCTCTCATTCTACCCGCTGCTGTATCCCATCCTGCAGCTGAGACTCCGCCTCCCGACGGTGAGGCTCAGTGGGGCTCCTCCCCCTGGGCGGTTCCACCTCTTGCCTCGGTCAAAGGGTCCACATACTTATAAATTCTAACAGATTGCCAAGTCCATGGACCCGGCCCAGCTCTCGGCCCTCCAGGCCATCCCTGCCCTGGCCCAGTGAATTTCAGATCAGCAGAAAGTTCTGGAGAACTTGGCTAACGCCATAAATATCTTAAATAATCGGCTGGACACGGTCTCTATGTCTGCCAAACTGAGCTCCACTCCACAGATGCCTCCATTCTGGCCACCTGTGCCCTTGCCGGCACCTCTTCATTTCTCAGGTGACCCCTTGTCCTGTAGGGGATTCTTGAACCTGTGCAACATGCACTTTTCCTTGCAACCTGCATACTTCCCTAACGTAGCTACCAAGGCAACATACATCCTATCTCTGCTGGAAGGATGGGCATTGGCCTGGGCGTCACCCATCTGGGAAAGAGCAGATCCGATCCTCCAAGATCTGCTAGTCTTCCTTGCCCTCTTCTGCTCCGTCTTTGACGACCCCGCTCGTAAGACCGTCACCGGCTCCTCTCTACCGCACCTGTATCAAGGTACCAAATCCCTTACTGACTTTGTCATCGAGTTCAGGACCCTTGCGTCTGAGCTGCACTGGGATTTGGGCTGCCTATGTGCCATCTTCCTCGAAGGGCTGAGTCCGCGCATCAAAGATTAGCTAGCAGCTCGAGAACTCCCCGAGACTCTGGATGCCCTTCTGGACCTCGCAAGCCTTATCGACCGCCTTCTTCGTGATTGCTCACATGAGACCAGAGGACCTAAGAGGTTGACTATGGACACTCCTCATATCCATCCAGTACCATCCACGAAGACTGCTGCTCCACAAGATGCCGATGAGGAAGAACCTATGCAGATGGGGGCACAGCCACTTGTCCTCGAAGGAGAAATGTCACTGTCTACAATCAGAGCTATGCATTCAATGACATTCAAATATTAATCCCAATAATCAACTCATTGGAAGGAATCTACAAAAAAAGCCACCTACCTAAACAAAATAAAGCAACTACTAACCAACTTGAAATTCATACTATACTTTGATAAGACTGAAATAATCATACTGGATAGAAAGAACAACACTCCTCAACTACCACCACTTAATTTAATAAACCAAAAAGTGTCTATCACTCCAGTCATTCATGCACGCAACCTTGGAGTCCTAATTGACAAAGAACTCTCCTTCAAGAACCACATCACAGCTAAAATCAAAGACGGATATCACAAACTCCTAACATTACTTTAATTAAAACCTTTCCTCTCCCCCAACGACTTCAGATCAGTCCTTCAACTACTCATCTTCTCTAACCTGGACTACTGTAACTCCCTATTATTCAACTTACCTCTTAATACCATCCGCCCACTCCAGATCCTACAAAACGCAACTGCAAGAATACTCACTGGATCTAAAAATCATGATCACATTACTCCTACACTTATATCTCTACACTGGCTCCCAATAAAATTTAGGATCGAAAACAAAATACTATCCATACTACATAAAATAATATATGAAAACAAACAAACTGGCTAAGTTCATCCATAAACTTGCATGCTCCAAGCAGAAACCGCAGATGAGCAAATAAAGGACTATTAAAGATCCCACCTTCTCAATCTAAACAACTCACCTCAACTCAAAAGAGAGCAATTTCACTTGGAAGCCCCAAACTCTGGAACACCCTCCCAATCGAACTCAGAATACAAGAAAACTTAAAAACTTTCAAAAAAGAGCTAAAAACATGGATGTTTACCAAAGCCTACCAACTTACCCACTGACTCTAAAACACCACTCCCCTCCTATAACACTAGGCAAACTGATGGACCCAAGAAAGTTGTGATTATTACTCAGTTCTGTAATATGTTTTGATTAATCTACAAACCAAGTTCATAAATGATATCTTCTATGTTAGCAACCATATGAACCGTTTTGGAAACACTGTTAAACATCGTAACTTTGTAAACCATTGTGATGGCAAAACCGAAAGCCGCTATATAAACTCGATAGATAAATAAATAAATAAATAAATAAATAAAATGTACTGTGGGTTCTGATGATGACGTCATCGGGATCAGAGGTGGCTGTTTGAGCTCCGTGGCCCCCCTGCTGATTTTCTTCCCCGATCATTATAAAATTTGGCACTGTTTTAAAAAAAAGTAGCTAATACTGGAATCCTCTAAGTTCGCTGTGTCTACACAATTATTTTTTTTACTCTGGCTGCGATACAGAGCTGTTGCAGTGTGATCGAATATGGAGCCGTTGCAGTGCACTCAAAATGTCAACTGACAAGTAATCCTGCTATTTTGCTCACCTGTTTAGGCTTTGTTCGCTTGAACCTCGAGGTTGATACCTGCTGCCTTCTCCTCAGTGTTGCGGAATAGCTTTTTTTTTTTTCTTCGGCTGGTGTGTAGAGCCGTTGCAGAGAGATCAAGTGTGGAGCCGTTGCAGCCTGATCAAATGTGGAGCCGTTGCTGTGCGATCGAGGTGGCAGTCTACGAGCAATTTTGCTGTTTTGCTCTCCTGTTTGGGCTGTGAAACATTTTACTGTAGTACTTTATTCTAATTTTTTTTTTTTGGGATCGCCTGAACTTGAACTCTTAGGTTGCTGCCTGCTGCCTTCGTCTCAGTGGATATTAAGTGGGCGGAGTCGTTGTGATGGGACATCATATGATACAATTTTTTTAACTCTTGGTTGTCCTGTGAGGCTGTACAATGAAGATTTTCATTTAAATTCAACAAATATGTTTCTCTCTGCTGGTTATTAGATACTGAGTTCACTGGTCTCAGCTCCTGACTGATCTTTTGGAATTTTCTCATTCTGAGTGCACTGGTCACAGCTACTGGCTAATCTTTTGGAATTTTCTTATTTTGAATTTTCATAAGGAGTACTTATAGCACCCTACTGGTCAAATTTTCTCATTTTGAATTCCCATTCTAAGTACGCTGGTTTCAGCTCCCTGCTGGTCTTTTGGAACTTTCTCTTTTTGAAGTCTAGCTGGTTACAAAACCCTTCTGGTCATTGAAATGTTCTCAGTTTGAATTCTCACATTAAGTAATCTGGATATAACATTTTAAATTTTTTATTTTGAGGCAATTTTTCATTTTGAGGTAATTTTTACTAAGACTTATAATTTGGAATTTTATTTCTCTTATATTTCACACTGCACTACTTGGTTGTTTCCTGTCTTTTGGAAAACGGTGATATGAGACAGAGGAGCGTGCATAAAAGTGCGGTCTGTAGGTCTCATTCCTCTGCTGTCAAGATGGCAGATACCTCTGTAGGCACTAAGGTTCTTGACTCTTTGTCATCTGATGCTCTTCTTCAAATATCACAAAGTGTAACAGCAGCCTTAGACCTTCGCTTAACTAAAATACAAACTTCTATGGATGACATTAAATTAGCTTTGGAAGGGCAAACGAAAAGGTTGGATGAAGCAGAACATGTTTTATCTGACCATGGAGATAGACTGATTGAGTCTGAACGCAGTGTGGAGACGTTGCAATCTACTCAACAAGAATTGCTTTCTAAAATTGAGATCTTGGAAGACAGGGATCGGAGAAATAACATTCGTATTATTTGGGTCCCTGAAACAGTAAAAGACAGTTGATTGTCTGATTTTGTGGAATCTTGGTTACCGAAACAATTGAGTTTAGAGTTTCCTAAATCTCATATAATCTGTGAACGGGTGCATCGAATTGGAACATTGCGAGAAGGAGCGAAAAGACCAAGACCAATATTAGCGAAAATATTGAACTGGACATATAAGACCCAGATTATTCGAGCATCTAAGCAGATGAATATAGAATTTCAAGGTCATAAGATTCTCCTATTTAATGATTTTTCAATGGCGACTATGGCGCAACGAAAGATTATGTCTCCGGCTTGTACTGAGTTGCATAAACGTGGCATCAAATTTGGTCTACTTTATCCAGCCAAGCTGCGTGTTTTCCATGATAACAAAGTTCTTTTTTTTACCACTAGAGATGAAGCTGACAGATTTATAGCTACCTTACCACCTTACCAGCAGTTGGAGGAGAATATTGGTTCATAATGGGGGAGTCAAGTATTAGTTTGTTTAATGTTGATTTTTTTGTTTATAATTTTGTTAATTTGGTTTCAAAAGACCTTGAATGTTGATCCAAGATGGCGCCTTGAGGAGAGGACGCGTTGAAAGGAGCTCCTCGATCGGATTGTTTTTTTTCCTACCTTAAGAAACAGAATGCCTCACACCAAGCGAAAGGGGCGGGTGAGGCAGGAGTCCGCAGCCGCCGTTTCGCCAGACCCCCTTCAGCTGAAAATCGAGGGTTTTCTCAACGCAACTAAAACGTCTACCCCAGAGAGGAGGTCTGCGGCGCCGGGCGAGGAGCACGCCCAGGCGCCATTAGACCCATCAACATCTTTGAGTCCTGGGGCGCCCACCACTCCCCCTCCCCCTGGTCACGACGGGAACCTGGAGCAGGCCTGGGCTCGGCGACCGGAGGGGTTAGCAGGAGTGCAGGCGGCAACGGCTGTTTCCGGGCTAAGACCTGTCGGAGAGATGGCGTGTGCCGACGCTCGTGAGGAGCGGGGAGAACAGCAAAGACCCACCGAGCAGTCTTCGGTGGACGAAAACACGCCTCGGAGCGTTATCAAAGGGGGAGTGGAACCGGCAGATGAAATACAGAAAATCTCGGAGGTCTGCCGGGTTAAAGAGGTAAGCCCAGATCTCAGCTTTAAATTAACCAAACCTCAAGAAATAACTTTGGACGTGGTTTGGAACGCATTAGTAGCCTTGGAGAAGGCTATCTCCACTTTGACTGTGGCAGTGACTAATATTCAACAAAAAGATAAGGAATTTAAGCCTCTGATGGAAGTTCATGAAAAGAAAATTAAAGAGATTGAAATAGATGTGATTAAAATTAAAGAAACTCAAGTGAAAATGATACAAAATGAAGGAAATATATCTAACAAGCTGGAATCTCTGGAAAACTCCCAAAAATACTTAAACTTGAGGATATTGAATTTCCCTTCGGTAAAATTAATATCACTACGTGACCAATTTAAGAAATATATTTTGGAAGTCTTACAAATTCCAAATGAAGCAGTACCACCTGTTTCCAAGATATATTTTGTATCAAAAGTAACAGAAAGTATTCAAGCAGAACAAAATGCCCCCTTAGAGTTAGGGGCAGATTTGACTGCTTTTTTGGAAACATCCACATCAGAACAAATAGAGTATCGGGGAACAGTACTGTGTACTTTTGTCTTTCCATCAGACCGAGACTCAGTGCTGAAATGCTTCCTACGTAACAGAGAAAAGCTTTTCTACGGGGAAAAGATAAGAATATATCCTGATCTTTCAAGAAGTACTCAACTGCGCAGAAAACAGATGTTGGAGATGTGCCAAGAAGCAAGGCAGCTGGGCGCAAAAATCACTATTAGATATCCCTGCAAATGTTTAATGTTCATAAATAATAATAAGTATATATATTATGACCCAATACATTTACGTTCTTTTTTGGATAATTATCAAGCTGAGACAGCGATAACTTAGTGGTATGGGCAAGTTAAAATAATATTCTCTCCTAAAATTTCTTGAAACATTTTTTTTTTTTTTTGTAATTACATTATTGATGCTCCCATTAACATCTTGGATCTCCTTATATTCCTGAGTTATATTATACTTATAATTGTAAGAGTCCAGGTTAGGATGTATTTTTCTTTTTTGTAAAAGTTATAGTATTGGGGATAGTATCTATGTATGAATAGAGGACTAGATATGTTATGTAACGTTGAAATATTGTGACTCATTGTCAATTATTTGAAAAAGCATAAATAAACAATTAAAAAAAAAAAAAGACCTTGAATGTTTAACTGGAGTATCAGGTCCTACTAATTTTGGGGACCGTGCTGCTCCATATTGTTCTATTAATGATGCATGTTTATTCTATTATTGATGTTCGGGAGGAGGGAGGCATGGGGGGGCCTAGAGGGGATCCTCTCTCTCTATTGTTTTTTTGTGGGCGAAATGGCTCTGAGCCTCTTGGGGCAGTTGATGGTGTTGTGGAGTATGTGGGTACATATGTTGTTATGTCTGTGGTTTGAATGGTTTGATTGGTGTGTGGTTGTGTTGACTGGTTTTTGGTTATTGGTGGGGGGGGGGGGGGGTGGGGGAAGCCCTGAGGGATATCCTTTAAATTAAGTCAGTTATTTAGGGTTCTTTGTTGTTGGTGGATGTTTTCATATGACCCCGGTGGCTTAGGCTGGGAAGTCCCGGGTTTTTTTGTTTTTTTTAAATAAGTTGCCTTATTTTTTTGGAGATATCTATTAAGAACCTAAGGATATGGCAACAGTAAAATGTACATCTCTAAACGTAGATGGCATACACTCCCCTCTTAAAAGAAACAAACTTCTTATGGCTTTTAAATGCACTGGGTCACATATTGTGTTTCTTCAGGAGACTCACTTGTCGGTGGAAGAACATAACAAATTGAAAAGAGAATGGGTAGGGCAATGTTTTTTCTCTTCATATTCATCTTGAAAACGAGGGGTGGCTATATTGATCCATAAGCAACTGCCTTTTCAATCTGAAAAGATATGGCAGGATCCTGAAGGTCGTTATGTCATAGTTAAAGGATTGTGCAATCAGCAAAGAGTAGCATTTTGTAATGTGTATGCACCTAATGTATATCAACATACATTTTTTACCCGTCTTTTGAGAATTCTTGTTGAACTTTCTGATTGTGCACTTCTGTTAGGTGGGGATTTTAATATGGTAGCCAATAAGTTGGAGGATTGCAAGCCACCTAAACCTGTATTACCGTGTGACATTAACAAAGGCTCTAATTTTCTATGCAATGAATTACATTTAATGGATATCTGGAGAGCATTGCACCCTGGGGAGCAGGACCACTTTTTTCTCTCATCCTCATGGGTCTTATTTCCGTTTAGATTATTTTTTAATATCGGAGTTCCTGTTCCCCAGGGTGTCAGCTGCTACCATAAGTACTTTTGTCCTATCAGATCATACACCGATATCAGTTACAATTTTGTTTGGTCATAATCCAAAACCCCAATATTCTTGGCATATGTCTTCAGGGTTATTCTCAGATAAAGAGTTTTCTCGTTTCCTTACTGATCGTTGGCAAGAATATATGCTTATGAACAATAATACTGATGTTGCACCCCGAGTCTTATGGGAGGCTGGAAAGGTAGTTATGCGAGGACACATCATAGCCTGTGCTTGCTACTGAAAATAAAAAGCTTAACGCTGCAATTCTTAAACTAACTGGGGAATTGAAACAAGCACAGTTTAGGCATATTAAGGCAATGTCAGAATCTAGTAAACGTGAAGTAAATGAACTGAGGGAAAGTCTGCAGGCGCTTTTGTTTCAACGGGCATCCAAGTCTATGAAATATTACAAATATCAATTATATAGATTCGGTAATCGTCCCAGTAAACGGCTAGTCTGATCAGAGCACGTGGTCTCAAATCTTTTATTACTAGTATTAAAGATAATAAAGGGATCAGTCAGACATCTTTAGTTGCTATTGCAAATCATTTCTTGGAGTATTATAGTGAACTTTATAGAAAGAAACATAGCCATCTTTCAAATAGGGAGTCTTTCTTTTCTAATCTTCCTTGGCCACATCTTAATGAGTCTCAACTCCTCGCGTTAAACAAGCCTATAACTGATTCTGAAATTTATACCATTATACATGATCTTAAGTTGGGTACAACTGCTGGCCCAGATGGATTTGGCCCTGAATTCTATAAGATTTTGAAATTCCACATTTTATCTGTATTAAAGTCATACTTTAATAGTTTAGTTCAGGGAACCTCAATTACTCCTAGTGAAAATCAATCTACTATTGTGTTACTCCCCACACCTGGGAAGGATTTACAAGAAGTGGGCTCATATAGGCCTATTTCTTTAATAAATGGGGATTTAAAAATTCTGGCAGCTTTGCTAGCAGCTAGATTGAGTCTCCTTTTGCCCTCAGTTATCCATGGTGATCAAACAGGCTTTATTAAAGGAAGACAAGGTGTTAAAAATGTAAGACAGTTGATTGGACTTTTAAATTTTCACCCTAAAGTGGAGGCCCTGGTGTTGAGTTTAGATGCAGAAAAGGCCTTTGATTCTCTCTCATGGGATTATCTGTTTTGGTCACTACAATCTTATGGTATATCAGGCCCCTTTTTATCTTGGTTAGGTGCCCTGTATGCTAGTCCTAGTGCAAGATTACTTATTAATGGTACCCTTTCTGAATCCTTTCCTATTTTATGTGGGGTACGTCAAGGGTGTCCTTTGTCCCCACTTCTATTTGTTTTGGCCCTGGAACCCCTGGCTATTAAATTACGCTTAGAGGATGGGTTTAGAGGTATTAATATTGGCCGTCATCAAATGAAATTAGCAATGTTCGCAGATGATATCTTGCTGTTTGTGGGTAAGCCTAGGACTAGTATACCTGTTATTATTCAATATTTTAAGATTTTTCAATCTATTTCGGGCCTTACCATTAATTTTTCAAAATCGGAAGCTCTTGCTCTTGATCCTGGAGTGCAAAGTCAGTGGCCTGGATTGTTCCCTTTTAAGTGGGCTCCTAATAAAATGAAATATTTGGGGGTTTGGATTTCTCGAGACCCTCTGGATTTATATGAACTTAATATAAAAACCACACTGATAGAACTGGATGCCCAACTAAAGGCTTGGCACTCATTACCTCTTTCTCTCTTTGGTAGATGTGCTCTTCTTAAAATGGTCATTATGCCTAAGTTACTTTATAAATTGCATATGTTGCCTTGTTGGTTAACTAGCAAGGATGTAAAGTGGTTGCAATCTTCCTTCCAAAAATTTATTTGGGTTGGGAAAAAAGCAAGGTTACGATATCAGTTGTTAATGTCTCAACGGGGGGGTCTTGGCTTGCCAGATATTAGGTTATACAATGTGGCATGCCAACTCCGTTATGTAGGAGAGTGGATCTTTGATCAATATGCATATTGTGATGATGGATTGGTTATTAGCATGGTTGCACCTTGGTCACCTTTGTACCTGATCCAAGCAAGTCCGAAGGTTTACCGGACCTTACATATCCCTCGTAGTTTGGTGCAACCTTGCCGTCAGGCTTGGCACTGGATGCGGTCTCATGGAGGCTTGTCTGGTTTTACTTCTCTTTTAATGCCATTAATGGGTAATTTTGATTTTTCTCCAAGTCTAGACAACTATCATCTTTTTGATGCCTGGTTACAAAAGGGTCTAGCATTTATTTTTCATTTTTATGTTACTGACTCACCAGTAGTACGGGATTTTGCATCATTAGCCAGAGACTATAATCTTCCCACAAAGCATTTTTTTGCATACCTACAGACACGTCACTATCTTCAATCCTTGCATTGGACTGTTGAGAATTATGCAAGGGAGTCAACTTTTGCACAGCATTTTTTTGATAGGATTGTAATGGGTAATTCCATCAAAGGATGGTGTGAATTCGGCAGGAAAATCCTCCACTGGGCACATGATTCTTTGCTCACAGGCCAACCCAGACAAGCTAGAACCCTCACCACACTTCAGAGATTCTACTGGTGGCCTATGATGAAAAAAGATGCTCAAGCCAACGTATAATCATGTCCCACCAGTGCTCGTCAAAAGCCACCAACAGGTCACCCTTGGGGACTCCTTCAACCTCTTCCTGCTCCTAGTGAGCCGTGGACGCATATAGCCACGGATTTTATAGTAGATTTACTTCCATCCAGTGACAATAACACTATCTGGGTCACCGTAGACTGCTTTTCAAAGATGGCTCACTTCGTGGAGTTACCTGGTCTACCATCTGCCCCAGAACTAGCAAAATTATTCATCCGCCACATCTTTCGCTTCCACGGACTCCCAAAGCATATCCTCTCTGATCGAGGGGTTCAATTTACAGCGAAATTCTGGAGGTGATTATGCAAGAAATTCAGCATATCCTTGGACCTCACATCAGCCTACCATCTGCAGGCCAATGGACAAACTGAGAGGATGAACCGTACATTAAAGCAGTTTCTCCAGGCATATGTAAACTCTCGGCAGAATGACTGGTCCGACCTGCTACCATGGGCCGAGTTTGCCTTAAAACTCACACCAGTCGGCTTCTACTGGTTCCTCACCTTTCCAATTAGTATACAGACATCAGCCTCTGCCTCCTCTTCCTGTACCCCTGTCTGTATCATCGTCAGCGGCACAGGCATCCGCACAAAAATTACACCAGCTTTGGGAACACACCAAACAGTTGCTGCAATAAGCCGGGCAGAAAGCAAAGAAATTCTACGACACACATCATCAGTTGTCTCCTCAGTTGAACCCTGGAGTCAAGGTGTGGTTTAGCATCCGCTTTATTCGATTGAAGTTACCTTCTGCCCGCTTTGCCTCCAGATATATCGGACCGTTCTCGGTACTTCGTCAGTTGGGCCAAGTCACTTATAGCCTTCAACTACCCATGTCTTTCAAGATACATAATGCCTTCTACATCTCGCTATTAAAACCACTTATCCTGTCTGAATTTTCAAAGAAACCACCTGAACCTCAACCTCTAACTGCTGAAGAGGATGTTACATATCAGGTTGAGGACATCCTGGTTGTAAGGAAGTGCGGAAGATGATGGGAGTATCTCATTTCGTGGGAAGGATTTGACCCCGAAGAGAACAGGTGGGAGCCTGCAGCAAACAACCTCAATAAAGAACTGATCAAACAGTTCCATAATTCTCACCCAAGAAAACCAAAACCCCCGGGAGGGGGGCCTAAGAAGAGGGGCACTGCTACGCCCGTTGGTCACAGATGACTGTGACCTCTGTTGCTCACCTCCTTTTCCACAGCTCTAACTCCATGGGGAAGACTCGCGGGCTCTGCCAGCTATCGCCGGCCTGCCTACCACTCCTGGGCCTCTCCAGACGCTGCTGACCACCATCTTGCCCTCGGAACTCCCTAGACGCGCACGTGCATGGTTCAGTCTTAAACACTTCATGGCGGGAACCTCGGGTGCGTCCCTTCTGGATGACGTCAACCCTCCAGGATACTTATGCCGGCTGGCCCTGCCTATGAATGACTTGGCAACGAGTTCCCTCTTGCTAATTCTGCTTCGCTCACTTGGGCTTACATTCCAGTTCCTGCTCCTTTGGTGAGACACTCTGGGTACCCGCTCCTTGGGGGCCCTTCCTTGTCTCTGGCTATCTGCTCCTCGGAGGGCCTTCTATCTTGGACTATCGCTTACCCTGTACCCCGGGGCTTCTCCTGGAACCTTCACTACAGTGAGTACCTTAGCTCTATGGACCACTACCGTATTACCTCTAGTGTGAAGACCTCAATGGTGTACCCCGCGCTGCGGACTACTACCGTGATTTCTTTAGTGTGAAGACCTCTACGGCATACCCCGCACTGTGGACCACTATCATTTATTTAGAAATTTATTTAGAAATTCTTATATACCGGTATTAGTGGGGACATCATACCGGTTCACATATGAACAAAAGGCTTGGAAAATACATATTAACAGGGAATATGAACTGGGAAAAAGGGTTAACCAAGAACAGCATGGAAGGATAGATTAAACGTAAACAAGAACAATCAAAAGTTAACAAACTTGCTCCTTAATGTAAGGAATATGCGGTCAGCATGAGGTGATGCAGGGATGGTGTGGAAGGGGTATTCTATTCTGGATAGGCTTGTTTAAACAGAAATGTTTTTAGTTTCTTTTTGAATTTGATCACACTTGGTTCAAGGCGTATGTTCACGGGGAGGGAATTCCAGAGGGTGGGGCCTGCGATAGAGAGGGTACGTTCGCGAGTGGAGGTGAGAAGGGCTGTTTTCAGTGAGGGTACATGTAGGGTGCCTTTGTTGGTGGATCTGGTAGGTCTAGAGGACTGGGGGGCATTGAAGGGGAGGTCGAGCCAGTTGGAGTGGTGGGCGTGGATGGATTTATGTACAAGGGTAAGGGTTTTGTAGTGGATGCGGGAGAGAATGGGGAGCCAATGTAGGTCTCTGAGGATGGGGGTGATGTTTTCGTGTTTGCGGGTGTTAGTGATGAGCCTTGCTGTGGCATTTTGTAACATCTGAAGGGGTTTTATCGTAGACAGGGGGAGCCCAAGGAGGAGTGCATTGCAGTAGTCTAATTTGGAGGTTATGGTGGCTTGAATCACTGTGCGGAAATCTTGGGTGTATAGTAGGGGTCTTAGTTTTTTTAGTACGTTGAGCTTAAAGAAACCAGCTTTTAAAATGGAGGTGATGTGCGGTTTCATATTTAGTTGAGGGTCAAGGAAAACTCCAAGGTCCCTGATGGATGGTTGCGTTGTGATAGGGTTTAGCTTGGGGTCATTAGACTGGGAGGAGGTGAGGGTGGGTTGGGAGGAGATGAGAAGGAGTTCAGTTTTATTGGTGTTAAGGGCAAGGTGTAGGTTGAGGAGGAGGGAGTTGATGGCTGATAGACAGCTTTCCCAGTGCTTTAGGGCATCGGAGATAGAGGTGTGGATGGGGATAATGATCTGAACATCATCAACATAGAGATAGAACTTGAGCTTGAGGTCAGAGAGGAGATGACAGAGCAGGGTTAGGTAAACATTGAAGAGGGTAGAGGAAAGAGATGAACCTTGCGGCACTCCTTGCCGTATGGTGTGAGAGGATGAGAGGTTGTTTCCTATTTTAACAGAGAACTTTCTGTTAGATAGGTAGGATTTGAACCAAGCAAGGGCTAGTCCAGAAATGCCGGAGTGTTAGTTAATCCAAATAGCATGATAAGATATTCATAATGTCCATCCCTGGTGTTGAAAGCCGTCTTCCACTCGTCCCCTCTCGAATCTTGATGAGATTATATGCTCCTCAAAGATCCAATTTCGAGAACACCTTGGCCCCTTATAGACGATCGAAAAGTTCAGCTATAAGTGGTAATGGGTACCAGTCCTTGATAGTAATGGTGTTAAGCCCATGGAAGTCAATACATGGATGTAGGGTCCCATCTTTTTTCCCAACAAAGAAGAAGCCAGCCCCAGCTGGGGATTTAGAGCGCCTGATGAATCCTTTCTGCAAGTTGTCCTGGATATATTCTGATATAGCACGGGTCTCCAAGGCAGATAACGGATAGACTCCTCCTCAGTTATAGGGCCAGTGAGGGGCGGTCCAGGTGTGCTCCTCCCAGGGAGTTGCCTGCATACAGCAGTATAAAAAGACTTTCACTTCAGTTCCCGGTTGCCTTTGGATTGGGTTCCACAGTTGCCTGTGTCCTCTGCCTGATCCAGGTCCTCTGTGGTCTCGCTTGTCTTGATGGCTCCCTGTTCTGTGTCTCTGCTTGTTTCCTTGATGTTGGTTCCAGATGTTCCTAGATGTTTGTTCCTGTTCCAGTTCCTGATGTTCCTGCTTGCTTCAGACTGCCAGGAGTGCAGTATCCCACTTCTTCCCTGCGCTCGTCCCATTCTCAGCGTGGTCCGTTCTCAGCCTCTCCGGGCTGTGTAGGGCGCGCAGTGGGACAGGGTGTTCCGCGACCAGTCCAGCCGTGCTGGCTGAGTAGGGTGCCTTGAGAGACAGTGCAATGTTCTCCTTCCCAGCCCTCGTCTGTGATGTCCTCGCTTCGGCCCTCGTCTGTGATGTCTTCTGTGTTCTAAGGACTCTGTCTGCCCTCGTTCTCTGTCCGGCCTGCTGCCCAATGCCGTTACCCAGTGGCAGGTCCAAAAGGGCTTGGAACAGTCGGAGGACCATTAATCAATCAACATTGCGTTGTTGGTTGTCTTAGGCGTGCAGGTCCGGCTGAGGGTCAGACCCTGTTCTCTATTCCTGCTTCAGTTCCTGCCTGGTTCTCCATGCTCGCACCAGCTCACTTCCCACGGTGTGGCTCGGGGCTCCTCCCTGAGTTCCACCGTGGCCCAAGGGCTCACTACACCTGCTTTAGAGGCGACCACGCTCCTCGCACTCGTAGCAGAATCCAAGGGTCCCCAAGCCCTCGGTTCGTACAGCAGCCAGAGGACGCGCTCGTAACAGAATCCGAAGGCCCTCAAGCCTTCGGCTCGTAACATGGGCACACCACCAATGCTTAAAGTTATGCTTGCAAAAGGTGCGCCCAAAACTGAACACACAACGAATGTGCAGAGCTGACGCACTGCGCACACAGACGTCCTGTAGAGCGCAGTAAAGCACACACAGAAGAACGCAAAAACTCCGCTGCGGCCTTCCATGCGGCATGCGGGAAAAAAGCCTTACTACGGGGCCTAGCCCACCGGGGCTGCTCAACCTACCAGTTCCCCCAATCTCCATGGGAGTGAGAACAAACGGAATGGCACACCAAGCATGGAAACCAGAGGAAGTCTTGCAAACTCCTCTACAAAGTCTCTGCTTCTAAATCCTTATTTTTTTTTTAAACTTACCCAAGCTCAGCCCTTACCTGCTGAGTACAGAAACGGTCTCCAGCTGCAAGGGGAGAGGGCAGTGCTGTTACCACTGCACTTGGCCTCCTGTACCTGTTACCTTTAAGCTGTACAATCAGCTAAGTCTATGCTGGGAAACCATGCTACCGGACCAAGGCACACATCTGAGGGACCATGGAAATCACCTCAGGAATTCTCAACTGGGGGAGGGACCATCTGGTAGCACCACAGGAAAGTGGGGCTTTTCTTTTACTAATTTAAATTCTCCTTCCAAAATCTGAAGCAATCCCCATAAGGAGATTCACATCCACCATCTGCTGGAGATGGAGAATACTAGCAGGCTGGTGTCACTGCAGGAGTATATATACAGTGACGTCAACTTGCTCTGTCTCTATCTGCTGGCCACTGGTCCTGAGTCTATATATGTCTTCATGCTAGGAAACATTGTTGTTTAGAGAATATTGATAACACAGCAGTGTGAAATATCCTAGCAAACAATTCAGAGTCACTGGCCTCTCCCACATGGAATTTATATGTTGAGAATAGTTGGATTTTGTTGGCTAATTTTTACTTTGCTGGTATACAATTAATTCTGTTGTATGTAGCACATGGGCAGCTTTTGTATTGGGCTAAAAAAAATTTGGTGATAACAGAACTTAAAGAATGTGCTTTTAAGTATATTTTGAGAGTAGATTACTACAATTTTCCATGGACACAGTCACTGGACTTCCCCACTATCATCAAAATGAGTTGCTCATTCACTATTAGGGTTGCGCTGGAGGTGGACCCTTGGCCTAGAGCAGGATTGGTACGGCCCTCTGGTCGGACCCAGAGAGCACCTGCCACCAGGAGGCGGAGCACACAAGAAGACAGAGGCTAGCTGGAGCTTCACCAATAGCAATCCGGGGTTTCCGCAGGTTGAGCCCTTGGGTACCCGGACCGCCTGGACTTAGGTGGGCCTCAGAGGGTCTCCCGGAGAGGTAGCGGAGAGGTGGGCCCACCACAAACAAGGGTGCGCGGCTAATGCAGAGAGGATGGACCAGACCTGAACTGGAGTCGCCGGAGATCTCAGGGAGGTAGCAGGATAGGAAAGTCCTCCGGGTGCTACAGGCAGTGCCTGTGGGTCTAGTCTGAGGAAGGCCGCGGTCATAGTTCAAGCAGGTTGGTCTGGTGATCATAGGCAAAAAGAGAGTGTCCGAGTGAAGCGCAAGGGTCAAAGCCAGGGTATCCGTCCAGAGGTGATCAGCCAAAGCAAGGGTCAGTTCCAAGGTCAATCTGATCATAGTCAAGGCAAGCGAAGGTCAGTTCCAGGTGGCGGTCAATGTGGTCAGGCAAGCAGAGGTCAGTTCCAGGCAGCAGTCAATCATGGTCAGAAGACAGGCAAGGGTCAGGTCCAGGCAGCGGTCAAATGTAGTCAGGCAAGCAGAGGTCAGTACCGTGAATCAGTCCGAAGGGTACTACCAGAGAACGTGGAGCAGGAACAAGAGGATGCTGGAAGACAAGAAGGACCACGAGAACACAGGAACACGGAGACACGGGAACACTGGAATGAGGCAAGAACGCAGAAAAACTGGAACAAGACAGGATCAGGCACAGGAACAAGGAACAGCAAACTAGCTACACCAAAGTGTCGACCCGATTGCCAAGGCGAGGTTCTGGGAACAGAGCCTCGCCTTATATACCAGGGTTACGTGATGTCATCTCCGGGTGATGCGGACCGAGTTCCCGTGCTGGGCCCTTTAAATAGAAGCGCGGTGCGCGCACGCGTGCCTAGGGGCGGGGTCGATGCCGTGGAGAATGCCGAGCCCCAGCGTGAGGAGCGCTGAGAGCCTGAAGGCCCCAAAAGGCCTGGGGACGCCTGGGAATGCCGCGGGCGATGGGAGCTGGCTGCGGCTGCCAGAGACGGGGGACCAGAGCTGGTGGATGGAAGCACGAGGTGAGCAGGCCTGGTCGCGGCACCAACACGGCCGGGGCACGCAATAATTAGCACTACAGATAAGTGTCCCAAATTCACCTACCAGAAAACTAATAAGCTTACACTTCCTCCCTCCTTTCTGCTGGCAGGAGAATAGTATTTAACTGTGTGCACTGCTTCTGCCAACTTCAATCTGATGTTTGAATCACAAGAGTATATTAAGAAATTGCAAGAGGACATTGCAAAATTAGGATACTGGGCATACAAATCGCAAATGTGGACAAGTGCAAAGTGATGCACTTATGGGTAGATTTTTAAAAGGGCCATGATTCAGCGAGAGACAGAGAGACAGAGACTCTTTTTAAGGCTTAGTCTGATACTCTATATATGGACCTTTGTAAGGGGCACTTTGATTCGGTGTGAGTTTTCAGGAGGTGTGTTGGGGTTAGGAAGGTGGTGTTACAGACACATTCAGAGGTATTCATTGTAAAATTGACATCAGTAAAGATTTTTACCTCTTATAAGTAATGAAAAGGAGTTGATTTGTACAACGCAGCTAGCAGAGACTGCAGTATACAAATCATCTCCTCTTGTTAGAATTTTCATCACTTATAAGGTCTAAAATTCTTTAATGATGTCAATTTTATAATGAATACCTCTGAATAATTCTGTAACACCACCCCTCCTAACCTCGACCCACCTTGTGAAAACTCACCCCAAATCAAAGTGCTCCTTACAACCATCTATATAGAGAGAATCACACCGAGCCTTATAAAGGGTGCCTCTCTCTCAGGAGTTGTGGCACATGTATGTTATGTGCATCAGTGCTGGCCCTGCCTACATTTTCTGGTCTCTCTCTCAAATATTTTATAAAATTAGCGCGTATCTTTGCACATGGTGAAATGAATGTACATGTGCCCTTCCCGCTATTGAAAATTTGTGTAGCTCCTGCGCAGCCCACTTATGCAAGTATGTGTCCATTTTTGTGCACGCAAAGACTTTTAAAATCCACCTCTAAGGGAAGAGTAACCCAAGTTATGGTTACACAATGCAAGGTTCTACATTAAGAGTTACCACTCAGGAAAAGGATCTAGGTGTCATCATTGAAAATATGTTGAAATCATCTGCTCAGCGTGCAGCAGCAGCCAAGAAAGCAAATAGAATGCTAGGGATTAGGAAAGAAATAGAGAATAAAAGAAAATATAATGCCTCTGTATCATTCCATGGTGCAACTTCATCTTGATTATTGTGTGCAATTCTGGTTACCACATCTTAAAAAAGATATTCTGTAGCAGAATTAGAAAAGGTACAGAGAAGGATGACTGCAATGATAAAGGGGATAGAGCAATTCCCCTATGAATAAAGGCTAAATAGGTTAGGAATCTTCAGCTTGGAGAAGAGAAGGTTGAGGGGACATATGATAGAGGTCTATAAAATAATGAGTGGAATGGAACGATTACTCTTTCAAAAGTACAAAGACCAGGGGCCACACAATGAAGTTACTGGCAATACATTTAAAAATAAGAGATCATATTTTTTTTTATTCAGTGCATAATTATGCCTTGGAAGTCATTGCCAGAAGATGTGGTGAAAGCTATTAGTGTAGCTATGTTTAAAAAAGGTTTGAATAAGTTCCTGGAGGAAAAGTCCATTAACAATTATTAAGGTAGAGTTGCAGAAATTCACTGCTTATTCTTGGAATCAGCAGCTAGGGGTATGCATTCGTTTGCAACGTATTGGTAATCCGCAACATATAGGGCCATATTCGTTGTATATATGGGGAAGCGAAACGTATTGCGATTCCCCACAAATACAACAAATCTTCACCGAATTATTCAGCCATCTAAAGGAGCGAATTTAAACAAACCCCCCACCCTCCTGACCCCACCAAGACTTAACAAAACTCCCTGGTAGTCCAGCGGGTGCTCCGGGAGCCATCTCCTGCACTCACGCCATCGACTGCCAGTAATCAAAATGGCACTGATAGCCTTTGCCCTTACTATGTCACAGGGGCTACCGGTGCCATTGGTCAGCCCCTGTCACATGGTAGGAGCACAAGATGGCGCCGGCCGTCCATTGCTCCTACCATGTGACAGGGGCCGACCAATGGCACCGGTAGCCCCTGTGACATAGTAAGGTCAAAGGCTATCGGCGCCATTTTGAATACCGGTAGCCGAAGGCATGAGTGCAGGAGATGGCTCCCGGACCCCCCGCTGGACCACCAGGGAGTTTTGGTAAGTCTTGGAGGGTCAGGAGGGTGGGGGTTGTAGTTAATTAAATTTTAGCCGGGAAACGAATAAGAATGAACACATGAACATATCGGGGGCCTCCCTTGCCGAATGCAACATATCTGCCCCCCAACGAATACGAATACTGAATGCAACGTATGCGGTCCCTCTGCACATCCATATCAGCAGCTTGGAATTTATCTGCCCGTTACTTGTGACCTGGATTGGGCACTGTTGCAAACAGGATACTGGGCTTAATGGACCTTTGGTTTGACCCAGTATGGCAAGTCTTATGCAAGTCTTATGGCAGAGAAGAAAAAAGGGTTCCCACTCACAAAGCGGGGAGTAGCTGGCTTGTTACGGCGGTTACTACCCCAAACCAAATGTGTCTGATACTTCACTTTCGATGCATATCCAGCATGGCTCTCTGCTTCAACGGCTTGGGAGAAGACTGATACATCACGCATTTCCAGCATAGCTCCCTGCTTCAACAGCAGGGGAGAAGAAAAACAACCAATAAGGACTGTATAACATAGTCTGGGTAAAACAAATAAGCATGGGTGTAGCTTGCTTATTGCGGCAGTTACTACCCCTACTACCCCTAACTAATCAAGCTAGATATTTCAATGGTGGGGGTGGAAGGTAAATAGAACCAAGAGCTAAGAGAAACAGATAAGTATGAGAGAAAAAATGTGTGAAGCTTGCTGGGCAGACTGGATGGGCCGTTTGGTCTTCTTCTGCCGTCATTTCTATGTTTCTATGTTTCTTAGTTTGGTGTGCACGAGGACTGAGCTTACTTAAAAACGTGCCATGAAATTGAAAAGGTTGAGAAGCACTGATATAAAGAATACATAATATAACTGAAATACAAGTACAAAACAATCAGGACAGTAATGCAGAGACAAAGAGCAGCAACATCATCTTCAGGAGAGAAAGGAGAAATCCAAACTGAGTCTTCTTCTAGGATTATACCACTAGACAGCACCAATGTAGGGGAGGCCAGACTGTATCAACAACATTTATAAAAGGGGAACAAATACAAATCAACAAATATTATTGGGAAAAATTTGAGAAATTGAACTGAAATATTCCACATATTACATGTGCTGACACTGTCTCCTCTAATGCTGCATCATGGACTCAGTTATCTCTGCAAATACGCCTGGATTAAACCAGGTTGAATAAAAAGGAAAGCTGCCATAGGCTAATCTGGACTTCAGCAACTGATCCCCTGCTTCGAATTGGCTACAAGAAAATAATTAAAAATCATCTGCCCTGATAATTTTATGACAGCGGAATGACAACTGATTGTCATCCAATGCCATGACACTGGCTTCCAGCTAATAGGGTCATTTGCTTCTCCATAGAGGTATTTGAAAATACAAAGCTCAAATCTGTCTCTCTTCCTCTATCCCTGGAATTCCACATTTCCAGGAAAAGAGCATGTGTTAATATTGCTATGCTATGGATACCAGAGCCTGTCCCCCCTTGTAGTGAAGCATTCTGTTTCCAATTGAAGAGAAAAATGTTGGAGGGACTCTTTCTTGTCTTCATTGTATCTAACATCAAACCTTAAGTATGTATTCACCATAGCTAGCAGATTGAGAACAATTAAATGAATAAATGCTTGTGACACCATGAGTGGTCTGGGCTAGCTAGAGAATGGACTTAGGCTGGATTTTGGCTTTTCTCTCATAAATTTGATAAGCGAAACTGCTTCTGTTTTGTTTTCTTATCTTCACAGTACACAAAATAAAGACAGCAATATAACTCACAGTTCAGCAGTATTAGCCTCCCCTAGGCTTCCTTCTCTTCCCTGGGACCTCCATGTTCTCCAGGTGCCTAACTTATTATCCCCTTCTATGGAAAATGTCCTCATATTGGCCTCCCTTCCTGTCTGTGGCTTAAGATGGACCAACATAAATGCCTAGTCCTGGGCTCTTAAAGAATGTCTAACTACACTCCTTCACATACCCTCCCCCTCAGTTTGACCTTGTAAGGTTGAACATCTGCCACCACCTGGGTTAACTCCTAGGAAAATAAATCATCATGCCTATATTTTTGAACTGTGACTGACCATTTCTCTTCACTATGGAAGGAAGGCTTGGTATGGGGTCCTCTAGGCCAGAGGGTACGTTCCCCTAACCCCCATCTCTATGTGTCTCTGGCTTGATTCAATGAAACTACTTTTGAATGTTGGCTTACTTTAAGTTTTTGAGGGTTACTTTCCTCCATCCTTTTTGAGGAATCAGCTAAGGGTTCTTGGAATGCCCCTGGTTCCCTCTGAATGTGTCATCATGCAAAGTTAAAACAGTAAAGTCCTTGGCAGGCTTTAGACAGTGAGACCTCTCAGATTTTCTTCACAGGTGCTGCCTCCGTGGTATGGATGTCTTTGACTCAGTGTAGTATACTTTCACAAATCCTGTGGAGAGGCTTCCAGAGGAGATGTTTCTATACAGTCTAGGCTGGCATGGGCCAATCCAGACCATCCAGGAACTGTTCCAGGAGGACAGGTTTGTCTATCTCAAGACCTGTCTTCATCTCTGGTTGTAGCCATTTCTATCCAGCATCATTAAGCCTATGATAAAGGCTTTGTGGAGTTTCCTTGCGGTGTATGGTACTTCTCCAGAATTGTTGCTGGTATGTTTCTGTCATGTATCCTGCTCTTTCCAGGATGGCAATTTTGACATCAGAATAGCTGGCTCTCCCATCTGGATTGGCAGCTGAAAAGGAAGCTTGGCTCTTGCTGGTGAGTAGATTTGCTAGATAGGTGAACCAGCAAGCTTCTAGCCATCCAGTCATGTGAGCAGTTCTTTCAAAGCTCTTTATGCAAACATCCAGGTCTTCCTCTGACTTTATTTTAAACAACACTGGAGGCACTGGTGCAGCTTGCATTGGTTGGGTCATCTGTGTCAGAACCCCCTGCTGATAATTCAACACTACCAGTTACTGGCCATACTGTTCAGGTAGGGTTTGAAACTGTCTCTGGAGCTGCTGTTGCTGCTCTTCCACAAGGTCCTGTAGTAATCATTCCATGTTAGTTAACTGGTTCCAGTCGCACAACAGTTTTCTTGCAGAGCCCTGCCCTGTTCAGAAGTACATGCACAATGAAACTTTCCCCTCAAAAAAGCACCAAAACACACAAAAATACCCCTGCCTGTTCAGCTTTATCTCACTATATGAGTCCCTCTATCCAAGCAGAGCTAGCCTTCTTAGCCTGCTGTAACAATCTCTGGCCACAGATGCAGGCAAGCCACAGGAAAAAATGCCCCTTCTTTTCCTTCTCTTTTCCCTCTTTTTGAGCAGGGTTCTCTGCTGTGTAAGGCTTAGCACAGAAATCCCCAAATTGATCCCATATGTGACAGTCTTGGACAGGCCAAAGAACAGACTCAGGTTGGACTCTGGCAGTTCTCTCATAAACTTCTTCACAGTTCTTCACAGTTCTTCACAGTTCACAAAATAAAGACAGCAATATAACTCACAGTTCAGCAGTATTAGCCCTCCCTAGGCTTCCTTCTCTTCCCTGGGACCTCCATGTTCTCTCTGTGCCTAACTTTAGATCCCCTTCTAAGAAGCATGCCCTCACAGTGAAATTCCCTTCCTGTCTGTGGCTTAAGATGGACCAGGTTAAATGCCTGGTTCTGGGCTTTTAAGGAGGGTCTAACTTACACACCTTCACAATGCTCCTCAGTCGCTGACTGACATATGTCTGATTTATCCATTCTCTAAATAATAATAGATTTCATTATGTGGTTGTTGTTCAACTCTTATTGAAGAATGGAAGTTAAAACAGCTTTTTCCATTCACAACCTCAATGCTTTGTTTTACAGGTGAAATTATTTTTTGAATCCATAAAGGATCAAGCATCCCAACTTCATGACACCCAGACTGCATTGGAAAATATTAAAAGGAAAATAATATGGCTGGAGAAAAACATTGCTACCTTGAGGCAATGGCTGCTGGATAATCTTAAAGAGTGAAGTTGCTCTAAAATTTCATTACAATTATTTCTCATTGTGGAATGTTGGTTTGTTTTAAATGGATTGCCAAAAAATAAAGAAATTTAGTGCTGCTGACTTTGGATTTGTATTAATTTGATAGTTTCTTTTGTAAATTCCAGTTGTATCCAGACATAGAATAATTCTTTGAAGGAGGACTAAATATGCTTTGTTTTTCCTGCCTATTTAAAAAACTGAATTCATTAAAATGCTGACTTTGAGGTTCATATTCAGAAGCCTTTAGCCAGCTAATGCCGAGTTTAGCCAACTAAATGAATATTTGGGCACTTACTCAGCTAAATTCTTTTTTTTGAAATTTATAATTTTTATTCATTTTTCAATGCATAATTACAATATTTGCTTCCAAATATTTCATTTACAGAAATTGTTAACATAAAATTTCTATGCAAATTTTTCCATTAAACTGATAAACAAATTAAATAAGCAATACAAGAAAATAGGGGCTTGTAAATGAAAAGAAACAATTTCAACATTATAACAATTAGCATGTAGGTGAGGTCTGAGACCTTACTCAGATAAATTCTAGTCAGCTGATAAGTTAGCTGGCTAGAATTTAGCCGGCTAAGGGGGTCATTTACTAGAGTGATCATGCGCAAAAAGTCCCTTTTCGCAAGCGATCACTAAATGTGGGCAGCGTCAAGACAGGAAGAGTCGGGGCAGCACCAGGGCGGACGCCACGAAGATGGCGCTGACTGCGAAATGGTAAGCTTCCATATCGCTGCCTATTTCGCGTTGAATAACTACACCTTTTATGGTGTAGTTATTCAGCGCGACGCCAGCAGCAATCGCACTGCGGAGGTGCGATCGCTGCCGGCTATCGCAGGACCGCCCCCCCCCCCATTTCACCCCCCACCCCCCTATACCACGGGATTCAGAGAGCCCGGCGGTGTTAGTAAATCCAGGCCTAAATTAGGGGCATTCCAAGAGTATAACTGGGAGGATTTGAGCTAGCTAGCTCATTAACTGGCGATATTCAGAATTAGCCGGATAACTTAGCCAGCTAAGAGGGTCATTTTCTATAGCTTTCGCACGCGATAGCTAGATCAGGGCGGAGTCGGGACAGAGTTGGCACCAGAAGGGGAGGAGTTGGGGCGGCACCGGGGCAGACGCGGCGAAGACATCGCTGGCGGCGAAAAGGTAAGAACCCTTATTGCTGCCAGTAACGTGCCCAATAGCTCTACCTTTCACGGTGGTGCTATTGCTGCCGGCTTTCGCAGGCCCGCCCCCCACTTCACCCCCCCCGGTACCACGCGATTCACCAAGGCCTGTGATTTTAGAAAATCCATGCCTAAGTCTGGTTGGCCCGTAGACTGTCCTAAAGATAGCTGGCTATATTCAATAGTGTAGCTGTGCCTTTAAAGTTAGCCGGATAAGTTATCTGGCTAACTTTGCTATCCAGACTGTGTCTGAATATGGACCTCTTTAAAATTTTGTTCCTCTTTCATTCCTTACTCAAGTTTGCTATTACAGTACCGCTGTTCCCCTCTCTAATGCTTTTTCTGTTCACTGGCTTTCTTTTGAACTAATGCCACTTGTTTGTATCTGATGAAAAGAATGGTGGAGTACTAATCTTTTCTTTTTGTTACTTTCTCTTCCTGCCCATGCTCTATTGCAGAGCTTTCCAAACTTTTCATGTTGGTGACACACTTTTTAGACAAACATAATTTCGTGACACAGTAATTCAGTCTACTAGCAAACCAGAGGTTAAAGGTTAAACGAACGAAATGTATTTCAACAATTTATGTATGTTTCCTTAAATATATACATAAATAAAATGTTTCACGACACAACCTATCTCGTGAAAACCTTTCATTTATATTAAAAATATATAATATTCCAAGATTAATGTTATTGTTATAATTTATGAGTAACAATAATAAAACAAAGTTGTTGTGTTATTCAATTTACCTCTTTAATGAGATGTTTGAGCTTCATGGGATAATCACAGCTTTTGAATATTTGGTGTTAATAAAAAAGTCCAAAGGGTCTTCTGCGTAATTTTAAAAAGCTGGCCAGTTTCACACTTCTAGTAAAACTACTATAAAATTATTTGATAACTTCATTCAACTAATTCTATGTGGCTATGAGAGTGAAGTCTGGAATATATAGGAAGGGACAGAATGTCAATACAAATCCTGCACTTCCAGTTCTGTAACTCTGTGCATCCACTGAAATTCCCCCAAACAATGGAGCTTGGATGTTTCCCTTACAGCTCATCATACTAAAAGATATTTTCAAATTCTGGTGTCACCTCACAGTAACAGCAGCACAAACACCTTCCACTGCCAGACACATTGTGAACTAACACAAAACCTCACAAAAAAGACACTCAAAATCTATACTGCAATCCCATCGTAACATAACAGTAATAACACCAAGGACTCAAACAACAATAACCCCACCTGTGAAAAAGCAAGGGTAAATATTACACAGGGTCCTAGAATACCAATACACCACCTACTGAGGAAACAAAACAAACCCGATTGCTATAGATCCCTATATAGTCACTATATGCTAGCAGAATCTCTCATCATGGTAATACACACAGAGACAGACCCTCACCAAATACAGAATACAAAATAAAGGAGCACAAATTAAACAAAAACTGAAATGGAAACCCCAAGAAGCCAGACTCTGTGTATTAACAATGGAAAAACAGAACCACCATTCCTCATAAAACAAATAAAATCAAGAAACATAAAGCATCAGTTATAATAGTAAAACCATATTATTAAAAGAATATTTTAAAACTACTGATAAATAGAATTTCTATTAATTAAAATCATATACATTTTTTACAATTTCCCAAACACCAATAAAATATTTCAAAACAACACATATATCAAATAACACCCAATAATTAAAACTAATAAGGATTTTTAAAAGCCCCTGCTGTCCATACGTGGGAGCTCTTGATTTCCCCCTGATATTGTCGAGGATTAGGAGGTTATCCTCTCTCTCTCACACATACTCACATGTCCATTCTCTCTCACACATTCACTGTCACATACATACACATTCATGCTCTTATACCCACCATAACCTCTCGCTCTCACAGACACTGACACACTCTCAGGCTCTAAGACACTCTCCCCCCCCCCCCCCCCCTCACACACACACAAACTCTTACTCCTCTGGATTTTCTCATACACACTCATGCTCTCACTTTCACTGGCTCCCTCACATGCACACAAACAGACACACCCAGGCAAGCTCCCAATCATTCTCACACAAACAGACACACCCAGGCAAGCTCCCAATCATTCACACACACACACACACACACACACACACACACACACACACACACTGACCCCCAGGCAGGCTCCCATTCATTTTCACACCACTCCCTCACCATCCCCCAGGCATGCACACATTCATTCTCACACACACAGACCCCCAGGCAGGCACCAATTCATTCTCACACACACATATACCACACACAGGCAGGCACCTATTCTCACACATACAAACCCCAGGAAGACACCCATTCATTCTCATACACAGACACACCCTCAGGCAGGCACCCATGCATTCACACACATACACCCCCAGGCAGACTCCCATTCATACACATGCACACACTAAAGGCAGACCCCCTCTCTTTCTTTTGCCAGCAACCTCAGAGCCTCTTTCATTCCTCTGCTGCCACTGTCACTGCTGCCACATGGCTATTGGGGAGGCGCTGATTGCTGCTACTGTCACTGAAGCCCATTCTGCTGCCTCCTCTGTGCAGGCCCCGTGGGTTTCACTTCCTCCATGCTGATCTTGTACATTGTGAGATCCACATAGAGAAAGTGCTACTCTTGCACATTACCAAAGATTACATGTGCCAATCAATAAAAAGTAATTTTTTTCCCCTTTGCTGTCTGATCTTAGTTTTCTAATTGGTTGGTCACAGGCTTTTTTGTTCCAGCTTCCCTTTCTTATTTTTTTGCCAATTCCTTTTATATTGTCTTTTTTTCTATTTCTTTTCTCTCCATCTATCTTCTTCCTTCAAACACACAGTCAGGTTCTCATTCTCACATGCTTTCTGTCTCTCACACACACACACACAGGCTCTCACTCTCACATGCTCTCTCTCATACAATCATTCATACACACAGTCTCTCACTGGCACATGCTGTCTGACTCACACACACACAGGCTCTCTCTCACTCCCACATGCTGTCTTGCTCAAGCACAGGCTCTCACTGTCACATGCTGTCTCTCTCACACACAAAGAGGCTCTCACATGCTGTCTCTGCAAACATTCAGGTCCTCACTCCCACACAGTCTCTCAACTCACTCTCACACACACACACACACACAATCTCTCAACTCATCTCATACACACACACACTCTACAGGCCCTCAGCCTCTCTCTTGCCTCTGGGCCTCCTCTTCACGGGTCACTGCAGGATGGGATCTGCAGTGGCCCTGATCTTCTCGGGCCATGCACAATGTGGGATCCATGGCGGCGGGCCTGCTACCGGGCCTCCTCTTCTCAGCCCACTGCGACAACGCTGCTCCTCTTCTGCACGCGGCGGATGCTCCTACTCCTTCCTGCCCACGCGGTTCCGCAAGTTTTCTTCCAGGGCCACGTGGGCAGGAAGGAGGAGGAGCACCTGCAGGTTTGGACGCGACCTTTTTCTTCGGGCCATGTTGACATGAGCTCCACCACGGCCCTGCCGATCTTCCTACTGTGTGTGTCCGGCACACAGCACAACGGTAGTTCACTGCTCAGCCGCCAGTGGGATGAGGTCCACTGGCAGCCGCATTGGCTCCCCCTGACCTCCCCTCAGTATACCACTTGCTCCGCCCCTTCATGTGCACCGGGCTTGCGCAACACACCTGCACACTGCAGGCGACACACTAAAGTGTCGCAACACACACTTTGGAAAGCTCTGCTCTATTGTGTTGTCAGAATGCCAACAGTCTGGCCTAGTCTTATTGTTCAGGGTCAGAACTGGATGTGTGCAGCAGGGACCCAATATACCCTGGATTCCCAATGCCTTTCCAACTGTAAATTTGAACACCACTGCAACAACAAAATTTAAAAACCTTCAAAAAAGAACTAAAAACTTGGATATTCACCAAAGCCTACCAAAACACCCCATGACCCTATGCTACAACTTCCCTCCCCACTGGCCCATATAAACTTGCAAAACCAATCCAAAGCATGTAATATAACTTGTACAATTTAACAACCAAACTATGTTTATAATGACTAAGATAACTATGTTAACAAGCATATGAACTTTTGAACACTCTGTCAAACATCAAAACTTTGTAAACCGTTGTGATGGCGAAACCGAACGACGGTATATAAAACTCGATAAATAAATTAAATTGCATCTTGTCTGTTTTAAATTAATTGTAATCTGCCTTCAGGCCATTCTTTGTAATAGGCGAAACATCAAATGTCTATAAATGAATAAGGATACTTTGTTTCGAAAACTGAAATAGACAAATAATAAACATTGGTTACAAAGTTCTTTTCATAAGAGGTTCTGCTGGTTTGACGAGACACAGTAGATGGGAAAGAGGGGCAGTGGACTCAGGCTCACTCAAACTGACTAATACCGATGACTTCTATCTAGGTAACCTTTACAGTACCATCCCTTTCTATATGGAGACATGTGACACAGCAAGGGAATGGTAACCTTTGCTGTCTGGTTTAGGGGATGAATTTTTCTTTCAGTCGTCCAAGATATTGATCTGGGGCAGTGTTTCTCAGCAGGTGTGTCGGGACACACTGGTGTGTCGTGAGGTCCTGGGAGGTGTGTCGCAGGCTGCTGTCTCATCAGCCTGGGTGGGAGTTGGTTGGCTTCTCTTACATTGGGCCGGATGGGAGGCTACACTCACTTCCTTCTCTTCTTTCTGGCCCACTGGGAGGCTGTTTCCTCCTTCATCCAGATCAGAGTGAGACATTGCCAGCTCCTGCTGTTCTGGGCCTGATGGGGTGCAAACCTTTATCTTCCCCTGCTGATTCTGGGAGTGATGCTGCTGATGATCTCTTCACCCTATGGAGGGTGGGGGAAAGGAGGTTGGGGATGCTGGGAAGATGAAAGTGGAACGGAGAGGGAGTGTGGGGACTGCTGAGCAGGAAGGGATGGGAAACGGGGCTGGGGTGGCTGGGCAGGCAGGGAGATGGGATGAAGGGGATAGGGAGAGTCAAGCAGGGGAGAGAGGGAGCACAGGGAAGAGGATGTGGGGAGTCAGGAATGCTGGGCAGGGATGTGAGTGTGAGCGGATGATTGAAAGGGAGTAATTGGGAAAAGTGAAGGATGATGGAGGGGGAGTGATGGCATGCAAGAGCATTAATATGTCAGTTTGGGGAATGTGCATTTCTTCTCTCTTTGTTCTTTGCTTAGTGTAGGAGGAAATGTATTTCTTTTTCTAGCTCTCCAGTTTTGCAGTGCATGCAGAGTAGCTTTTTGAGGTTTCCATTCCAGTATTTGTAATTTGTGATCTTTTATTCTGTATTTGGTAAAGGTTGGATCTGTATGTGTGAGGTGAGGTATTTTACTAGTAGGTAGGGATCTGTATCAATCTTCTTTGCTGTGTTTTCTCATTCTCAATAGGATATTCATTGGTGCTACACTGCTGCCTTTTCATAGAGAATTATTGGAATTACTGTTGCAATGATAAGGAAGGTTTGCTACACATATGCTGAGTGTTTTTTTGGGGTTTTTTTTTCAGGTTTTGTATTTTACAATGCGTCTGGTACTAAGGCAATTTGTGTGTCTCTTACTGAGATCCCACCAGAATCAGAATATCTTTTTTATATAGCGAGTTGTATTTGAAATATCTTAGTTCTGCTCTGCATCCATTGTTTGGGGATGAGGGGGAGCGGGGGAGGCAGGGGCAGTTTCCTGTGGATACAGAATATATGTTTACATTTAGCCCCGTGATGTTCTAGTGTTTAGTGTGTCACGCATTTGAAAACCATTTGTCAGGTGTGTCCCGACCAAAAAAAGGTTGAGATCCACTGATCTGGGGAATACCAGCCTACAGGACTGTCATCATGTCAGTAAAGGTCCTTGTAGGAGAAAGAGGGCAGTGAGCGTGCAAGACAGCTCATGCGGGCAAATGAAAGGTTCCAAAGGTGTTTATGTATGCATTTCTCAGGATTGTGTAACATCTGGCTAGTAGTCTCGGACAGAAAGTCCCAAAAGGCCATATCTCACAGATGGTAAACTTCCTTTTTAAGTCCCATATGTTATTAACCAGGATTCCCTGAGCAGGGAAAAGGGATCTTTCAAAGTCCTGTGCATTGCAAACATAGAAACATGATGGCAGAAAAAGACTGTATAGTCCATCTAGTCTGCCCATCCACCGGATTAATTTAGCTTTATAATTCCCATCACTTTCTTAGAACATAAGAACAGAAGAACATAAGAAAATGCCATACTGGGTCAGACCAAGGGTCCATCAAGCCCAGCATCCTGTTTCCAACAGTGGCCAATCCAGGCCATAAGAACCTGGCAAGTACCCAAAAACTAAGTCTATTCCATGTAACCATTGCTAATGGCAGTTGCTATTCTCTAAGTGAACTTAATAGCAGGTCTGTATTTATCTGTATTTATCTGCGTTTTCTTGAATTCAGATACTGTTTTTGTCTCTACCACCTTCACTGGGAGGATGTTCTATGCATTCACCACCCTCTCGGTAAAGAAATATTTCTTAAGATTACTCTTGAGAATACTCCCTTTTACTCTAATCTCATGATCCCTCATTTTAGAAACTCCTTTCCATTGAAAGAAGCTCACCTCTTGTGTATGGAAACCTTTGAGATATTTAAAGGCCTCTATCATATCTCCCCATCTAACTTTTTCTCTAGGCTATACATTTATTTATTTTTATTTATTTAACGAGTTTTATATACTGGCATTCGGAAACGTCAAAATAACGCCATCATAACGGTTTACAAAATAAGGTTATAGGGTTAAAGGGGTTGACAAGGGGTGTAAAAACATAACATGTTTATATATGTTTTATAATGAAGACCCTGACCATGTTAATAGCCATCCTCTGGCTATTAACCTATTTATATCCTTTTGAAGGTGCAGTCTCCAAAATTGTACAGAGTATTCCAGATGAGGTTTCAGTGGGAACCTATACAGGGAAAACATCACCTCTGTTTTTCTGCTGACCATTCCTCTCCCTATGCAGCCAAGCATCTTTCTGGCTTTTGCTGTCGCTTTATACATCTGTTTGGCCACCTCAAGAGCATCAGATCCAATCACCCCCATATCCTGTTCTTCTTTCCTAATTAGAAGAATTTCACCTCTAACACTACCTCTCTCTTGGAGTTTTGCATCCTAAATGCATTATTTTGCATCTTTTAGCATTAAATCTTAGTTGCCAGACTCTAGTCCATTCCTCGATCTTTGCCAGATCCCTCCTCATGTTTTCCACACCTTCCTGTCAACCCCGTTACAGACGTTGGTATCATCAGCAAAAAGACTAACCCTTCCCAACAATCTTTTGGCTTTTTTGCTCACAAAAAAATTGAAAAGAAGGACCAATCAATGAGGTGCATTACACCCCCCTCCTCAGAGAAAACTCAATTTCTCCTAGGACAAGTAGTCCTCACACATGGGTGACATCATCGGATGGAGCCTGGCACGGAACTTTATCTCAAAGATTTCTAGAACTTTCAGCATGCCCCACTGAGCGTGTGCAGCTGTAGTCATTACCCTCACCCCTAGGTAGAGTCCCTCAGTCTTCTTTTCCGCAGAGCTGTTGTCGCTCTTTTGTGGAGCTCATGCTCTTTTTTATCAGTAAATGTTTTTCCAGTATTCAGCTTTGCTGTCTTCTTACAGTTTTGTAAGTGATTTTTTCTAGAGCTGCAACTTTTCTTTTGTAGTTTTATTCTTCTTTCAAACCGTCTTCCAGCCACATGGTAGGTTCTCCCCTGTGCAGCCTGGCAGTCTTTTTTTTTTTTTTAAAGAACAAACAGCTGCTTCTGCAGGTTTTATATTTGTGTCCTCTCCTTGCTCTGTCTATTCATTCTCTTTTTCCACAGTGCTGACAGGACTGGGCTAGGCAGTGCATCGCTGATCTGTGTAGGCCGCTGAGCCTGAGGACTCGCCCGAGTTATACCTGGACTGGAGTTCCATGGCAGTTTACCAATCACTCAGCATCAATGGATTTAGATGGCGGAAGGATAGAGGACCATGCTGTTCTTGTGGGGGGAGAGCTCATCCTTCCCACATATCAGGGAACTAGTCTCAATGGGCGGGAGCCCTGGATAATGTTGCCGCCCCTCCTGCTTGCCAGCCTTGGCAATGCAATCTCCCTGGGAGAGTGGGCGAGCAGAGCCTATGCTAGCGACTTACTGCTGCATCGTGGTGCCATGCCAATGAACGGTTGCGCATTCACAGCTGTGACCAGTGCACCATTCGTCCGATGCATCGATGTCGGGACAGGGCCCAACTTCGGGTACCATTGTCCCCTTGATGCCGTCAGGGTCCAGGATCACCTTCATTGCATTCGAGGTGCTTGACCGCCCACGATGCTGTGGTGGCCTTCTCTGCCGTCAATGGAACTGGAATCCCCCTGCACTGGTTGAGCATCGAGGCCTCAATGCCCTTGGGTGCCTCTGTGCCCTCAATGCACTTGAAGCCATGGGCTTTTACTGCACTTAATGTCACAGTGCTTTCGCCTCGATTCCTCAGCATGGTGCCCTCGGTGCACTTGCCCTGGTGCCCTTGATACCTCGGTGCCCTTGCGGCATCATCTGCCACTGTGCTCTCGATGCCCGTGGTGCTCTTGATGCCATCACCGCCTTTCATCCATCACAGTGCGTACAAGGCCGCCCTAGAGGCTGGCGAGGTCAAGCAGTGGCAGGCCCGTGATGCTGTCAAGGGCTGACATCGATAATATGACAGCCCTTGCCGCTGATGGGTTACCCTGGATGACACAGCCTCACAATAGGTCATTGAGGCACATTGCCTTGGTGACAGCATGATCTCAATACCATTGTGATGTGATGCTGCTCCAATACCATCGAGATGTCAGGCCACTGGAGAGGCATTTGGACCACTGATGCCTCTCATTACTGCCTTGTCTATATCGAGCCCCACTGACCAGGCACTGGATTTGCCATTGAGCGCTCGTCGCCCAGATGGCCATCTACCACCAGGACTCTCAGAAGCCCCTGCAAGACCCTGCATCCCTCGGGGGACAAGAGCTCTTGGCCTCTTTTGGTTCAAGTGCAGGGGTAGCCATCTATTTGAGGCTCCCTTGGGCACTGGAACATCTATCCACAGTGGCCCAGTGCCCTCAGGGCTCCAGAGTGGTGCCCACTATGAAGCACTGGGAATTTCAGAGCTGTCCCTTCAGCCAACAATCGCAATGTTGGAGGCCCCACCAAGATGTGCACACCATCAATAATGATGGGCGCTAGCGAGGCTCTTGGCAGGTGTACTGCTTGCGAGGCCATCAAGCTTGCAGCATTGACACAACTGGATGAATCAGTGAGCAGAGGGAACTTGCTGTCGGCACTGGTGGTCATTGGTTCCTTTGGATATCGATGACCTGTCGGGGGGCAGCAAGCCATCTCCCTGCTGACGCCCATTGCTTCCTTGGCCCATACTTTTGGGTGTTGGGATCCTGGGCGGTCAACGTCCGTGGGCACTGGTGGCGCCAGGAGTGGCGCTATTTATAGATCGCAGGACATGCCCACAGTCCTCCATAAGCACCTGCGCTCGCCAGTGACTTCTCTGCAGTTGTTCCCTGTGGGTCTCGCAGATGAGGCGGGTCCATTGCATTTCCAGGGCCATCCTCGAGAACATTCTCAGGCGCTGAAAGGGGGCAATGCTACAGTCCACCACCCTCCACTATGCCTTACCCGGAGCACCAGTGATGCTGGGTATGCCGTCATCACACTGTCCTCTCCACTGCACTGGAATTACTGTGGCATTGACATGCAGCTTGCACGGTTGGGACAGAGAAGGCATCGGTTCCAACGATATCGGATGCTGGCAGGCGAAATTCTCCCTGGCTGTGCAGTCCTCAGCCATATTAGAGTTATGCCATCCTTCGTCCTAGTCTCAAGCTCTGTGACAATCTGCACCGCGTAATGCTGAGGCGCATTTGCGGGGGTGGTGTCATTAACACACTCTGTGCTTGGTTGTGTGGTGGCGTGTAGCTGACTCTGGCATGTGGCTCTCTGTCCTCACTGGGGCGTGGGACTTCTCCCACAAACTCTCACTCAGAATCATGGGTGTGCCACCATTCGTAGATGGCTTATCATTGCATGAGTTCTGCTCAGCATGCTCTCGCAGAGGAGGATTTCCATTTTCCTTCTGTTGCCTAGGCGTTTGTGTGTGAGTGTGAGTTGTTCCCTCTGTGGTGAACACCTGGGTTGTGTTCCACAGCCGCAGAACTAACCTAGGACTCCATTGCTGTCAGATCCTGAGGTGTCTGGACATCACGAGAGTGGCTCGAGCATCTTCTCCTTTCTCAGCAGAGGCCTATGTCTTTCACCCTCTACCATGTTCTTGTGGAATAGTCCCGGGGGCTCTATCCATGAGCAATTTCTCTGATCCAGGGCCCGATCCTTTGCATCGGTGTGTCTCCTTGGAGGCCAGGACCAGGGAGTGGCAGCAGCCGCCATTGAGCTGTCTTCAGCTGCGGCTCCTCTGGGCATTGCAGTGGCAACCTCCCTTATCTGAGGCTGGCTACCTATGATGGGTTGGTCGATTCAGCACCTCAGCAACCAGTGATTATGCCTTAACTCTCCTTTGAGGAATTGCTCGGTCTTTTGAGATTGGGAGGCTACAATCCTGTTGCTTCCCTTTCCCCTCTGGAAGGGTAGATTTGACTGGGTTCTGGGGCAACCCTTTTAGGTTCCCCTCTGAATGTCCCACTGTTACGATTCCTCCTGTAGTTGGAGCTACGGGAGGCCTCTCACCTTTCTCTGGAGGCCACCCCGAAGCCGGGGCCTTGCCTGACTTGCTTGCCCAGGTTTTGCTCCGTGGCCTGGGAGGCCTTCGACGTCCTCGGGGCCTGCCTGAGGCCTGCTTGTCTTCGTCTGGACTTCCTGGTTTGGGCCACACTCTTCTCCCTAGGGGTCGGCCCGCAGCTCTTCTCTCCAGTTATAGGGACAGCCATCTGAACTCCTCCCAGGGAGTTGCTTGTTCCTGTCCTATAAAAGGACTTCCTCTGCACTCAGTCCTTGTTCAGCAATGGCGCTAGTCTACCTAGGCTGTGTCTCCCTTGGACTTCCTGATGTTCCTGCTTGCTTCTGATGTTCTAGTCCTGATGCTCCAGGATGTGGGACCTATGCCTCCGAGAGCTCCTGCTTCTGTTCCAAGTTCCTAGACTCTTGCTTCTGATTCCTACTTCCAACTCTGGAGGACCTGAGGGGTTTCCACTACCCTGTGCTGAGTGACTTCCCGAGCTTCTCCCGCTCTTCTCGTGGTCCGCGACCAGCCTCTTGGCTGTGTTGGGCGTGAAAGAGACAGTGTGGTCCACGACCGTCCATTGGGGCTGCCCGTTGGCAATGGATTGGTAGGGCGCCTGAGGGTCCTGCTCATCCCTCCTGTTCCTGTCTTCGTCCTGAACTCCTCTGTGCTTTGCTCCAAGTTCCAAGGCCTTGCTTTCTCCACTTCAGTCCTGTGCCAACCTGACCTCCGTCCGGCCTGCCACCTCTGCTGCTCCCTGCGGCAGGTCCGAAAGGGCTGGGAACGGTCGGAGGACTGTTCAGAGACCACCATAATAGTGTGGTCTCCTGGGGCATGTAGGTCGGCGGAGTGGCCGGGACCTGGACCGTCTTCACCACTGCAAGGGCACACCTCACTTCTCTTCCACCTAGAGAGCCTTGGTATGCCAAGCCTCGAGTGCTTGCTCAAGACTGACACTAGCCATAACACCCACTTTGCACCCTTTGAGGTGTGCCCCTCATTTCGTTCCTAGACATGGGATGTCACTGCTCTGTCTGGCGCCAGCACAACAAATAGAAGAGTGTACTGTTCTCCCTTGGACGCTCTGAGGCGAAGCGGTCTAACCTTGAAGGAACCTGTTGCGTCCATCGGTCTTCGATGGCTTCACCCCGCTTGTTGCAGCCCTATCTCAGCTCCTCCCGCTTACCTGGGCAAAATGGCTACCGCAGCGTCATCAAGCCGACTTCTCTGGCATCCCTGGAACAGCTATGGTGCAGCCATATGCCATTGCTTCTCCCAGGTACCTACTAGGGTGCGCGCGCGCAACCCACGTCTAAGTACGCCCAGTGGCGCAAACCTTGAGGGTGTTCCCTCATCATCCGGGTATATCTACTTCTCAAGATTGCTAGCTCATTGAGTTAGCAAAGGCTCGAATAGACTCATATGGCCACGAACAGTTCCTGTCTGTGCAACTCT
The DNA here is from genome assembly GCF_901001135.1 of Rhinatrema bivittatum. Lineage (NCBI taxonomy): Eukaryota > Metazoa > Chordata > Amphibia > Gymnophiona > Rhinatrematidae > Rhinatrema > Rhinatrema bivittatum. Next base: position 648,777,998 of record NC_042615.1, on the reverse strand, counting down.
GCAGCTTTCCTGCTGCCTGCAGGAAGCTTTCCTTCTGCCCTTCGGGGTTTGCTACTAACTTGAGTACCTGCTCCTTGGGGGCCCTCTGTTCTATTTTCAGGTGCCATTCAGGGAACAGGTACTCGCTCCTCGAGGGCCTGCTCTCCCTGCCTCAGTGCCTGTACCTACAACAACTATCTGGTGGAATTGTATCCATAACAGCTAACACCGAGTGAGTACTCTAATATCTCATCTGTCTCATCCACAGTAAATCCTTGCTGCGGAACCTCCTGACGTCACCTAGGAGAGAAGGGCTCCCTCTGCCGAGGTCCCTGAGACTACAACTCACCACTGCCACCTGGTGGCTATCTTCAAGCTGTATAATAAAAGTTCAATTCCGGTGTTTTGTGTATAGAGTCTAGCCCAGTGCTGTGGCTCCTCACGAGGCTCCTCCCCGTGGGCGTGGTCATCTCCACAGCACCCAAGGATCCACTAAAACACACGTAATAACAACAGAACCTGTCCAGTGTTGCCCCCTGGTAACCCTGGGTTTCCCCCTGTTCGGGAGTTACCTCAGTATTTGCTGGAACCTGTAGGTATCTTCCTCAAGGATCACTGTCGTTAGTCATCAATGCATGGGAGACCCTCTTCTGTGAGGAGTGTTTCAGTCTATCAGCTAGGCAATCATGCCTTTCACCCCTTTTTGCCATGTCCATGGCTGAGGGAGTTGGGGATTCGAATACCCAGCATGAGAGGCCCTACCCTCTGCTCGAGGTAGTGTGCAAGCTGTTCTTCCCCCTTTTTTCAGGGTTGCCCTTTCTGTGGACAGAGCAGTCCTGGGTCATGCAACATTGTCCATTGCTGGGCCATGTACTCCCTTAGGGGCCAATGCAATATGGTACGCTGAGCCGAGCGCACTCTTAGGAGCTGATGCAATATGGAGCACTGAGCCGAGCGCACTCTTTAATGTGCAGTTGGAAGTGGGTAGAAAGGCGCTAATCAATCCCCTAATGTAATAAGGGGATTAGCGCCTATTCAATGCACGTCTAACATGGAGTGAATGCAATAACGCTTTTCACATGCAAATGCCTGTGAATGAGGCTATTAGGCATTCACTCCGATGCAAAAAGAAAAATGTGCATCTCCGATGCACATTTAACTGTCTTCTATTAACGCCTGCCAGGAGCAGGCGTTAATGGATGTGCACATAGAGCCCATCACAAAAACTGACGCTAAGTTTAAGAGTGTCGGTTTTCGTTACCAGTGGACAGCCACAAAAACCGACGCTGATAAACCCGGCATTGGTTTTCGTGACTAGGTCGCATCCAATAATTAAAACTCAGACACAAATGTTTACAAATTTTCCATAAACTACTGAAATATTTCCTTTTATGGTGTAGTTATTCGGCGCAACGCCGGCAGCGATCGCACCGCGGCGGTGCGATCACTGCCGGCTAGCGCAGGACCGCCCCCCACCCCCCATTTCCAGCCCATAGTCAGCTAAGGGACTCATTTACTAAATGTTTTCTCACATTTTGTGTCTATTGGAAAAATACTTAGTAAATTGGGCATTAAGTAAGTTCGCCCCATAAGACTTAGTCGGTTAACTTAGCCGGTAGTGGTGTGGTCATGCTGCTGAATATACCTGGATAACTTGAAATTTAGCCGGATAAGTTTGAATATCGGTACTTATCCAGCTGAGTTAGTCAGATAAGTAGTTCTTCCTAATTATGCCCTGGGAAGGCCTCTTATTTATCCAGCTCTATTCTAGCTGCAAAATAACTTATTCCCAATAGCTAGCCACTACCCGCTAGCTTACCGAATAGCTCACTTTAGTCACAAGTGCAGAACATAGACAGAATCCCACCAAATACAGAATGAAGTGACCATAAAAAATTATAAATAGAAACATGCAGACAAAAAGTGTGCGGGCAAGAACAAGAAGCCACTCATCATAAAGAATCAAACAAGAAAATTAACAAATGTAAAACATTAATATTTATCTTACTTATTAGATGATTTTATGTTAATTTTATTGATATTTTATTGTAACTTTTACATGATTTTTATTTCTGTTATTTGCTACCCATAAGTGTTATTTTACATGTATTGAAACTGTAAAACCATTATGATGGCGAACCCGAATGATGGTATAAAAACCCCGATAAATAAATAAATAAATCTTTAAACTATATCAATAAAAAGAATAAATATTTCTAAACAGGTGAAGAATAGAATGGCATCCAATAATTAAAACTCAGAAACAAATTTTTACAAATTTTCCATAAACTACTGAAATATTTCCAAACAGCTACATCAAAAAGCACCTAATAGTTAAAACTAATAACAATTTTATAAATCCCCTGCTCTCCATAACTGGGAATTTTTTATTTCCAGTCCCTGTGAGAATATTGTGTACTAGCGAGCAAGAGGGAATTGAACAGGGCACATGCACATTCTCTTCTTTCACACACTCTCTTTCATACACACATGCTCTCACTCTCCCACATGCTCACTTGCCCTCTCTCACACACACATGTTCTCCCTCTCTCTCCCACATCTTCTCCCATACACACACATTCTCTGTCTGTCTCCCACACACACACATGATCTCTCTCCCACATGCTCTTTCACATACACACATGCTCTTTTTCCTATATTTTCTCACATACACATGCTCTCTCTCTTTCTCTCCCCATATGCTTTCATGCACACATACAAACAAATACACAGTTCTCAATCACATTCCTTCCTTTTCCTAGCTGATTCTACTTAATGGGAGTGTCACATACACTAATGTTGGCTGCAGCTATCCTTCCTTCACCCGATGGACTCCTCAAGTATCTGGGCCACAGCCTCTCTCCATTATATCTAAACACTTCCCTAAGAGCAGCAATTGAGATGCCTTCTCCAACAAGACCTGCATTCTAAGGCCCCTACCTGGCTCCTTCCGACCGAATCCTCCTACCTGCCTTCGGGGATCATTTTCTAGACGGATCGCACGCGATAAGGGATGTTTCGTACACGAAAAGTCCCTTATCGCGTGCGATACCAAGATGGGGGCAGAGTCGGTCCCGGAAGAGGAGGAGTCGGGGCGTCACCGGGGCCAACTCCGCGAAGATGCCATGGACGACGAAAAGGTATAGGCCTTTTCGCGTCCTATTTCGCGCCCAATAGCTACACCTTCTATGGTGGCGCTATTGGGTGCGAAACCGGCAGCGATCGCACTGTGGCGGTGCGATCGCTGCCGGCTAGCGCAGGACCGCCCCCCCCGCCCCTCATTACCTAAAGTATTGCAGGCCTGCGATACTTTAGAAAATGAGGCCCTTCATGTCTATATCCTCCTTATTAATCCTGCAGGGCCACTACCACAATATTTTAAGCATTTGGCTAGGGGTGGGATTTAAATAGAGTGGTGGGTGTGAGGGAGGACAATAGTGAAGGCAGCAGTAGTACTTGTATCATATCCGATGGCTTGGGGCTGCCTGGTGTTTGTCTGCATTGGCAACATCAGCAGGCATCTCCACTCAGCTGCTATTCAGTTCCATGTCACCACTGCTGTGCTAGTAAAAATGGTGTACAAGCTCTCAGATAGTACCTAATACTGTATATTTTGTAGAATCCAGGGCCCTCCATTATTCTTGCAGGCAGCTCTCCCTTGCAAAGGGTTAGAAGGCAGCTACCTAGTTTCCTTCTCGCTGCTATTACTGCCTCCTCTACTTTCTCTGCTATCTTCCATGAAAGGCTCTGAGCCAGCAGCAGCAAGAGAACCCTGTCTTCCATCTGCCACCTAGACCAGGAGGGGGTCTTCTTCCCTCCTCCTGGGGCTTACACCTTTTTGTTTGGTTCATTGAAAATAAGAATGCTAAAAGCTATTAGCTGTAGAGAAACATTTTTTATTAAATGTAATAAAATAATATAAATTCTTAGGTATTAAACAATAAGGGGCAGATTTTAAAAAGCATTTACATGCGTAAATCTGGGTTTTACGCATGTAAATGCACTTTACTCGAGTAAGTGGGCTTTTGAAAATTGCTACAATATATGCCATTGAATCGTCCATAGGATTTATTCGCATAAGTGCACTTTACGTGAGTAAATGGCTTTTGAAAATTGCTACAATAGTAGTTACATTTATGCGCGTAACTCCTTTGAAAACTACCCCCTAAGGTACCTTATGGAGAGGCAGAGTGTCACACAAGATACCAGCATAAAGTCCCTCTCCAATGATTTTACTGATAATCATTATATAAAATTTCAATTGTATATTTCCAAACCCTAAGCTAACTTACACAATTGTCAAAATGTCTATGGTTGGTTTTCTATTATAAATAAATGATCTAAATAGACATATGGTAATTTGCCTGGATTTACGCGCGCAGGGCATTTAAAATACGGCCCTTTGTGTGACATGTCAAAATGTTTTTAACTGCTTCTTCACAACTTTCATGTCTGTAATGGGGAGCTTGTATGCCCTACAACAATTCCTCTTTTTGTCATTTTCATGATGACATGTCAAATAAGCTCCAATCATTGGTCTCCTTTCCATGGCTTAGGTTGTTCCCAGAGGGGTAGATTTTATAAATTTACACGCGCGCGTACTTTTCTTCGTGCACCAGGAGCGAACAAAAGTACGCTGGATTTTATAAGATACGCGCGTAGCCGCGCGTATCTTATAAAATCCGGGGTCGGCACGTGCAAGGGGGTGCATATTTGTGCAACCTGCGTGCGCCGAGCCCGGAGCGCGCTGCCTGTTCCCTCCGAGGCCGCTCTGAAATCGGAGCGGCCTCGGAGGGAACTTTCCTTCCGCCTCCTCTCACCTTCCCCTCCCTTCCCCTACCTAACCCACCCCTCCGGCCCTATCTAAACCCCCCCCCTACCTTTGTTGGCAGATTTACGCCTGCCGAAAGCAGGTGTAAATCTGCGTGCGCCAGCGGGCTGCCGGCGCGCCATCACCTAACCCGGGGGCTTGTCCGGATGCCTCGACCACGCCCCCAGGCCGGCGCCACACCCCCGGTCCTGCCTCGAACCACCCCAGACACGCCCCTCCCGCCCCTTTTATGAAGCCCCGGGACTTATGCGCGTCCCGGGGCTATGCGCACACTGGCGGCCTATGCAAAATAGGCACGCCGGCGCACGTAAATCCGGCCCAGAGCGTTTCTATCCTAGGAGCTATAGATAGACTGGGCCTTACCCATTGTTGGGCAGAGGAGACAACATATATTCTGAGGCCTTTAGTTTACAAGAAGATTTGAGGCCTATTATGTATGAATTCATTTCCTGGAGGACATGGCAGGGCAGAAAACAGGTGTTTATTGAATTATTAAAGTTAGAAGTGGACTTATGGCAGACACTGAATGCACACACATATATATAGTCATATATATGAAAGGTTGAGAAGTTAAGGTAAAATTAGAAGAAATAATTTCAAAAGTAGTTTTCTAACAAAAATATTCTAGTCTATGTGCTAGCTTGCTAGGAAAGGACTCACAAACTAAAAATCCTAAGGGGCAGATTTTAAAAGGGTTACGTGCGTAAATCTTCAGGATTTACACGCGTAACCGCTCCTGCGAACGCCGAACCTATTTTGCATAAGCCCGGCAACGCGCGCAAAGCCCCGGGACACGCATATGTCCCAGGGCTTTGTGAAAGGGGTGGGAAGGGGGTGGGGCATGGGTGGACTTCCGGTCTGGGGGCGGTCAGGGGGCAGGGCAGTACTGAGGCCTCCAGCACAACGGCCGTGCTGGGGGATCGCGCACCGGCAGCTGGCTGGCACACATAACTTACAAAATAAAGGTAGGGGGGGATTTAGGTAGGGCTGGGGGATGGGTTACATAGGGGAAGGAGGGGGGGGGGGGCCGAAGGAAAGTTCCCTCCGAGGCCGCTCCAATTTCAGAGCGGCCTCAGAGGGAACAGGGAAAGTTATCAGGGCTCCCCTAGGGCTCGGCGCATGCAAGGTGCACTAGTGTACACCTCGTTGTGCGCTCCGATCCCAGATTTTATAACATGCGTGCGGCTGCGCGCAAAATTGGGCGCACATTTGTGCGCGCCAGGTAGCGTGTACAAATATAGGCCGCGCGCGTAGGTTTTAAAATCTGCCCCTTTGTGTTTTAAACTTATATATAAAAATAATATAAAAAGATGTTAGTAAAGTACAAAATTTCTATAGCCTGCATTTCTACTTATAAATGTTGCATTCTAAAAGTATTTTTCTTAGTGGTTTTTAGAAGTGATAAATGTGAATTCTAAAAATTATTACCAACAAAATAACTAATGGATTAAAAGCTGAGAGCATACACTTGCACAGTAGGAATGGGAAGACTTTAAATTATTTCTTTATATATATACATATATATTAATTCATTTCTCTTTTAACAATTAAATCAGTTTCACCTCTTTGTTCAGAACAACATTAGATGGACAAGAAATAATGGGGCAGATTTTAAAAGCCCTGCGCGCGTAAATCCATCTGGATTTATGCACACAGGGGACTTGCGCGCCGGCGTGCCTATGTTGCATAGGCCGCCGGTGCACGCAAAGCCCATTGATGCGCGTAAGTCCCGGGGCTTTGCTTGCGGGGGCGTGTCGGGGGCAGCACGGCATTTGGGGGTGTTCTGGGGCGGGGCCGTGGGCATGGTGCCGGCCCAGGGGGGTTCCGGGGGCATGGCCGAGGCTTCTGAACCAGCTCCTGGGCCAGAGAATGGTGCACTGGCAGCTGGCCGGTGCGCACACGTTACGCCTGCCTTGGGCAAGCGTAACTTTCTGAACAAAGGTAGGGGGGGATTTAGTTAGGGCTGGGGGCTGGGTTAGGGAGGGGAAGGTGCGGGGGGGGGGGGGGGGGGGGGGGCTGGAAAAAAGTTCCCTCCGAGGCCGCTTAGCCACACTTCTTGTACAAGTATTTCCCCAAACCTCTGGAACTAGGAGGTAAACATTCCATATTAAAAAATCCACGGTATAGAGACAGAGTAGAAAACAAGATAACAAGTCAGAGCTGAATCTTCACACAGATAAAGGTAAGTATTTTAGAAAAATAAGGAAGAAAAGCAGCAGGAAAAGCTTAACTAAACAGAAGAAATTAATAGTATTAAAGTAAAGCAATAGATTTTGAATGATGACAGACAGGAAAGCAGCAGCAGCAGCATTTTCTTTCTAAATAATTTATGCATAATAATGTTTTCTTAACACACTGAGAAAAAAGAAATTGGAAGGAAAAAACAAGGAGGAATAACATAACAGCTTTCTTTCATTATTATTTTCAAATACACATATATACTAATACAGATAACAAAATAACAGAGATGGAAATGAAACCTAAAAAGAAGTTTGCTTTCTTTCTTACCAAGCATAGAATATAAAAACACTCCATATTTTAAATCCATCAATGCAAAAATAAACTACCAAAGTCTAAAAGGAAGGAAAAATTATATCTACATAAGAATACCCAGAGATAGGAGAGCAACTTTAAACATTGTTTTAAAAGCAAGAGGTTTTGTATGTATGCTTCCCTTCCACCATTTGAGCTAATATGAGATAAGAATAAATCCAAAAGATTGTACAGTGTTTAGATAGGAAAGTCATTCTGAGTGTGATGTTTAAAAAAGAAAAATCAATGAATATTTTTTACAAATGTAGTTATTTATTTATTTTTATTTATTTATTTGTTTGTTTTTATATACCGACATTCACCCAAGAGTATTAAATCAGTTTACATAATGTAAAGGTAATAAAGCAGAATCATAGTTTGATAGTCCTGCTGTTATTGGAATTACACCAAATGATAAAATAATCATAATGCATGAAACATTTTAACTTAATAAAAGTAATTACATTATTATTCTTAGTAGTATGCCGGTACACAAATAGACCACATGATGGCAGTGTTGGATAGGTTAACACAATTTGGTGATGTTAATTATTCAGTTTTATTTTTAATGGCTTTGTTTCCTAATTAGTTAAGTCTCGCGTTTCTGTCAATAACCCGTTTCCTGCAATCAATCTTGAAATATCCGTACTTGTGGTAATAGAAGCAAGGTCCGCTATGATGATGAAATGTTTTATTTGTACCTAATTTTTTTGTTTTTCTTGTTACAATTCAAGGGTCGAGATAAACATTTATAGGCCGTTCTTTCTGCTCTAATAGAATTCATTACAAACACGACCCATGTGATGTACTTAGAGGTTTATTCATACCTGCTCTAATGCATGGGTAGAAGCCTTGCATACACTGTAAAATAGCAAGATCCATTAGTACATCTGGATCAACATTGGTTTTACACATTTTTAAGAAACATAAAGAAAACGCACTGACTGGTTCATCTTTACGCTGTCTAGTAAACTTGACTGTGTGCCAGTTGGGCTTGGTTGGAAAAGTAATTACCAAATCATCTAAGGTTTGTGAGTTGAAAGCCTTTTCAACTTCTGGTAGGTTAACATGTGAGCTATTAGTGCATAGATCATGCAGCTGTTTCAATTTTTTTTTTTAAAGACAGGTTACAATGGCCCAGGAGTTAAACTGTTCAACAGTTAAGTGTGAACTTAAAATTTGCACATCCGTAAATGTGTAATTCCCCATCTTGAACTGTTCACGGAGTGAATCTGCTAAGACCTTACCCCCTTCTACACTTAATCTTGGTAGTCTTTTACTGATGGTGTGAGCGTGGAAGCCATAATGATCTCTCCTGAATGAAAGGGGTAGAACTGAATAGCCAGCCTTGGTGATGTCGCTTTTTTTTCCCTCTTGCAATGCAGTAAAAATGTGATTTACAAATCGGTGAGGTGGTGTTCTTGGTGGTTCTAAACAGAAAGAAAAAAAGGAAACTTCCTTATGGATAGAAATAAGAGATAGGTAAAAGGAGGAAGGGCTAAAATGTCAGAAGGTTATAATATTCTCATCATAATAGACTATTTACAGCAAGATCAAAGAAATTCTCACTTAGCTAATGTGAAAATTTGAACGTATTCATCTATTTTCCTGTCTTTATAACTGTTATGCATCACAAGCTCAGGTCTACTGAACACACACATAAATTGACACTGGCACATACAGCTGCAGCCATACTCAAATGTTTCTCCCTTTCTTTCACATACAAACTCATATTCCATAGCAAGCTTGGCTCTGCTTGACACACACACACACACACATACATAAATCAATTTCACAGAAAAGGGAAAGGAAAAAAAAAATCAGTGCCATGAATCTTACAGTTATACTTTGCATGGCACAAGCAAGATTATTTTTATTTATTTATTTATTTTAAATTCTTTTACTATACCGATACTCAAGACCAGGTCTTATCGTACCGGTTTACAGTGGAACAGGGGGAAACCAAATAACATCTAGGTAGAAAGTAAAGTTACATTAAACAGGGAGCGTAAACATGGGAGATGGAAGACAGGACAGATTTTAAACTATAACAACTGGAGAGTGATAAATATAATCAACAAAAAACAATATATTAGCGAGACATAAACAGAGATTTATCCTAGGCGATTATTTACATAGTATGTCCAGTGGGAGGAGGGGAGGAGGGGATGTGAGCAGGGGGGGTGGTGTCAGAGCAGGGACAGGGAAACGGGGAGGGAGGAGGAGGGAGGAGGGAGGGATTGGGGAGAGGTCGAAGGATGAGAGTCAGTGTTGGTTGAAAGAGGTTCCTTCAACGGTAGGCTTGTGTGAACAGCTAGGTTTTCAGTTTCTTTCTGAAGGCGAGATGGTCTTGTTCCTGGCGTATATCTTGGGGAAGCGAATTCAATGGAGCGGACCTGCTGTCGAAAGTGCTCGCTTGTGAATAGAGTTGTGGACCGAGGATTTGTTGGGGGGGGCTTTGAGCGAACCTTTGTAGGCGGTTCTGATCGGTCTTGCGGAAGTATGTAATTCGAGAGGGATGGTGAGTTGGAGTGTGGATTGCTGGTAGATGGATTTGTGGATGATAGTGAGAGCCTTGAAAAGTATTCTATATTGGATGGGTAGCCAGTGTAAGATTTTTAGGATTGGAGTGATATAGTCCTTACGACGTGTGTTTGTAAGGATCCTGGCCACTGCATTTTGCAGCATCTGTAGAGGTTTGGTAGAAGAGGCGGGGAGACCGAGTAGTAGAGCGTTACAATAGTCGATCTTTGAAAACAGTATGGCTTGAAGCACTGAACGGAAATCTTGGAAGTGTAAGAGTGGTCTTAGTTGCTTCAGGACCTGTAGCTTAAAGAAGCATTCTTTGGTTGTAGCGTTAATGAACTTTTTGAAATTCACTCTAGAGTCAAGGGTGGCCCCAAGGTCTCTGACCTGGCTTGCTAGTGGGATAATTGCATTGTTGGCGAAGGGGTTGTTATCGCTAGGGGAGATAACCAGGAGTTCCGTTTTGGACGTATTTAGTACCAGGTTGAGACTCGAGAGAAGAAGGTTGATGGCGTGTAAGCAGTTGTTCCAAAAATTTAGAGTAGAGGAGATGGGGTCCGAGATGGGGATTATGATTTGCACATCATCTGCGTATATAAAATAGGTGAGGTTGAGGCTATTGAGTAGCTGGCATAAAGGGAGTAGATATATATTGAACAGGGTAGGGGAAAGTGAAGAACCTTGTGGTACTCCTTGTTTTGAAGGAATGGGGTGGGATTCTTTGTCGTTTATTTTAACTTTGTAGTGCCTGTTGTTCAGAAAGGATTTAAACCAGAGCAGTGCAGAGCCAGAGATGCCTATTTCCATTAGACGGTTGATGACGATGGAATGATTTACCGTGTTGAACGCCGTGGAAATATTGAGTAGGGCTAGGAGGTATGATTGTCCCTTGTCAAGGCCCATCAGGATGTTGTCCGTTAAAGAAAGAAGGAGGGATTCTGTGTTTATGCGTTTCCTGAATCCGAATTGAGAAGGGTATAGAATATTGTGAGAGTCAATGTAGTCTGAGAGTCGGATGTTGACAAGCTTTTCCATTAGTTTAGCTATAAAAGGTAGGTTTGCGATGGGGCGGAAATTTACAGGGTTGGCTGGTTACTGCTTCGTAGCTCTCATGTCTTTCTCCTGCTAACAAGTAAAGTTCATTAGAGGAGCAGCATTATCAAATGAAAGCAGAGAGTTAGATTAACAAAAAGGAACACACACAAGCACTACTGTTCATGTTAAAAGACTCTGGGTGTCATTTTCAATTAATCAATTGTATTTATATTATATTCATATTTTTCATGGTATTCATCTGCAAGTTAAGCTTATCTGAATAAACAGTTTATTATCTATCACTGCATTTTGTCTCATATTGTGTTGATGTTAACACAATGGTCCCTTTGCATGATTTATCTTGCTATTCTTTTATTTAACTGAATCAATCTGCTAACTGAGGCAGCACATTAGTCTTAGTACTATACAGTGGAGAACCTTTATGCATGCTTTTCAGTAAGGAAAACCTCCCTAATCCTAATTATTATTTTCATATTATTTCAAGTCACTAGCACAAACACAGAGACAGAAAACAAAACAGAAATAGATAGAATACAGGACAAATATTGATCATTATCTTGAATTTATAAAAACTTATTAAAACTGTTACATATCTTAAATTTACATAAACTATTAAAACTGTATTCACACATTACTCAGTAACACACATTACCCAGAGAAAGTTAGACCATACTTTCACACCTGTACTGCAGTTTTTCATACCCTTGTACACACAACACATACTGGCAAGTACTTCAAATTTTTTTGTCATTTAGTCACAACTACTGGACATCCCATTATACCTTATCTTAAAGTTCCGTGCACTGCCCTTATAATCTGTTAATTCTGTGACTTAAAACTAACTTAGCACAGAATATAACACTTCTCAAGACACTATCAGCCTGGGTACAAGGCTTCTCTTTATTTTGCCTCTCTTTCTTCTGTAATCAGTTTTGAGGATTACTTCCCTGTCCAACTCTATAAATCTTAAGAACATGCCATACTGGGTCAGACCAAGGGTCCATCAAGCCAAGCATCATGTTACCAACAGAGGCCAATCCAGGCCATAAGAACCTGGCAAGTACTCAAAAACTAAGTCTATTTCATGTTACCGTTGCTAGTAATAGCAGTGGCTATTTTCTAAGTCAACTTAATTAATAGCAGGTAATGGACTTCTCCTCCAAGAACTTATCCAATCCTTTTTTAAACACAGCTATAGTAACTGCACTAACCACATCCTCTGGCAACAAATTCCAGAGTTTAATTGTGAGTTGAGTGAAAAAGAACTTTCTCCGATTAGTCTTAAATGTGTCACATGCTTACTTCATGGAGTGCTCCCTAGTCTTTCTATTATCCGAAAGAGTAAATAACTGATTCACATCTACCCGTTCTAGACCTCTCATGATTTTAAACACCTCTATCATATCCCCCCTCAGTTGTCTCTTCTCCAAGCTGAAAAGTCCTAACCTCTTTAGTCTTTCCTGATAAAGATTTCTCCGGCTGTGTCTCTGCTAGACAAAAAACTCAAAATCAACAGCTTTCCCTTCTGAAGTAGAGGAGAGAGAAAGCCAGCTGGCAATGGAGAAAGAATGAAGGTAAGGGAAAGACCATCATGCCTCTCTCCCATAAACAGAGCAGCCAAGCAGGCAATCCCACCTACAGTCTCTTCCAGGTCCCATCTGGGTTGCCAATTGTTGTGGTTCATTGAAAATAAGAATGCTTAAAACAGGGCTTCCCAAACCTGTCCTGGGGACTCCACAGCCAGTCAGGTTTTCAGGATATCCACAATGAATATGCATGAGATACATTTGCATATCATGGAGACTTGGTGTCAATCCAAGGAGTGGTCAAACCAAGCAAGGTCAGGATTCAGAAGTCAGATGAGGTCACAGGGAGGCCGAGGTCAGAAGGCAGGTAACAGGCAGGCAGGTTGAGGAACAGACTGTGGTCAGAAGGCAGGCAGCGAACAGAGGAGTCGAGGGACGAACTGGAATCAAGGGCAGGCAGACGAGTCGAGGGACGAAATGGAATCAAGGCAGGCAGCAGACAGACGAGTCGAGGGACGAACTGGGGTCAAAGCAGGCAGCAGGCAGACAAGTCAAGGGACGAACTGGAGTCAAAGGCAGGCAGCAGATAGGCGAGCAGGCAGGTCAAGGAACAGGCTGAGGTCAGTATTAGTAAGACAGTCCGGGGGTACTACCTGGGTAGACGAACAAGCAAACACGAACAAGAGGATACTGGAGTACGAGGAAGCAGGAACAAGGCAGGAACAGAACTGGAACAGAAGGATCCTGGAACGAGACTTGGAACAAGACAGGAGCAAGCAGGAACGCAGTGACAATCTAGCATAGAGCCGACCCGATTGCCAAGGCAAGGAAGTTCAAGCAATGACTTCCTTATAACAGGGAATCAATCAGGGCGCGCCTCGGAGCTAGGGCCCGCCCTTGGCCCTACAAGAGGCCGGGCAGTCCGCGTGCGCACGTAGGGGCGTGGCCAGCACTGCCAAGGATGCCGAGCTCCAGCGTGAGACCTGGCGCACAGTGGAAGGCCCAGCGACCGCTGCTGCGGGATGCCAGGGCCTGGAAGCACTGGCAGCAGCTGCTAGGGAGGCCGACCCGGGACCTGCCATGGAACCATGAAGATGAACAGGCCCGTGTGCGGACCGAGCGCGGACAGGATGCGTAACAGGAAACTTATGGAGAGACAGCATAAACTCCCTCTCAATGATTTTACTGATGATAAAGCATTATATAGAATTTCAGTTGTATATTTCCAATCCCTAAGCTAGGTTACACAATTGTTACAATTTCTTTGATTTGTTTTCTATTATAAAAAAAAATGACATATAGTAATTTGCCCACAGCTTCCATGTTAATTATTCTTGCCTCGTATGTAAATTAGGTTTCTTATGACCTACAATTAGATGGAATGTAAACTGGCCTTGTTTCTTTTCAAAAATGTTCTTTTATTGTATTTCAGCATGATTTTATCTAATTTATAGAGTCTTTCTGTTTTGGACAAATGAAAGATTATAATGTTTTTAGTATTACTTACAAAACTGCTTATGATAAAACAAAAAATCAAAAACTGAGAACAAAAATAATGACTTTATGTGTCACATGTCAAAAAAGTGTTTAACTGCTTCCATGTCTGTAATGGGGAGCTTGCTAGCACTACAACACTCCACTAGCTGGGCTTTTGATTTGTCTTTTTGTTTCTTCCCCTCCACAGATAACACCCATGCTGGAGGACAGAGCAGCTAAATTGGCTGGTACCTATGATTGTCATCAGGAAGTCTTGCAGGGTTACCTGTCTGCCCCAGGAAAGCAGGTCAGCAGGGTCTTGGGGTTCCTCACTTACCTTGAGTTGGATTTTTCTCTCTGATTGTTTGTTTATTTCCTTCTACTTCTTCCCTTACTCCCTTCTTTGCTCTTAGTTTCCCTCCTTGCTCCTAGCAGCCAATAACTCTCTGAGCCACACCCTAGATAGCCTGGATCAGCAGTAAATTTGCTTTAGTTGTTCCCGGTCTCCCTTACCCTGCCTTCCATGAGGTAATAGCAGGTAAGCTTTTTTCTTTTACAGACAAGATGCCCTGCTATTAATGGGAGCTAAGTCTAACTCTCTCTCTCTGGGGGAAGGGCTGGGCAATCTTTTTTTAGTGGTTTTCCAATATTGAAATCGAGAGTTGGGAACTTCAGTCTTTGAGTGCCACAAGCCAGTTGACATTCTGATCTCCCAGATTCCTTTCCCACAACTCTTGGAGGTCAAAATTCAGACATAGTCAGTTAAGGGGGTCATTTACTAAAGATTTTCTCCCATTTTGTGTCTGTAGGAAAATGATTAGTAAATTGAGCCCTAAGTAAGGGGGGTCATCCTTTAAAATGCAATGTGGCTTTATTACATGCGTTAGGGCCTTATCGCATGAAATAAAGCTCTAATGCACGTGATAGGGACCACATCGTAATGTTAAAATTTAAATGAGGGAAAAGGGGGGTTAGGATGGGGTTTGGGCGGGGTTAGGATGGGGTTTGGGCGGGGTTAGGAACATTTTTTTTCCGGTACCGCTGCGGGTGATAATGTTTTAGACATTATCTCCAGCAATAGCACTGGAAATAACACCACCTTTTATGGTGGCGCTATGGGGGCAATAGTGTGCGCTGCGCTGCGCCACAACCATGGCAGGCGAAAATGCAGTTCCGCGATGTGGCCGGGTGCACACCATTGCCCCCCGCCCCTTTTTTCTTTGTGGTTCATCATTCCGCTATATTTGTATTTATAGTGGAATGATGAATCCCCTTGTAATTTAGCTGCATAAGACATCGGTTAACTTAGCCAGTATATTCAGTGATGTGACCATGCCGCTGAATAAACCTCGATAACTTAAAATTTAGCCGGATGCCGTAGTTAGTCAGATAAGTAGCCCCTCCCAGTTATGGCCCAGAATGGCCTCTTATTTATCCAGCTAGATTTTGGACTGTTGGAGGTCGATATTCAAAAGCCATTTAGACAGATAACTGAAGATATCCAAGTAAGAAGCTAGTTATCTGGCTACATGAGGCCAGATAAATGTAGGTTTAATTGTCCATATTCAACCAGTTTCTGGTTAAGGTTAAATTTATCTGGCGTTGGGCCTGGGTTAAGGCCATGGCGTTGAGATCCAGCTTTGGGTTGGGCCGCTGCATTGGACCTGGGTCCAGGTGAAGTCCTGGTGCCGGACCCGGCCTCTGGGTTGGGTCACGGTATCGAGCCTGTGTCCAGGCCTAGGCCCAGTCATCGGGACCCAGCCTCCAGGTCAGGCTGAAGCCTCGGCTTTGAGAAGGCTTAGGCGGAGCTGGCAGCAAGCTACCGTATCCTCAGCCTGGGCTTAGGCCAAAGCCAGCGGATCCTCAACTAATCAGGTAAGTGGGGACGGGGGGGGATCCTGGCCCTGGCATTTTTTCGGGCGGGCAGGCAGCCCTGGGATGTCTCATTTTCATGTTTTGGCTGTTTGGGGTTTTTTAATTGTGTTTTTTAATTGTTTGATTCATTTTTTTCTCAACAATCCACAAACTGAAATTCATGGGGAAAAAACCTCTCGAAAATGAACCAAATAAAGAAAAAAAAATTTTCTCTGCGCATCCATACTGAATATACTGGACAAGTTTTCTGGCTACCTTTAGCCGGATAACTTACCCTCTAAATGGCTTACTGAATATTGGCCTCTTAATAAATATGCATATTTTATAATCTGCGTAGTTATACATGTGCAGATTATGAAATACGAATGTGCTTTTGCACGGCACTATATACGCATGCATATAGGATCACTTGCAGTACATGAATACATTTAGTCAGAAAATATTAGCTAAGGGGCAGATTTTAAAAAAGTACATGCGCGCACACTTTTGTTCGCGCACCCGGCGCAAAAAAGAGTACGCCAGATTTTAATAGATACGTGCGTAGCCATGCATATCTTTTAAAATCCGGGGTCAGCGCGCACAAGGCTGCGCAAAATCGGCAGCCTGCGTGCGCCGAGCCGCGCAGCCTGCCTCCATTCCCTCCGAGGCCCCCTGGCCCTAACTAATTCCCCCCTACCTTTATTTCAAAAGTTACTCCTGCCTGAGGCAGGTGTAACTTGCGCGCGCCGGCCAGCTGCCAGCGTGCCATGTTCCGGTCCGGGGGCTGGTCCGGAAGCTGCGGCCACACCCCCAAGGATGCGCCGGCTGCAACACGCCCCCCGACACGCCCCCCCCCAGGAAAGCTCCGGGACTTACGCGCGTCCCGGAGCTTTGTGCGCACCAGCAGCCTATGGAACATAGGCTCGGCACGTGCAGGGGGAGCTTGGGGCAGGTTTTCGGGGAGTATGCACGTATCTTATGCTGGTACCCCTTTGAAAATCTGCCCCTAAATGTTTTGTTGAAAATCTAATATACAGAATATAGAATATATGGAAAAAATTAACATTCAAGTTGGTAGTCTCAAGATTAATATTTGTATAAAATTGTTGGTATGAAAATGTGGGCCACAATTTCGGGTTCGCTGCCTTATGGGTCAGGACGGTGAGTAGAGCTTCCAGTTTAGCATAATTATGGATAAAGGTCTGGTAATAATTAGCGAAACCTAGGAAGTGCTGCAGGACCTGCAGGCCGACATGTTGGGGCCAGTTCAGAATGCTTTTGACTTTCTCTGCATCCATCTGGCATCCACGTCGGGAGACGATGTAGCCGAGGAACGGTGAACTCTCCACCTCAAAGGAACATTTTTCAAGCTTGGCAAACAGGTGGTTGTCTCGGAGAAGATGAAGTACTTGGGTAACATCTTGGTGATGGGTTTGTAGGTCTTTGGAGAAAACTAGGATATCATCCAAACAGGTAACCACAGAGCTGTATAAAAGATCACGAAAGATCTCGTTCATCATGTTTTGAAAGATGGAGGGGGCATTGCACAAGCCAAACAGCATTATGAGGTACTCATAGTGCCCATCCCAAGTATTGAATGCTGTCTT
This sequence comes from Rhinatrema bivittatum, assembly GCF_901001135.1. NCBI lineage: Eukaryota > Metazoa > Chordata > Amphibia > Gymnophiona > Rhinatrematidae > Rhinatrema > Rhinatrema bivittatum. The sequence goes on along the minus strand of NC_042615.1, from coordinate 648,760,611 downwards.
CCATTCGTCGCCCTCCCGGATATGAATCAGGTTGTAGGCCCTTCGGAGATCAAGTTTCGAGAAAATTCTGGCTCCCTGTAGGCAGTCGAACAACTCTGAGATGAGCAGCAAAGGATAGCAATCCTTTAGGGTAATGGCATTCAGACCCCTGTAGTCTATACAGGCTCATAGAGATCCATCTTTTTTAGCCACAAAAAAGAAGCCCGCCCCAGTTGAGGATGTGGACTTCTCCTCCAAAAACCTATCCAAACCTTTTTTGAACCCAGCTACACTAACTGCACTAACCACATCCTCTGGTAACAAATTCCAGAGCTTTATTGTGCGTTGAGTGAATAATAATTGTCTCTGGTTAGTCTTAAATGTGTTACTTGCTAACTTCATGGAATGCCCCCTAGTCCTTCTATTATTTGAAAGTGTAAATAACCGATTCACATCTACTCGTTCAAGACCTCTCATGATCTTAAAGACCTCTATCATATCCCCCCCTCAGCCGTCTCTTCTCCAAGCTGAACAGCCCTAACCTCTTCAGCCTTTCCTCATAGGGGAGCTGTTCCATCCCCTTTATCATTTTGGTTGCCCTTCTCTGTACCTTCTTCATCTCAACTATCTTTTTTGAGATGCGGCGACCAGAATTGTACACAGTATTCAAGGTGCGGTCTCACCAAGGAGCGATATAGAGGCATTATGACATTTTCCATTTTATTAACCATTCCCTTCCTAATAATTCCTAACATTCTGTTTGCTTTTTTGACTGGTGCCGACGATTTTAAAGTATTATCCACTGTGATGCCTAGATCTTTTTCCTGGGTGGTAGTTCCTAATATGGAATCTAACATCGTGTAACTACAGCAAAGGTTATTTTTCCCTATATGCAACACCTTGCACTTGTCCACATTTTTATCTGCCATTTGTATGCTCAATCTTCCAGTCTTACAAGGACCTCCTGTAATGTATCACAATCCGCTTGTGATTTAACTACTCTGAATAATTTTGTATCATCCACAAATTTGATAACCTCATTCGTCGTATTCCTTTCCAGATCATTTATATATATATATATATTGAAAAGCACTGGTCCAAGTACAGATCCCTGAGGCACTCCACTGTGTACCCTTTTCCACTGAGAAAATTGTCCATTTAATCCTACTCTGTTTCCTGTCTTTTAACCAGTTTGTAATCCACGAAAGGACATCGCCTCCTATCCCATCACTTTTTAGTTTTCTTAGAAGCCTCTCATGCCTTCTGAAAATCCAAATACAGTACATCTACCGGTTCACCTTTGTCCACATGTTTATTAACCCCTTCAAAAAAATAAAGCAGATTTGTTAGGCAAGACTTCCCTTGGATAAATCCATGTTGACTGTGTTCCATTAAACCATGTCTTTCTATATGCTCTACGATACTGATCTTGAGAGAAGAGAAGAGAAGAGAAGAGAAGTCCATTAACTGCTATTAATCAAGTTTACTTAGGGAATAGTCACTGCTATTAATTGCATCAGTAGCATGGGATCTTCTAGGTGTTTGGGTAATTGCCAGGTTCTTGTGGCCTGGTTTGGCCTCTGTTGGAAACAGGATGCTGGGCTTGATGGACCCTTGGTCTGACCCAGCATGGCAATTTCTTATGTTCTTATGTTCTTATGTTAGAATAGTTTCCACTATTTTTCCTGGCACTGAAGTCAGGCTCACTGGTCTATAGTTACCCGGATTGCCCCTGGTGTCTTTTTTAAATCTTGGGATTACATTGGCCACCCTCCAGTCTTCAGGTACAATGGATGATTTTAATGATAGGTTACAAATTTTAACTAGTAGATCAGAAATTTCATTTTTTAGTTCCTTCAGTACCCTAGGATGCATACCAGCTGGTCCAGGTGATTTGCCACTTTTTAGTTTGTCAATCTGGCCTACTATATCTTCCAGGTTCACAGTGATTTCATTCAGTTCGTCTGACTCATCACCCCTGAAAACCATCTCAGGAACTGGTATCTCTCTAACATTCTCATTAGTAAACACGGAAGCAAAGAATTCATTAAGTCTTTCTGCAAAGGCCTTATCTTTCCTAAGAGCCCCTTTAACCCCTCGGTCATCTAATGGTCCAACCGACCATGTGTGAGGCACTGATTGACGAAGCTGTGACACAGTTCGGGGTCCCCGGCGAAGTGTGGAGGAGCTGGGAGCGGTAGAACCGGTCATGTGGCAGGCACAGGGAGGAGGGGGGAAAGATTCCCAGCGGGAGGAGCGGACACCCCCTGTTGTATCGTGGACTCCAGGAGCTGGCTGAGGCGGTCCACTGCCGAAGAGAGAGACTCAAGGACCTTCTGCTGTTCTAGGATCTTCTGAGCAAGGCCTGGTATGGCCTGTCGGGTGGAGGCCTCTGCCGGGTCCATGGACTTGGCAATCTGTTGCGCCTGGGTGGCAGTTGTGGACCCTTGGCCTAGGTTGGTGTTGACACTACCCACGAGGGTTGAACCCCCATGGGTCACCAGCGCTAGGAGGCGAGACCTGTGGCAAGCAGGGGCCAGCTGGAGCTTCGCCACTACCAGCCCTCGTTCCTCGCAGGTTGAGCCCTTGGGTACCTGGGCCAGCTGGTCTTAGGTGGGGCCCCTCCGGAGACGCCGGTAGGCAGGGCAAGATCCGAGTCCGAGGTCCGAGGCAGGCAGTAAGCAGGCAAAGTGAAGTCCAGTCCGAAGTTCGGGGCAGGTAGCAAGCAGGCGAAGTGATGTACAGTCCAAAGGTCAAGCCAGGGAAGTCCATCCGAAGGGTAGCTGGGAGAGAGGTCTGGAACAGGCAGAGGAAGGCAGGAACACATACAGGCGGGCGAAGACAGGAACAGGTAGGCAGGAACAGGAAGAAGCGCAGAAGCGAGCATGGCACCAAAGGAACTCTGAGAACAGACTTGTTGCCAAGTCTGCTCTCAGAGGAGGGACATCAGCTGAAATTTTTTAGGGACAGAGCCAGGCCGGCGGCATTTTCCCATCGAGGACCCTTTAAATCTTCGTCGAAGACAGGGAATCGGCCAGGGGCGGCGTCCTGCACACTGGGAGGCCTGTGCTAGTGGCAGCTGCGAAGGAGGCCCTCCGGCCTCGAGGAGCAGTGCCGGCGGGCCTGGCTAGAGCCATGAGTATAACATTGCTTTTCATTCTCTCTATTCCTTCAGGCATGTCCACTCTGTTGCAAACCTTACTATCATCCGCAAAAGGGCAAACTTTTCCTTATAACCCCTCCGCAATGTTGCTCACAAAGATATTGAACAGAACAGGTCCCAAAACTGATCCTTGAGGTACTCTACTTAGCACCATTCTCTCATCAGAGCAGGTACCATTTACCATTACATATTGTTTCCTGTCAGTCAACCAGTTAGTAATCCACCACTTTGGCGCCCATTCCCAAGCTTCTCATTTTATTCACAAGCCTCCTATGTGGGATCATATCAAAAGCTTTGCTGAAATCCAAGTGAATCGCATTGAATGCTCTTCCTTGATCCAGATCTCTAGTCACCCAATCAAAAAAGTCAATCAGATTTGTCTTGCAGGACCTTCCCCTGGTGAATCCATGCTGCCTCGAGTCCAGCAAACCACTGGCTTCTAAATAGTTCACTATCCTTTCCTTCAGCAGAGTCTTCATTAATTTTCTCATCACAGAAGTGAGGCTAACCAGCCTGTAGTTTCCAGCCTCCTCCCTGCTACCACTCTTGTGAAGCGGGACCACAACCGCCCTTCTCCAATCACGCGGCACCACTCCCTTTTCCAGGGATCTATTGAACAGGTCTTTCAGCGGACCCGCCAGCACATCTCTATGCTCCTTCAGTATCCTGGGATGTACCTCAACTGCCCCATGGTCTTGTCCACTTTCAGGTTTCCTAGCTCTTCCCATACATTCTCTTCTGTAAACGGGGTTGCATCTGCTTCACCTCCATCCACGATCTTGTTAATCAATAATGGTCTTTCTCCAGGGTCTTCTTTAGTGAATACCGAACTGAAGCATTTGTTCAATATTTCTGCTATTTCTTCATCTTTCTCCACACATTGCTCCCCGTCACCTTTAATTTCACTATACTACTACAGGCCTCCCTTCCTTCTCTGATATATCTGAAAAATATTTTGTCACCTCGCTTTACCTCTTTGGCAATCCTCATTACTACTTGACCTTTTGCTTTCCTGATTTCTTTCTTTGTCTCCCTCAGTTTTACCAGGTATTCTTCCCTCTTTCTCTTTTTGGGGTCTATTATATTTCCTGAATTCTGTTTTTGCCTTCATTTTTTCAGCCACATCCTTTGAGAACCTCAGCTGACGTCAGACACAGCTCAGAAGAGTCTTTATTAAAGAAGTAGAGTGGCACTGCCCACGGAGCGGGGACTGCATGAGAAAAGTCACTCAGGCACAGCGGTGCCACGGAGTCTGTGAAATGGGGAATTCCCAAGGAGGATACCTCAGTAGAAATGATACGGCAATGGTCCACAGAGCGGGGTACACCGATGAGGGTTCCTCAGTAGAGATGATACGGCAGTGGTCCGCAGAGCGGGGTACACCGATGAGGTTTCCTCAGTAGAGATGATATGGCAGTGGTCCGCAGAGCGGGGTACACCGATGAGGGTTCCTCAGTAGAGATGATACAGCCGTGGAGTACTCACTGTAGCAATGGTTCCAGAGGAAGCTCCGGGAAATGGGGCAGGCAGCAGTCCTAGGCACAAGGCCCTCCGAGGAGCGGATAGCCAGAGATGAGGAAAGGGCCCCCAAGGAGCGGGTACCCAGGATGTCTCACGCTGAGGAAGCAGGAGCTGGAACGGGGAGTCCGTAGTGAGTGAAGCAGATTCAGCAATGATGGAACTTGTTGCCAAGTCATAGGCAGACAGGGCCAGCTGGCTTAAGAGTCCACAATGAATGACGTCATCCAGGGGGGTCACCCCTGAGGTTCCCACCATGACGTGCTTAAAACTGGCCCGAGAGCGCGCGTGCGCCTAAGGAATTCAGAGGGCAAGATAGCGGTCGGCAACGTCCTCGCCGACAAGGGAAGCCTGGGAACAGGGGCAGGCAGGCCGGCGATAGCTGGCGGAGGCTGCAAGTCCACCCAACGAAGTCAGTGTAGTGAGACAAGAGGTGAGCAACAGCAGTCGCAGCCATCTGCGACCGACAGGTATATCAGAGGGGTTGCTGAGGAACCAATGCGTGGCACTGTGTTGGAGTCACCAGAGGGTGCTGGTCATGACAATGCAGAGGAGGCACAAGGCACCACAGAGATGAGTGAAGTTACTCATCAGACGTTCCACAGCAAGTCCAAGGAGTCCTGCTAGGGTGCAAGTGGAACCCGGAGTTACAGATGGACTCAGTTAAAGGCATTGTTTGTGTACACTGGGCGAGGTACTAACAATGTTATCTGTGACGACCCTAAGTTGTGGGAGTGATTTTGACCTTAGAGCTCTGACCCCAAACCTAGCTGATGGTAGGCCAGATGAAAGGGAGTGAGGGGTATGGTATTTCCCTGGATGGGATCCAGCGTCAGGTGGTGATGCTTGGACCAATGGGTCCAAGCTGAGGAAGGGGTATGTAATAGAGTGACCCTGGTTTCCACTTGTTGCATGTGCAGGGCCAGGCTAGATGCCTGGTCCACCTTAAATCCCACAGAGGGAGAGAGCTCTGTGGGTGGGACCCTGCTGGGCAGGAAGAGGCCTGAGGGGATGGGACCAGCTGGGCAGCATAAGAGTGTAAGCCCAGTTGGTTCAGGAGGCCCCTCCATCTCCAGGAGAGACAGCTCCTGTAAATCTCTGCTGACCCAAAGCCCAGGGAGTGGGATATGTACTGCAAAGGTAGGCAGTCATTCTGTTGTGTTGAAGTACTGCAACTTGAATAAAGTTTTATCTGCATTAGAAAAGGCTGGAGTCGGTTTGGCTTTGAGCCTCCAGTCTGGGAAACACCACATTCTTGCATCCAATTTAGATGATGAGTCAAAGTTCCATTTGTCATACTTCTTGTAATAATATATTGGATTTACTTCTTACTACTTATCCATTCTCGTTACTGGAACCTGGAGGGTACTTCCTCATTCCTATCTTCAATATCCAAATAATATCATATTGGTTAATACTGGATGGGTCCCACTGGTCTTCACTGCAGTCCTCGTCCCATCCAAGGTATGAATGGTAATTCATTCTTTGCAGGACTCCCAAGAGTTCACTGGATCTTTCTCAGTGAGAGACTCCAAACTGCTTCTGATTCTAGCTACTGAGTCCCTGGATCTTTGGGAACTGAGGTAGATGGTGAAAAAATAAAGTTAACTTAATTACAACCAAAAAGTGAAGAAGGAAGGGTGGATAAATCTTCCTTCATACCAAATTAAAATGGCTAATACCTGGCATGTTTAAAGTGGGTAAAATGCACCTTTCTCCTGCTCCTTTCCCAGGTCTCACTCCTAGAAGCCCTAGGGTTCTTTCCAAAAAACAAATCATAAAAAGGAGCAGAATCAGAGATATCCTGCCCCTTCAAGGGCTAACAGAAAAATCCATACTGCAAAATGGTAGCTCTCAGTTTTATGCTCTATGGACTCCGCCATTACATTCTCCCACATGAGGGAGCTAAAACCCAACCAACAATCTACTTGTATTTCACTTGTTAACATGGGACAATTCATAGCAAAAACCAGTAGAGTTCTCTACATACCTGGTATTTCGTGTGTGTGTAGTGTTGCCAAAATAATTTACACACGTCTTTTAAAATAAAAAAATATGCACTTAAATTCCAAACCCTCTCAGACTCCACTCCTTAGAAAGTGTTGAGTTTTGCTACCCGCAGAGGCCTGTAAGCAGCTCACTCACCCTTCTACCTCTCTGGAGGATGTCATGTTCCTTGTGTCTGGCGCAGCCTGGAGTGCTGCTTCTCCAATGTGGCGTGAGTGGTTCCGCCACTTCCTTTTCGCAGCAGGGATGTCGCCACTTTCTGGCTCTGCACGGGGTTCCTGCTCTTTGGGCTGGTGATGCCGCCAATGCTGCCACTGACTTCCTCGTGTAGCTTGCGCCGTCATGCTGCATGGACCCACGCTGTTGCTGTCATTGCTGAGCTGTGCTGCTGCTTCCTCATGAGGCTGGGAGCGCTGCCGACACTGCTTCTTTGCAGCCCAGGCTGCCGTCTTCTGTCTCTGCTTCTGGATCCTCAAGGTGCACGTGCACATCTCTTCTGAGCATTTAAGGAGCCTGCAGTGGGAAAATGTCCATGGCCCTTTCTGATGACGTCTAGCCTGCAGCTCTATAAAAGGGCTCTTCAGTTTGTCCCTTGTCACCTTTACAAAGCGTTGCCTTGCTCCTGGAGTTCCTGTGCCATCTCTTTGTTCCAGGAGTTTTCGCTCCATCAGGGTCTTCTGTTTTTTGTTCTTTGTGGGAACTCCTTCATGTTGCCTGTTCCATGTTCTGGTCTCTCGTCAGCTCTTTGTCCAAGTGTTCTGAATCTTCATCTCATCCAAGGCTTCAGGAACGTTCCGGATGTTACAGTCCTCGTTCCTAAGTTCTGTCTTCCAGCTCTTCTCTCGTCCTTTCTCCAGGCATGCCAGCAATGTAGTCCGTGACCAGCCCATGGCAAGTTGCGTAGGGCACCTCTTGGCGCAAGGTCTGTCTCCATGTCTGTCTTCACTGGGTCAAGTACTCTGAGTCCATCCTTGATTTAGAGTTCCAAGTTCCAAGTCAAGTTCCAAGTTCCTAGTCATGTTCCTGGTTCCAGTCAAGTGGAGCTTGTCCAGCCAGCGGATCTCCTTGTGTTACAATTCTGCTTGTTGGAATAAGCCCACAAGTAGTCTCTCACCTTTCCTCCATTGCCGCCCCATCCAGCTTCGCGGCCTGGAAGCCGCTGCCGTACCCCTCCTCTTCACAGCTAGGAGGCCAATGCTGCTGCCGCTTCCCCTGCGGCCTGGAACCGCTGCTGTCGCGCTCTCCCTTGCAGCCAGGAGACCACCGACGTTTCCTCTTAGTTGCGGCAGGAGCCGCTGACATCTTTCTTCCATCCCGCGGCCAGGAGGCTGCAAACGCCATCCTCTTTGTGGCCTGGAGGCCACCGCTGACTCCGCTGCTTTCCTGCAGCCTGGGTGCTGCCTCCTTCACCTCTTCGCGGCCCAGAGGCCGCCGCCGAATACACTCCTCTTCACGGCCTGGAGGCTGCCGCTGAAGCCTTCCTCTTCAGCAGCCTGGAGGCCGCCCTGAAGCTCTTCTCCACGTGGCCAGGAAGCCACCGTCATCCTCGTCCTCTTCCGCGGCCTGAAGGCCGCTCCGGAGCTCCTCTTCACGTGGCCTGGAAGCAGCCATCATCTTCAGTCTTCTCTCTTTGCGGCAGGAGCCGCCTCCAATGCCTCGGGCCTGCTTCAGTTTCCTCTTCACAGCATGGCTGCTGTCCGAGGTCCTGCCTTCTTCCTTAGGTGCGCGGCTGCACCTCGTCACTCCATTTAAAGGGCCAGCAGTGGGCTGTCCTCCTGGGCTCCTCCTGCTGACGCTCTGAGGCGTTTCCTCTTCAGCCCTATAAAGACGGCCTTCCTTCATTCCATCGTTGCCTTTGCAAGGAGTCAGTCATGGAGTCGGACTGCTCCTGGACCATTAGTTCCAGCTTTTCGCTCCAGGAGTTCTCCGTGATCCTTCATCGCTTCTTTAAGGCATTCTGTTCTTCGTTGGTACTCCTTGTCTTTGACCATGGTTCCTGAACCTTCATTGTCATTTTCATTCCATGTCCTGGTCTCTCGACAGATCCCGTCCTCTTGTCTCCAGATGTCCTGATGTCTCCATGTCTCTATGTCCAGACGTCTCCCTATCTCCGGATGTCCTGATGTCCCCTTGTCTTCGGATGTGCAGATGTCTCCGTTCTTTGATGTCTTTGTCCATCATGTTCCAGATGTCCCTGTGGTCCTCCTCCCTCGAGGTCCCTGATGTCCAGATGCCATAGATGTCCCGATGTCCCGAGGTACCGGTGTCCTTTCGTATCCGATGTCCTACGTTCCAGCCCTGATGTTCCAAGTCCCAAGTTCCAAGTCCTGACCTTGATGTCCTGAGTTCCAAGCCTTGATCCTGATGTCCTTTGTTCCGAGTCCTGATTCCAAAGGATCGTCAGTCCCTAGCTCCGGGTTCAGCTTCACTCGCCCCGGTACTCGTCTTCAGCTGACCTTTCCTGGGAGTAAATCCGTATCAATCCGGTGTCCGTTCCTGGTAGCTGGAGTTCTCTTCCGGCAGGAACTGTCTTCAAGCACTGCCCGGATTCCTCCTAGTTACTAAGCCTCTGTCTTCGTCTGAGTATCCTGAGTCCTTATCCTCATCTGAGTCTTTCCCAGTTCCAAATCCTCATTGGAGTACCCGGATCCTCGCCTGACTCTCTAGAATCCACCTCTGATCTTCATCTATGTCTGAGCGTCTAACATCTGAGTTCCAAGTTACCCAATGTTCTCGTCTCATCTGAGTTCCAAGTTACCTCATGTCTTCATCTCATGCGAGTTCTAAGCTACCTCACGTCCTGATTACATCTGAGTTTCAAGCTACCTCTTGTCCTCATTACATCTGAGTGCCAAGCTACCTCATGTCCTCGTGACATCTGAGTTCCAAGCTACCCCATGTCCTCGACATGTCTCAAGTTCCAAGTCCTCGTCTGAGCCTTTCTAAGTTCCAAGTCCTCGTCTGAGTCCTTCCAAGTTCCAAGCCTTCATCCGAGGCCTTCCAAGTTCCAAGTACTAGGTGTCCTTGTCTCATCTGAGCTTCCAAGTACCAAGTGCCCTCCTTTCGTCTGAGTCCCAAACTCCACATGTCCTTGTCTCGCCTGGGTCTTCAAGAGTCCTCGTCTCGTCTGAGTTTCAAGTTCCAAGTAACCTCGCCTTGTTCAAGTCTTCGGCCTAGTCCAAGGCCGAGGCCTCGTCTTGTTCCGCGCTCCAGTACTATCGCCTGTCCTCAATCTCTGTCCATCCTACTGCATCTGCCGCTACCCAGTGGCAGCTCCGAAAATGCTATCGAGTGGCCAGAGGGCTACCCCAGAGACCAGCATTGCGTTGCTGGGTCTCTTCCGGTGCAGGCAGGTTCGGCAGAGGTTAGGGCTCGGAGGTCAGCCAGTTCCTCCCATGCTTGGACAAGTCTTGCCTGCCACAGCGCTTCCACGGAGCTCCTCTCTGCAGTCGCGTCGTGGTCCAAGGGCACACATATCCCTGGAATCGGGGGCGCTCCCTAGCGCTCCCCCGCAACACCTTGCTCCTCATTCCAAGCCATGTTCCTTGTTCCAAGCCTTGTTCCAAGGGATGTTTTGGCTTTTGTTCATGTCTGAGTCTCTGTACAGAGCCTGCCCTGCCCATGGCATGGTCTGCGACCAGCCCACGGGTTATGTAGTGTGCGCAGCAGGACGGGGTAGTCCACAACCAGTTCTTGAGCTGTGTAGGGCATGCTGCGGCACAGAGCCTGTTTGAACCTGAACCTGAGCCTTCATCCATGTTCCATGTCTTCAGTGCCTTCATCCATGTTCCATGTCTTCAGTGCCTTCATCCATGTTTCATGTCTTATGTGCCTTTGTTATGTCCTCATTGCCAAGAGTCTACAGAGTTAAGTCCAAGCCTTCGTCATGTCTTGTCTTGTATCCTCGACCTCCGTCTGTCCTGACACACAAGCCGTTCCAAGCAACATGTCCAAAAGGGCTATCAAGTGGTCAGAAGGCTACTCCAGGGACCAGCATTGCATCGTTGGGTCTCACACTTGGTGCATGCAGGTTCAGCGGAGGTCTGAGTGAGCTACATTCCAAGTCTGAGCTACATTCCAATTTCAAACTACATTCAAAGTCCAAGCTATGTTCCAAGTCCAGCCCATGTCTGGATATATTTGCCTCCCATGGAGCATACCTTGGAGTCTCACCCTAAGGTTATGCCATGATCTAAGGGCTCACTCTCTCAAGCAAGTGACCCCATCCCACGCTCGCAACAGAAAGCTTCTCCCTTACCTGCAGAAATCCCTTTTAAAATGACCCTCTCTATGAAGAAATTAAATCTGATGTTGATCAACAGACAGCTAACAGTAATGCAATACCTGGGCTTGTCAAACTACTGAAACTGTTACTTTGTCAAGTATCTGGGTCTTTTCAAACTACAGTGGCTGCAGTTGGTGGAATGGAGCAGTCTACTTGTAGAACCTTCAGTGGCCCCATCCCTACTCAAGCACAAGTCTCCTCTTTATTAAGGAAATCCATGGAGGAGGTAGGGCAACTGTAAAGCCTGTGATCACCAACTGGCTCACAAACCTTGTGCTCTGTGACTGCTACTGCTGACCACTAATACGCTGGAGGGGACAGCATAGTAGTTGTTCACATAAGACAGCAAACAGGTAGCACCAGCCTTGGTCTTCAGCCCCTGATCATGGCCTAAGAGCAGGGGGTCCAGGCAGCAAAAGTGTCCTTGAAAGCTTGGGAGCAGAGGAGAGTGGAAAAGCACCAAGGCTTCAATCAGGACTTGGAAGTGAGGGAAGAGCCATCAGGGCCTGGGAGGAGAGTGGTAGGGCTGAGGGGAAAGGGAAGTAGAAAGTGAGGTGCAGGGGAGGAGGAAGAAGAAGAGTCATAATTAAGGGAAGGGACAAGAATGTGTGAGGCCTGCAGAGGGACTGAAGGAGGAATAAGGTCTACACCTTTGTGGAGAAGAAAGGGGGTTTGAGGTGGAGGAGATGCATGAGGGCTGCAGGCATGTGCTCTCACCAGGGAAGAAATCAACTCACCATGTACTCAAACATTTTTGGGGGGCTGGGAGGGCCAGGGGAGAAGACTATGAGTCTACACAGTAATAAAGTAAATGACAGCAGATAAAAGCAAAATTGGCCCATCCAGTCTGCCCAATTAAGATTCTTCCATGTTGGATAGATAAGCATATACATTTCCATATGCAATCCAAGACCAGCTCGTCCTCCATCCTCCTGCCAACCCATGTCTTTTAATTTTATTAATTAATTTATTTATTTAGAGGTTTATATGCTGCAAAATATACCCCTCTAACAAATTGATCAAAATTTTTATAAAACAAAACACACCTTCTGCTAACTCTGGAAACTGCTAGTAAAACTGCAAGGCACAACGAATCCCCATTAAAATTCGCTATGCACTGTGAAGCATAATAAAACCAGTCAATAAAAGTTTGCTGGAATAAAAGTCTTTAAAAGCTTCTTAAAAGTGTTTTGCATTCCATAAGTTGGAATTCCACTGGCAGAGAGTACCATAAAAGGTCCTTTCTCATACTTCCACTAAATGGACAGAGCAGAGAGATGGTATGTAAAGGAGACCTTTCTGTTGTGACCGTAGAGCGCATGTGGCATCTCAACCCTTTTCCTATCTCTGCTTTCCATATCTGTCCCAAGTATGCTTAAAATCTGTTACACGTGCTGGCATTGACCTCATCCAAAGGTCATTTTAGGTCTTTTCATCTTCAATTTTGATTCTCACAAGGCCATTACTTAATCCAAAATGGATTACAATAATATTATAATAATTCCCAGTGTCACCAAAATTAGTGAGGCTTTTGTCCAAAACATCTTGCCTTCCCGTGTTCACTGAAGTCTGAGTTTTAACCATGATCCCTCCATGCAGGTTACCCCAGCTTTCCTGGAAACCCAATGCAGTTGTACCACTGCTGTTAGGGTTGTAACTACGCTCCATGCAGATTACCCTACTTCCTTCTTGGAAGCCCCAAGTTTTTTTGCCCTTTATGTTTGTCTTGATTAGATTGTAAGCTCTACTGAGAAGGGACTATCTCTTATATGTTTTTGTACAGCATTTTATATGACAAGTAGTGCTATAGATGAGATAATAGGAAAATAGTAGTAAGCCAGTGCATTCAAACCACTGCTCTTTTGGGTTATAACCGCCATTCCTGGATAGGAGAGCATACAAGATCCCATACTTAATCCAGCTCTTCACACCCAATATCCTACCAAGCTTTACAATAATCCAAACAGCTATTAAAACCAGGAGGTCTGTTACCCGAACATCCACCTTCCGAGTTCCTGTGGACCTACTAGATGATACCCTGCCATCACCAATCTGTTGGCATTGACCCTATTGGTTTCTAAGGGAATTGTAGACTGCTGGTACCAACCTTGCTACCAATTAGCTTATAGTATGATGTTTGTTTTTATCATCTTTTCCCTTGCCACTGCACTTGAGGGCATGAAGGGTGGGTTGTTTGGTTTTTTGTTGTTGTTTGTTTTTTATGCAATACTTTACCTTTCAACCCCTTTCTTACCAATATCATAGAAAGACAGTATTTTAATCTGATGTTCTCTGCCATGAACTGTCATAAAAAAAAGGTGGATTATAAATCAATGTGATTTCATTTAGCCCCATCTAGTTTGCCAATACCACACGTGGCACAGTGCCATAGCCCTAGCCATCTCTGACTCTCCCCTCACCTCGTTGCCACTAGGGATTCTCTGGGTGCTTATCCTATGCTTTTTCAAATTCTTTGACAGTTTTTATCTCCTTCACTCCACTCCATGCATCCACTGTCCTTTCCAAGAAGAAATATTTTCAGATGTTGCCCCTGATAGTTAGTGTATTTTGTCCCTGGCAAGCAAGTCCTAGAGTAATTTTAGAATACCTGTACATAAATGATCTTCCTACACCTTTGGAGACCCTTCTGGCTGGGAAATCCAACCACTGATGATCCAATTCTTGGCTTCTGATGTCCTTGGGTATCTCTCCATCTGGACACCCTGCTCTCTACCTCCTGCCTGCTGGTTCCATGCTGCCTTCTTTTCAGTCCAGGGAAGAAAGATAAACCACTTCTCTTTCCTTCCCTTGCTCCGCTCTCAACCTCTTCTCCCAGAAAAGCCTGGCAGGCCAAAACAAAACACTCCTTTTATTTCTTGGGGGGGCCGATGCAATAAATGTGCGCCCCTAGTGCCTCCTTGATAACGGGAGCCCGCGAGCATCGGCCGTCTGCCGGTTAGGAAAACGGACGCTGAATTTATCGGCGTCCGTTTTCCTAAATGGCACTCAGCCAGGGGTTCAGGAAACGGACACTTGCTAACCGAGTGTCTGTTTCCTGAACCCGAATGCTGGCGCTTTTTTTTTTTTTAGTTTTTTAAACATTTGTTCCTGCTACTTAATATTGCAACAATAATAAGTAGGAGGATGTACAGAAAAGCAGCTTTTTCTGTTTTTCTGTATAACTTTTGGGAGCCCTCAGCAGTTAACGCTTGCTCTGGGGAGGCTTTTATTTCTGAGCGCAAAAATATGCATCTTAGACGCACATTTTTTTCTTGCATTCGGAGTAAATAGCTAATAGCCTCATTCACATGCATTATGCAATAAGGGGGTTAGTGACTCCACAACACACGTCCCACTGCCAGTTAAACAGTGGGCTCGGCTAAGCGCACTGTATTGCATCGGCCCCTTTGTCTTTACTCCCAATAGGGCAACAGCTCTGCTTATGTCTTCCTGGTTGCTGGTCAGCTGTCATAGACTCCGCGAGGTCAAGTGGCTTCTTCCTCTGTACCATGCCTGCTTAACCATTTCACTGCTGCTTCTGCAGAGGCACAACCTTCATGCAAAAGCAACTAAATCCAGCATCTAACATAGAGACAGGTTTTTATTTCCCTTTGGCACCCCTATTCTCACAGCAGGGGACAAGCATGGGCTGTGCAGTGTCAAAATCCCTTTGGCGGATCTGAGGCGCTGTTTTAATAATTCGCCTTAAACATTTTTCACAACAGGAAGTTCTAGCACAATGTAAAGTTGGCAGGGTTGAGGAGCCCAGATTATGGAACCTTGCCATATGGAGAACAGAGATAATATAGTGCCATAGTAAATTATGGCAGATAAAAACCAAGATAGCCCATTCTATCTGCTGCGCAAGGGGGCTGATGTACTAAGAACCATGGTGAAATCTGTTACATAAAGGGTTTTTCGTGTGCCCTTGGGCCTCGGCCCGACCCCAGATGAATCCAGGACCGAACCGAGGGTTGGCGATGTGTCCCAGCATGGCAGAGACATGGTCTTACCCTCTGCCAGGCCTGCAAGCTCCCAGAGCCAATAAGATGATGTTGGAAGGTGAAGAGTCCTCCGACCGTTCCAAGTCCTTTCGGACCTGTTCTTAGAATCGGCATGGAGCAGCAGGCCGGCCTGAGGATGAGGGCAGTTGGAGGCCTTGACATGAAGACAAGAGACTATGACTAAGGCAAAGACATGACACCAAGGTTGATGCGACGGCATCACAGACGAGACGAGGAACTTGACAAAGTCCAGACGAGACGAGAAGCTGGGAAGGAAGACATTGGCACTGTCTCTCAGGGCGCCCTACTCAGCCCACTGTCACGGGTGGACCCAATGGGCTGGTCGCGGACCACCCTGTCCCACTGCGCGTCCTACACAGCCCAAGGAGGCTGGTCATGGACCACGCAGAGAGCGGGACAAGCGCAGGAAGGAATCCAGTCGAGGCGGGACTTCGACGACGGAGCCGGTGTCATCCGGAGCACCACAAAGGCTGGTAGGACAGGACGGCTCAGGAGCACAGGACACAAGTCCACTGCCGGCATCTCCCAAGACGGAGAAGCATCACCCGGAGATCCACGGCCGGCAAAACTGAAGGCTCAAGAGCACAGGTGAAGGGCACCAAGGAACCAGGAACATCAGGAAGCGGGACATCAGACGATGAGACATCAGGAGACCTGGACAAGGACCTCAGGCAACAAAGATATGGCAAGAAGCAGGCGAGACGAGATGAGGAGCTCCACGAAGAACACAAAGGACCTGACGGAGCGCTGGCAGGCAGGAACCTCCAGGACTGAAGTAACGCCAATGCACGGCCAAGACGAAATACAGGAACAGCCCTTTTATAGGGCTGGCACAGGAAACAGTCCATAGGTGGGGCCCAGGGCATATCCGGCCATGGGCCCTTTAAATCTTGAAGAGAGGCGCGGCCGCGTGCCTAGGAGAAAGCAGGAAGCTGTGCAGGACTGTGGACATCGGTCCTGGACCGACGTCGACGTAAGGAGCAGGGCTGGGCCTAGAGGCAGGCCCCGACGACGGCAGCAGCTCCTGCCGCTCCAGGAGGCCCCGAGGACGGCTCCGGCCGCCAATCCAGACCGGGGCTTGCGGCCTCCAGCCGTGAAGATGACGAGGACGTCGGCGGCGGCTCAGCTGCGAAGAAGCAAAGAAGTCCGCGGCTCCGGCCGTGGTGAAGAAGGCATGGTGGGCGGCCTCTGGGCCGCAAGAGGAAAACAGAGTCCGCGGCTCCGGCCGCATAGGAGGCTTGACATCGGCGGCATCCGGCCACGTTGGGAGCAGCAGCAGTAGCAAAGGTAAGGTGCCTGCTCGCGGGGGAACCCGCGGGCAGAGTTCATAACAAAACCATTGCTAGTTGTCTCCATGTATTATTTTTAGCACGTGCAGCAAAAATATGCACCTCCATGGGATATAATAAAGGATGGACATGCATATTAGATGCATGCAGAAAATCCAAGCCCTATGTAATAAACTGTGCAGAAACCTGCACTGAAACCTGCATTTATGTGGTGACCCACGAGTGATTCACAAGGCAAAAGCCTTTCCCTTTCATAAAACAGTGAAGGAGTTAGTGGTCTGAGGGTGGGACTAAAGGTGGGTAGAGCAATGTCTAACCCCTTCATGTTCCATCTCTGATCACACGGCAGCTGTACCGGCAGATGCTCGTAAGTGCAGGAAATGCAGCAGAGATTTCTTCAACTGACTTGCAAAACGTACCATAGTATCTGGAAAAAGTGATCCATGATTATCCCAGAGATACATGGACACACAACCTCACTAATGCCAGCAATGGAGTAAACCGGCTTCCAGACACGCGATTTAACTTAATTCCTGCCCTGACTCAGGTGTTAAAAAAACCCACATACAAAAACCCTCACTAACTGAAGCATGGATCCCTGCATAGTCCAAGAATATTTAATTGCCTCCTTTGCATGCACTCACGCAAAACCAGTCGCAGATTTTTAAGCGGATTTATGTGCACGTTTTTCCTGAGCTGTCCACGTTATGACTGTGGCACCCCTATCGGGTCTGGCCACTAGATGCCACTAACCTTGTACTTAGAATACACTTAGGAGCCATCCATGCCCTTCAGCCCTTCCCACCTGGAGATTCTGATTGGATGACTAAGAGCTGTTTAGCCCAGTCATTTTAACCCTTATGGGGTTCAGTTAGAAAGAGCAGCTGCAGAGACAACATGTACTTTCTCAACACTCTGGTAGGGCCTCCCAGCCTTGACCAAAGGGGTTTTTTGTTAGAAGAGATACCACACCGTGCACTACCTGCCAGAGGGTCCTTCTTATAATTTACAGTGAGATAGACTTTTAAGCCTGTTACCCCTTTGGGGCAAGGGGCTCTCTTCGGGGGACCAAAGACCTACTCTACCTCCCTAGGTAGGCAAGCACCAGTGATGGATCCTGCTGCAAGAGACAATGAGAGCTGAGAAGCTATCTAGATTAAGACTTAAAGTATTTTTTGGAACTAAAGAGCAGTGGGGAGGTTTTTGGATTCCCCTTCCCCACTGGGACTTCGGTGTAGGATTAATAGCCTGGTCCCCAGATTTTTCCACAAGAGAAATCACCAGAATTAACAGCTAAGGAAAAGGAACAATTGAACAAAAGGAAGGAAGAGCAAGAGAAGGAAATCCCATTCAGGTTTCTCCCCAAGGAATCAGGACAGGCTGGGTGTTCACAGGAAAGAAGATCTGTAAAGGTAGGATTTTTGCAAAGCAAGGTGGACCCCTCCATTAGCCTTCCCACAGCACAACCTACACAAAAAAAAACACTGCAACTATAGTCAGATGTACACTCATCATTTTGGACACTGGACTTTAATTTAACTTTATTTTAACTTTATTTTAACACCCAGTCCTGGGTGTTAAAATGAGGTTACATTTAGGCGTTACTACTCCATACATTTCCTCAGCTTCCTCGGGAGAAATGGCTGTGGCCCACTCACAGCGCTCCATCTGGCATAAATGTGATTAGGCCTAAACCCGGCTGCACAAGGCTCCTGAGCTTGTAGAGGTTGTATCCGCTGCTATGGAGGTAAGCGCAAATCACAGGGATGGTGCCAATTTGGGATTGTGTGGGTACATTTTCGATGGGGTCGACAGCCACACAAGTTCGGACTCCACGGATCTGGGGAACCCCATAGGGGGTCTTCCATGATGGCCTTCACCACCACTTCTGGGACCTTACCGCATGCCATTCCCTGGCTCCACTTTGTCTCAGCCTTTACCCCAGGGGCCGCCTGCTGGCTAAGGAGGTTTTTCCAATGACAAGGGCATCACCTGGCTCCACTTTGTCTCCTGGCTCCACTTTGTCACCTGGCTCCACTTTGTCTCAGCCTTTACCCCAGGGGCCGCCTGCTGGCTAAGGAGGTTTTTCCAATGACAAGGGCATCACCTGAGGTTTTTCCAATGACAAGGGCATCACCTGAGGTGAGAGGTTTACAGCCTCTCACCTCAGGTGATGCCCTTAAAAGTACAGCACATACACTGGTGACCTCTTTCATTATCTGGGCCATAAGCAAGAGCTTTCCCCCATAAAAAGAGTTTCCTCCCCCCCCCCCCCCCCAAAGGGATTAAGAGTCAGTGAGGGGGTGAATAACTATTTGGAGCAGCCCCAGAAGATATAAGATTGTGTGCTCTTGGGACTTAAAACACCCTAGTAAGGGTTACATAATTTGGCGCCCAATGTGGGGCTTTGAGGATGGTGGAAAAATATGTACAGTGTGTTTTGAAGTGAATTGTGAAGTTCGGTGTTCATACAATGTACAAAGATTAGAAAATTAACTGCAATGTAATTAACAAAATTGTGCCTGTTCCCGCATTCGAGGATTGTCAAGGAGGGGTGCGCCAAAGAGAATGCCCATGCGAAGTGTACATCTAACGTCACAACAAGGTGTATGGCATTTCACCAATGAAACAGTATAAAAATAGCAGCACGCTCGGCCATGTCATCCTAATGATGAAGAACTGCATGTAGCGAGTGTGGTGCTAAGAGGCTGCTAGCAAGGCTATGATTCCTAATCATCGGACAGCCAAGCATGCCGATTGGACCCACAACTTTACCAACGCTTCTATTTATTCACACGTACAGACATTCTGATTTAAAATAAATTCTAACTTTTGTAAAGAAAAGTAGCCTTCCTAAATCGCCACTGGAAAAGGCTTACGCCATGCAGACGATTGGAGGTCAATGGATAAGCAAAGCAATCGTCCCAGTCGGAGGGCCCGGCCAATATTTTGGCTTAACACAAGCTGTGAGTCCAGTACAATACCGTGCCAGATTGTTCATGTCATTTGCCGGTACCGGAGCCATCCTCGCTGTTAAATGCATCAACTGCAGTGCCGTTCAGCGACCTGAGCACATATTTACGCACTATTACTACTACAAGGGACCTCTATTCCAGGACTTTGGAGTAGGCCCAGGGATTACTATTGGGTGGCAGGCTGGTCCATCTGCCTCAAGTGCTTTCCTCTGCTTAGCAGTGCCACAGCATGACAGTCAGATTCGCCCAAAGTGTATGAAACCAATGGGAGCAGCACGAGCCAGCCGAAGATTTTGTCATTGGAAAAACCTCCTTAGCCAGCAGGCGGCCCCTGGGGTAAAGGCTGAGACAAAGTGGAGCCAGGGAATGGCATGCGGTAAGGTCCCAGAAGTGGTGGTGAAGGCCATCATGGAAGACCCCCTATGGGGTTCCCCAGATCCGTGGAGTCCGAACTTGTGTGGCTGTCGACCCCATCGAAAATGTACCCACACAATCCCAAATTGGCACCATCCCTGTGATTTGCGCTTACCTCCATAGCAGCGGATACAACCTCTACAAGCTCAGGAGCCTTGTGCAGCCGGGTTTAGGCCTAATCACATTTATGCCAGATGGAGCGCTGTGAGTGGGCCACAGCCATTACCCCCGAGGAAGCTGAGGAAATGTATGGAGTAGTAACGCCTAAATGTAACCTCATGGCGAGAGGTCCCAAGATCTTCCGAGAACTTTTCTGGATAGCCGTGGAGGTGCCATCGAGCCCCTCTAGTTCCAGAATCTTGAGTGGGACTGAGTCTGCTTCCAGCAGCGAACTGCAGTTTCCAGCGGGGAAGAGACCAACAGTTTTGGAGAGTCTATACCCTTGGGTGCCTCCTGAAGGAGGCACCAAGGGAGATCTTCTGGATCAGAATCTGTCTTTGGCGGTACATGATAATCGTGGGTGCTGCCCAACATGCTGGGAGAAAAACCCAATATCTAACGGTTTTCCCAAGCCCAGCGCATTGTTGATTGCCGGGTACAAAGAATCTTTGGACATCAATACCCATATGTCCCGCTTTATGCCATGAACTTTGTTGAGGGAAACCGGGACGCATGGATTGCTGAACACGCTGACAAACAGGCCGATTCAGTACAGTGCGCTCCAGCGCACTGTTAACCCTTGTTTGGACACGCGTTTTCAACGCGCTAGCTTTACCCCATATTCAGTAAGGGGTAATAGCGCGTTGAAAACGTGCGGCCAACCCCCCCCCCGAAACTAATAGCGCCCACAACATGCAAATGTAGGCGTTAATTTCTGCCAGCATCGGGAAAGTGTACCCTCCGACTTAATATCATGGTGATATTAAGTCGGCGGTCCCAACTTAATATCATGGCGATATTAAGTCGGAGGTCCCAAAAGTAAAAAATAAATAAAAATAAATAAATAAATTTAAAATCAGCCCGCGGCTTGAAAACCGGACGCTCAGTTTTGCTGGCATCCGGTTTCTGAACCCGTGACTGTCAGCGGCTTTGAGAACCGACGCCGGCAAAATTGAGCGTCAGCTGTCAAACTCGCTGACAGCCGCCACTCCTGTCAAAAAAGAGGCGCTAGGAACGCGCTAGTGTCTCTAGCGCCTCTTTTTACTGCGGGCCTTAATTTGAATATTTCTTTTACTGAATCGCGCGCATAGGAGAGTGGCCTGTGCGCGCGTCCCGCTCTCCCGCGTTTCTTGCTGTATCGGCCTGTATGTGATTATAAAGGATTCCAAGCACCTTCAGTACATATGGGATCATCTGGACTACAGGAGAACCTTGGACAGGAAACTGGCCGACCTGCAGTTTGACAGAAATATCTTTAAACACGCCATCTACTACCTCAGGCGTGAGGAGCGGAAGCCCTACTCAGTAAACTGTCTACTACCTAATGGGTTCACAGTGAGAAAACCCCATCCGGAACACTACCAACAATGGAGATTCACAATAAAGGAGGAAGTCTCCAATGAAGGCCTTAGCTCCATGAAAGGTGGTGACTTCATCTTTATAAACAGTTACTGTTCAATTTGCAGAAGAGACATTGTTTTTTCTCTTTCTGTTATCTGTCTTATGCTTTATTGTAGGGCATCCGTTCAGTTTGGGCTGTCCCAGCTAGAGATTTCTGCTGGGACTGTTAGCCTATCATCCATGGAAGGATGAAGTGGTTATCCACTTAGGAGAGGGTGGCCTGTCTTTTGGAAGCTCGCCCCGAGCCCGTCTCGGGGCGGGCAGGATAATGTGGGCCCAGGCCCACCGCGGGATAGGGCGGGCCCCTAGGGAGGTCGGCGTGAGGGCAGCGGGGGGGGGGGGGGGGAGGGGGAGCAGGGACGCCCGACTGTGGGCAGGGATTGGCTGCCGGAAGGCGTTGCCGGGCGACTCCTGGCTCCTCCCCTCCCCTCGGGCTGTGTCGGCGTGGCAGCGCGCGCATCGGGAGCAAGGGACCAGGCACACGTGCGTGTGCAGGCGGGCGGTGAGCGGCGGTCTCGCGGTTTGGGCGCGGCGTTTTGGGTCGGGACACGGCGGTTCCGGTGCTGGAAGGCGTTCGTTGGCGTCAGAGCGCGGCGGTTCGAGTGCGGGCGCATGGGTGTGCGGAGGAGTGCCGGAGGCGTGCCGGAGGTCATGGCTGCGGACCAGAGTCCTGTCCCTGATTTGGGCGCCGAGTCGGAGGAGGCCACGTGGGTCCCGGAGCCGGCGGATTCGGGGTCGGAGGACCCAGAGGAGGAGGGGGGCGGCCTGGCGATCTTTCGACGCGGCATGCAGGTCCTGGAGCGGGTGAGTCGGGAGGAGGCGCTTGGGGGAGGCGGGAGAGGGGCAGGAGGGGCAGTGGTTCCTCCGCCTGAGCCGGGGGGGGCATGGGAGGGGGCCGGGGATCCGGCGCAGGGGCTTTCTGAGCCTGGGGTTGCCTGTCTGGCTGCGCAGCGCGGGGTGTCTCGGGGGCGGGGGGCAAGGGCTCCTAGGGCTCGGGCGCGGGGGCGCGGCAGAGGGGCAGGGGCTGGCGAGGTGGGGCTGTCGCTCATAGGCCGGGGGGGTTGGGAGGGCCGATTCAAGGGTTGGCCAGGGGTGGGGGGGGCAATGGGGTGGGGGCGCGCAGTGGTGATGTATGGGGGGGGAGGGGGTCGTACCTCAGCCGGGAATGGGCCGTGCGCTACCCCCTCCCTTACCGGTCGTGAGGCCGGTCGAGGGCGTGGCCCGCGGGCGAGGGGTGCGAGCGCAAGGGTCGGGGGGCTGGCGTGCGGGCGTCGGGGGGGGGCGAGAGGGGAGCCTAGGGGTAGGGGCAGGGGCGACAGGGTGTCGGGCAGGCGAGCGGGGCGGAGCTGGGGGGGGGAGGTTGGGGCCTCTGGGGCGAACCGGAGTATGATTACGGGGAGGGGGGACTCGGGGCCAATTGGGCGTCTTCTCCGTCGCCTGCTGTGATCTCTTTGCAGGCGGCGGGCGTGGAGACGGACCGTGTGGACCCGGGGTCGTCCCGGCAGGAGGAGTGGCGGAATGTGGCGACGGGGGGGCGGGCGGCCCGGACGGTCGCCACCCAGTCGAGTGCAGAGGGAGGTGGAGGCAGACCCGCAGCCTACCGGTGAGTATATTATCTTCCCCAGGCCTGAGTGTGGGGCGGTTGGGGGGTCGAGGAGCGTGCTTCCGGGGGCGGAAGGGGCCTGCGGGATGGGGGGAGAGGTTCGGAGGGCAGGCAGTACGCAAGGAAAGGACGCGGGGGCGGGCGGGGGCAGGAAGCGGTGCAGAGGGCGCGCCAAGTCCCGGAAGGGCAAGAAGCGGGCTCGGGTTTCTTCTTCGGACTCGTCCTCGTCCTCTTCTTCGTCGTCCTCCTCGTCTTCCTCGTCCGCCTCCATGGTATCGGCGAAGGGCGTGGCGGGGGGTGAGGCGGCGTCCCGGGGGACCCCGGCTTTGGTGGCTCTCACTGAGCTGTGGGAGGAGGTGCCGAGATCTCTGCGTAGACGGATTCGTTGGCGCCAGTTCATAGATAACTTCCAGTTGATGGAAGGGCGCAGGGGTCGCAGGAAGGGGAAGAAGAAGCGGGCAAAAGGTGAGCAGGGTCCGGGGGGGCAGCAGAAGGTGGCGCGTACGATTCACAATTGGATGCGGGTGTTCCTGCGTCTGGCGAGTGTGGTGGGCCACAAGGATCCTACACAGTATGGGCCCTTGCTGGCCTACGCGGACGCGATCCTGGCGGCAAGTAAGACCTACGAAGGCTGGTCGTGGCTTAACTACGACGAGCGCTTCCGGGACAGAATGGAGGAAAACAAGTTCATGTCCTGGGGTTCGCAGGACGTGGGTTTGTGGCTGACGCAGATGGCAGCCAAGGTGTCGGTGGGGGCCTCCGGGTTAGGGAACGTTGCGGGGGGGGGGGGGGGGGGGGGTCGGCGTGGCCCTTTCGGAGAGAGCTGCCCGCGGGGGGACCGGTCAGGGTGGGCGGGGGGCGCAGCGACGTCTGTTGGCGTTTCAACCGCTCCACTTGCATCTTCCCTGACTGCAAGTTCCGTCATGCCTGTTCGGTGTGCGGTGCGGAGCACCCTGCGTTGCGGTGTAACAAGCGGCCGGGGGAGGGTGTGGGAGCCGTCCCCACCAGCAAGGGTCCCAGCAAGTAGGTGGTGGCGGTTGGCCGCCACTCCGGTACGCCTGGGGGCCATGCTTCCCTGGCTTCGGGCCTACCCGGTGAAACGGGCGGCGGAACTGTTGCGGCAGGGCTTTGCGGTGGGGTTTTGGATCCCGAGCGGGGAAGGGGGGGTCAGGGGGGGGGAGTCAACTGCCCGTCGGTGCGGCGAATGGTAGAGGTTGTGCGGGACAAGTTGCGATCGGAGATTGCCCTTGACCGGATTGCGGGGCCGTTCGAGGTTTCCCCGTTTCCCAATTTGGTGCTCTCGCCACTGGCGGTAATCCCGAAGCGGGAGGCGGGGAAATTTCGGCTGATACATAATCTTTCGTTCCCAGAGGGCGCGTCGGTGAATGACGGGATCCCTAAAGAGTTGTGTGCAGTGCGGTACGCTTCGTTTGACTCAGCAGTGCGGATGGTGCGCCGGTGTGGGCGAGGGGCTTTGATGGCCAAGGCGGATATAGAGGCCGCCTTCCGGTTGTTGCCGGTTCACCCGGAGTGCTTCCATTTGTTGGGATTTCGCATCCAGGAGGAGTTTTATGTCGACAAATGCATGCCCATGGGGTGTTCGATTGCGTGCGCGTATTTCGAAGCCTTCAGTACTTTCCTGCACTGGGTGGTGGGGCGGCAATGGGGTTCGCGGGATGTCATCCATTATTTGGACAACTTCTTGTTTGTCGGTCGGGCGTCAACGGGCGATTGCATGCAGGGCTTGGAGTGTTTCCAGAGGGTGGCGGCGGAGTTTGGCATTCCGCTCTCGGGGGATAAGACGGAAGGGCCTACTACCAAGTTGGTTTTTCTTGGGATTGAGTTGGATTCTGAGGCCATGATGTTGCGCCTGCCGGCGGATAAGGTGGCACGGTTGCGCAGTCTGGTGCAGGGAGCGTTGACCCGGGTTAAGGTGTCTCTGGTTGAATTGCAGTCGCTGGTGGGCAGCCTCAACTTCGCCTGTCGGGTGATCCCGATGGGTCGGGTGTTTTTACGGCGCTTGTCGCACGCCATGGCTGGGGTGCGCAGACGGCATCATCGGATTCGCGTGACGGCGAGACTGAGAGCGGACTTGCGCATATGGGATAGTTTCCTGGAGGCGTTTAACGGTGAGGCCTTTTGGCAGTCGAGCCCCCTGTCCAATCACGATCTGGATTTGTGGATGGACGCGGCCGGGTCGGCGGGTTTCGGCGCTTATTTTCAGGGCTCCTGGTGTGCGGCGGAGTGGCCGGCGGAGTGGGTTACGTCCGGGGTCACAAGGAACATCACGTTCTTGGAGTTGTTCCCTATCGTGGTGGCTATGCACGTCTGGGGCGAGCGGTTGCAGGGTATGCGGGTGGTTTTCTGGTGCGATAATCAAGGGGTCGTTGCGGTCATCAACAAAAGGGCGGCTCGGTGCTTGCTGGTGTCGGAGTTGCTGAGGGACCTGGTACTGCGTTGCATGATGTTGAATGTCACGATTTGGGCCCGGCATGTGCCGGGGGTGAACAACAGTGTGGCTGACTCTCTCTCTCGTTTCAAGTGGGAGTTGTTTCGAGAGCTCGCGCCGGAGGCGGATACCTGTGGAGCTGCGGTGCCGTCTTCCCTTTGGAGGTTCGGTTCCCCGAGGCGTGGGACATGCTGAGGGCCTCCTTAGCTCCTTCTACATGGTCAGGTTATGTGGGGGGGGCCAGGAGTGTGGCGGCTTTCCTGTCCACGGGGGGATGGTCGGGGGGCCCTGTGTCGGACGTGGCGCTGGTGCGATTCCTGGAATGGGCAAGGGAGCGGGGGTTTTCTCATGCGGCGGTCGGGAGGCAGCTGGCGGGCTTCTCCTTTTTCATGCGGGCGCACGGGTGGGGATTTCCCGCAGGGCGGTTCGTAGTCCGCCGCGTGTTGGCGGGGTGGTCTCGGACGGTGGGTCGACGGCCGGACCGGCGGTTGCCTATTACGCACGAGGTCCTGGTGGGGTTGTGGGAGGTGCTGCCGGGGTTGTGCTCGTCCCCCTACGAAACGGCTTTGTTTCAGGTGGCGTTCGTTTTCGCTTTTTTCGGCGCCTTACGGATCAGTGAATTGGTGGCCCGGTCGGCCGGGAGCAAGGACTGCCCGGGGATTCTGGCGCGTCATGTCGTGGTCACAAATCGCTCGGTGGTTATTCGTATCCCCCGGTCTAAAACGGACCAGGGGGGACAGGGGTTAGATGTGGTCCTCGGGGCGGTGGAGGGGTTGTGCACATGTCCGGTGCGAAATGCGACCCGGTACTGTCTGGAGCGACCGATGGGACCAGAGCCGTTTCTGGTGCATTTGGACTTCCGGCCGCTCACGAAGTATCAGTTCGAGGCGGTGTTGCGCAGGGCAGTGGCCGCCTTGGGGTTGGACGCGCGGCGTTTCCGGACGCACTCCTTTCGGATCGGAGCGGCGACGTCGGCGGCTACTGCCGGTTTGCCGGCAGGGGCTATTCAGAGGATTGGGCGGTGGCGTTCCCAGGCATATCAGGGTTACATCCGGCAGGGGTGGGGGGCTTGGGGTGCAGGTCACTAATGCTTGTTTCTTTGGCAGGTGCGGCGTCCGGGGGGCTGCCTGTCTGGATAATCGGCCATTCTTATACCTTCTGGGCGCACAGGCATGACTGCGGCCGACCTTACGGGCCTCACCTGGACTTGACCAGCAGGGGGGTGCGGATTTACTGGTTGGGGCGGCGGGGGATGAGGTGGGACGACCTGATCCAGTGTGTGCGGAGGGAGCGCGAGCGGCTGGGTCCGCCGCGAGCCCTGGTGGTGCATTTGGGGGGCAATGATTGGGGGACCATGACGGGCAAGCAGTTCATTGCCATCGTCCGCAAGGACCTGATGACAGTGTCGCTATTGCTGCCGACCACGGTGCTCTGTTGGTCGGATATCATCGTGCGACCTGCTGAATGGGACCGGCTCTTTTGGCGCAGGAGCCAGTCGAAGGCCAACCAGCAAATTGGGGCTTGGTTGGCCCGGTTAGGCAGGCGCCATATTCGGCATGAATGGTCGTGGGGGCCGGTCACGGGTTTGTTCGGCCGGGACGGGGTCCATCTTTCCTTTGTGGGGATGGACCTCTTCTTGAATGCCATTCAGGAGGTCCTCGAGCACTTGTTCCCCCGGTAAGGTGAGGCCGCATCTTTGGGGGGTCACGGGGCTTGGTGTGCCCGTGCCTGTGGCGGTTGGCCCGAGCCAGAATAGTTGATGTTTGTTAGTTAATGGGGGGTTTCAGCTGGAAGTGGACGGCGGTGACAAATGGGGCTGTTGTCGGCGATGGGGGCTCCTTGCCGGAAAGTGGCGGGAGACCCGGGGCCCTGACTCCTTGCAAGTTGGCGGCGGGAGTCCACCCGGGTTTGCTCCTTGCAGGCAGGTGGCGGGAGTATACACCCGGCGTGAGAGGCGGGAACATCGAGCCGGGTGGCTGGCGGCGGCTATCCTGCCGGAGGAGTGGCGGATGGTCAGGGGTGGAAGCTGAAACAGGGGATTGTTATAAGTGTTAATGTGTGCAGGCTCGGGCCTCTTTGTTAATAAAGCTGCGGCCTTATTTTACCCAAACAGTTGTGATGATGATTTTTGGTATGTGAAAGGGTGTGGAAGGGAGCGAGTGTGGTCCTGGATGCCCATATTATCAGTAGAGACAAGACTTGTCTCTACTGATAATATTCTACAGTAATGAACTGTGCTAAGCTCTTTGGCGAAGGGACCTTTATCTCATATTTAGCCTCAGGGGAGAAGCCATACCAAAATCAATTACTATCCTTAAAAATGTTTGTTGTTAAATATTTAAACGCTATTATCCTTTCCCCGGTTTGATAAAGTTATAAAACTTCATTAGAAGGGTGTTTGATTTATTTATGTGATTTTTCTGATTAACTATTATTTTCCTTCTCAGATGGAGACTCCTAAGAAGATTACACACCTTGCACTCTGCCCTGTGAACCATCTGGGGAAAAAATGAGGGAGGATTCAGAAAGGGAGGGCATTCTCCACCATGCCTAGTTTCATTTAAAATATTGGGAGCAGAAGAAGAGGTGCCGGGCTGTCAGCTACCCTTTTCCGCGAGAGAAAAAGCAAAAGCTAAACCACGATGGGGGGGAGGGGGCAGCTAGCCTGCGGCAGGCCGGGACCCGGTTGATGTGGCGACGCCCATGGGGAGGGGCAGTAGAGGGCGGTCCCCCCGGTGAGGATGGCGCCGCCTCCTTGCTCTCCGCCCTCTGCCTGCAGGGACTGTTCCGGTTGGGATTGTACACTTGCACGTTCCTCCTCCTGGATCTGTTCGGCGAGCTCCCGCAGGAATTGTCGGCGGGAGCTGCGAGTTGGCAGCAGGGGATATGGAGACGTTTCCCAATGGTGAGTGGAATGGGAGGGGGGGGGAATACCCCACGCCCTTCCCTGCCGCAACCTGGCCCCGGCTTTGCCTCCGCAATTAGCTGGAACGGGGGCTGGGAGATTCGCCGTTTCCCCGGCCCGCGAGCGGGCAGGAGCAGCCGCGGGATGGTTTGGTGGTGATCTGGCCAGCAGCAGCACTGGCACGGGGATCGCTAATGCACCCTGCGGGGATCCCGGCCCTGAGGGTGATTAAGCGGCTCTGGATGCGGGGGTAACTTTTTTTTCCTGCAACTCTTACTCCTGTTTCTAGCCGGATTTGTCCGGCTGCGAGCAAGGCCTTCGCAGATCAGGGAAGTTCTGTAAATTAGGAGACCGGAAGCCTTTGACTTTTTTTTTTTTTCTGTATCTAATGTATAGTAGTTTGTGAGAGAAAAAATAACCCAAGCCTATAACTTTCAATGACCTAGGGAATATTTCCAGATTAGGGTGCTGGAAAATACGAAATAAATAGCATTGAAATGTTTTAATGTGTTGCTTGCGCGAAAGTGCAGCAAAACTGGCTGTTAATCAGACAAGGAATGTTGTTGTCATTATTTGTTTGCTTGATTAGCAGCTAGCAAATAGTTCTCCTTTTATTCTGCCTGGGGTAGTTATTACAGCTTAATTCTGTATGTTTGGAGCTTGTGTGCTTGGAACTTTGGGATGCATCAGATAAGACACTCGTCAAACTATGCCCTGAAACCAGAAGTGCTTGCTTTCACCATCCATTTCTGCATGCGTTTCAACCAAGTAGGAGGAAAGGTTGCTATGTAAAACGCGCATGAACTTACTTCCTGGAACCGCCGGAAAGCGCAGGCCCTTGACTGTGTGTGCGGTTTTATTAGTCCTTCTGGAGAGCACTAAAACTGGTCCCTAATGAGACCAGTAAATAAATGCAGGTTAAGACGCAACTCGAAAGAGGATGTATTTTTTTTTCCAGTAACTATGTACGTGATAAATGAGAAACAATGGCGGAAGTAAGATAGTGCTGTCCAAGTTTCCTGTTTTAGAACATGATGCACTAAATAGTTTCCCTGATTAAAAATGCTTAGTACATAGGCCTTGGTAGTTTTGCAGCTCATATTTTTCATCTGCCATAAAATTGCAGGCACTTTTTTTTCTTTTGAACCGATTTTGTTGTAAAATCTGTTTGTTTGTTTTTTTTAAGTACTGTCTCCCTGATGTTTTCAGGGAGGAGGAAAGCTGTGAGAGTACTCCACTTTCGAGTCTTGGCCTTCTAGCTCAAATCAAGGGATGAGTCTCAGCTAAAAACTGAGGACTTTTCCTTGGCCATTTGTCAGAGACTGAAATCCTGTGCAATATTAGGGACTTGCCTATATCCGGCGCAGTTGTCAGAATGGCTGGGGGGTTGTAGGCCTGTGGGTATATTATACCTATGGGCTTGCATACTGCGGGATTTCACTTTGAAAACCAGGTAATGGTGCACTGTAAGTACTTATTACCCACATTTGGAAAGTATGCACAGGCTTTCTGAGAAACCGTATATGTACTTTCCCTCCCCCCACCCTAACTGCCCCCTTTTTGTTGCCTGTAAAAGTATCCAGGGAGGGAGATGGTGATTTTTAGTGGTACTTTTTTATGTAGCTAAAAAAGTTTGAAAATTGTCCTGCCAATAATTATTGCCACAACAGGAAGATTAAATATGCCACTACTTAAAAAGTAGGTAACTGTTGAGCAGATCATGGAGCAGTACCTTAATAGGCATATAGTTTTTAAATGTTTTTCTTTCTAGATTCTGCCTCCGTATACAAACAGAATGATTCACAATTGCGTACTGAAAGGCACATCCATGTACTATACTGCACTGTTTCTGCTGTGCTTTTATGGCTAATTAGAGAGAAAATTGCATGCTAGGAGGAATAATAGTAAATGTTTTTCATATTAATATTTCACTGTAGTTTTCTTTAGACTTGTCAGAGGTTTGATGTTCTGGGTCATCCTGGCATGGCTGCCACTAAACACAGATCTAGGGCTAATAGTTGGTATGCTCCTTGGCCTTTTGGCTAACATCACATATAAGGTTTGAGTCAAGACTTTGAGGCTGTTCCTTCTTGGCTTTTGGCTGCGATTGAGAATTTGCACTGTGTGTGTGGAGTGGGGGGAAGTTTAGTGCCCTGCTTTCAACCCCTGCTGAGTGCACGTTTATTATGACTATTGGCAAAATAGCATTAACCTTCTGCTTAAAAAAAAAAAAAAGCTAAACTACACACAGATCCAGTCTATTTTAAGCTTTTCCCTTTTAGACTTCTCTATTCAAAGCACAGCTGTCTGTACTAGCTGTATAAATTTTTGCATAGGAAAGCAGTAGGAGACGAGATCACACTTTGATTTTAGCAAATGGCAGGATTTTAGTTAAATACTATCAGACATTTTGATCTGCACAGTGCTTTTTAATGTACAAGTGAATTTCAGCTCACAAGTGAAAATAATATACAGAGAACTTCAGTATTTACTTGCAACTGTAATCTAAATTAATATTGTAGAAAAAGTAGTAATGCTATAAAGGGTGGCAGAAAAAAAAATGTCACTTTAGATTTATAATCCTGTGTATTTTCAGGCAGGAAGTTTTGTGGTTCCAAAGCACTATTATCTGTTTATATAGCGCCTTGCCTAGAAGCATTTCTGGAAATCCCATGGTGGTACATGCTCTTTAGCCTAGTGGAATGTGCCTCTGCTAACCGGCAGAGTAACTTGTTTCAAAGAGCATTGCCATGGATTTGGAAGTGAATAAATTTTACTTCTGCAAATAACACACCTGCTTTTTAAAAGCCCTATTTGTTCTGTAAGTTAATGCATTTTGACCCTGGCCTCGGAGGTGTGTGCTCCACATAACTGTTTTAGCCTCGAGTATTGATAGTCATAGTCTCTCATGATTTCAAAAGTCATTTCTCCAGGTAAGTAATCTGTCTGCAAATTGCCCACCTTATATGTGAGTAAAAATATATGCTGGGATCAAAACTAATAATAAAAACTTGCAAATATATTCAAAGTAAAAAAAAGTATGTGAAGGAGTCATTTGGTCTGTAAGATTGACTGAGGGGTAAAGGGGTGCACAGGGAGAACAAAGAAATAGCAGAGAAACTGAATTCTTAGCCTCTTTGTTTACTGAGTAGGATGTTGGGAACATACCCACACCGAAGTATTAATTTGATGGTAGTGATGGAGGTTGTAATTGATCAAATTGACAAACTAAAGGGTAACATATCACCAGGGCTGGATGGCATTCCCCCCCCCCCCCCCCAGAGTCCTAAACCAGCCTCTATCGGAGACAGGATGCTGGCTGTGATGACCCTTAGTCTGACCCAGCATGACCACTGGGAGGTGATGCCTGAGAGGTGTATTTGGATTTTCAGAAGGCATTTGACAAAGGCTCTCATGAGAGGCTTCTAAGAACTAAAAGTCATGGGATAGGAGGAGATGTCCTTTTGTGGATTGCAAACTGGTTAAAAGACAGGAAACGGAGAGTAGGATTAAATGGTCAGTTTTCACAGTGGAAAAAGGTAAACAATAGAGTGCCTCAGAGATATGTGCATTTTAATATATTTATAAATGATCTGGAAAGAGGTACGACAAGAGAGGTGATCAAATTTGCAGATGACATAAAATTTATTCAGAGAAGTTAAATCAAAAGTGGATTGTGATAAATTGCAGGAGGACCTTGAGAGACTGGAAGATTAAGCATCCATATGGCAGATGAAATATAATGTGGACAAGTGCAAGGTGATGTATAGTGGTACAATGTTATGTTCCATTTTAGGAGTTACCACTAGGAAAAAGATCTGGGCATCACAGTTGATAATCACAGTTGATATTACATTGAAATTGTTGGCTCAGTGTGTTGTATCAGTGAAAAAAGCAAAGCAAACAATGTTAGGAATTATTAGGAAGACAATGGCAAATAAAATGGAGGAGGTCATAATGCCTCTATCACGCCATGGTTAGACCAAACCTTGAATACTATGTACAGTTCTGTTGCTGCTTCTCAATAAAGATATAGTTACACCGGAGACATTACAGAGAAGGGCGCCCAAAATGATAAAGGAGATGGATCAGCTCCCCTATGAGGAAAGGCTAAAGAGGTTAGTGCTTTTCAGCTCGGAGAAGAAACGGCTGAGGGGGGTTATGATAGAGGTCTACAAAATCATGAAGTGACATGAGTGGGTAAATGTGAAACGATTATTTAATTTTTCAGATAATAGGACTAGGGAGCACTCCATGAAGTTAGCAAGTAGCACATTTAAAACAAATTGGTGAAAATTCCTTTTCACTCAACGCACAATCAAGCTCTGGAATTTGTTGCCAGAGGATGTAGTTAAGGCAACTAGTGTAGCTGGGTTTAAAAAAGGTTTGGATAAGTTCCTGGAGAAGTCCATAAACTATTTAATCAATAGGGAATAGCCAAGGCTTGTTGCTATCATTAGTTACATGGGATCTATTTAATTTTTGGGTACTTGCCAGGTTCTTGTGACTTGGACCCTTGGTCTGACCCAGTATGGCATATCTTATGTTTTTATGACTTGTTCAGTCTCGCAACTTAATGTTAACCCTTCACCCACAGACCAGCAATCTCAATTGTAAATCCTGAGAACCAATGGTGGCTCCTATGGACATTGAGTGCGGCGCTGATCTTGAGTGCATCTTTTTTTTTTTTTTTTTTTTGGTTGAAAGCAGTGTTATTGGCCTGTACTAGTTTGGGAGGGGGTGGGGGGAGAGCGATAGAACAGATGTTGGGTTGCTTATGGGTGTCCTATGCTTAATTACCCAAATTGGGCAGACTGGATGGACCAATCTTGATCTCTTTCTGCTGTTATTTACTATAATCGGTTGAAAGGAGGAGATGACTGTGTAATTGCCTGGTATGGCCAACAAAGGAAGTATGAGGGGCCATAGGGAAAGAAGCAAACCATGTGTGCTGCCACCGCCTCCTGGCAGCCTGCACAGCACCACAAGTGGCAGCAGCATGTCTAAGAAAGAGATCTAACTGGAGTCAAATGGGCAGACGGGCTTGTGGGAAAGAAGTAAGCAGCAGAAACGCTTCAGGAAAGGGACCGTCACAGCCCCAGTGATTATCAGTGGGTCTCTGGGGAGGAGGGGGGCGGGGGTGAAAGAGACTGATGGGATGGAGAGAGATTTTAAATGTGAAACACTTAGCCTGGATTTCTGCACGAGAAGATTTTGTTGGCCTTGCTTCAGCCTCATTGGATCCAAAATAGTCTCTGGCAATGTTCTTTAGTATCCAAACTTTCCTTCAGTAGCTTAAAGTTAAGCTCTGCGGTGCCTCTTTCTCCTCCTCATCTTTGATCCTCAGTTTATCCTTTCCATTGTCTTGGCTCCCTCCAGACACGCGTGTCTCCTTTCACCTAGGAATTCTGTCCCACCTCCACATTCTCTCCCTCTCTCTCTCTCTCCTTTACCTTCCATTTTGAGTTCTTCTCCCCTACCTCTTCTCCCCCCCCCCCCTTCGGCTACTGCTCTTATGCCACTGAGGGCAGTTGACTGCAATTCTGAGGCAGATTATGTGGCACTTGCTGTGGCTGCAGAAATGCAGGGAACGAGGGGCCTTGCTCGTGGGAGAGACGGGATGGGCAGCTTCAGGCTGCTGCTCAGATACATTCCAAGAGGTGAGCTGGCTTTTTTTTCTTTTTGTATAACCCTTTCCGTATCCTGAAGCACCTTTTGTGTTTTGGATTGTGAATAGTTTTCTAAGCTGTAATTTCCTTTTGTAGTTTACAGATTTTGAAGGCTTTATGATTGCTTTTCTTTTATATTCTTGGGTTGTTTTTTTTATTGTCCATTAGGTGGTGAAAGGGAAATTTTTGTTGTTGAATTCCTTTTGTTTATGTTCCTCACCTCGACCTCTACTTCTGGTCTCTTCCTGTCTGCCTCCACGGAAACCTCCTACCGTGTCTCTCTCTCTTTAGCCCTGTGGCCTGCCACTGCTGCTCCCTGCTTTCACTCCCATAGCCCATCTTTACTGCTTCTTGAGTTGCTGTTCAGCCCTGTGACCCGTGTTTGCTGCTTCTGCTTGTTTTGCTCTCTGGAGCCCTGCTCTGGACCCTGGTAGCAGATAGTGCTGAGCACAGCCTGTCGGCTGCCAGCCATGAAAATATGGCCAACCAGGGATTTCTTCACCAGCAATATATATATATATATATATATATATATATATATATATATATATATATATATATATATATATATATATATATATATATATATATATAGCAGCAGACAAATGTCTGCAGCAGATAGGCTGTCTCTACAGTTTTAGTATATGGATCATCTGGAATTAAAGCCCAGCTTTATTCCAGGATTTATATCCTTAACTTTAGGGTTGCTGGGATAGATATTAGGTTCCAAACTCGACTCTGGAAACAGTGGTTAAATCTCTGGAAAGCAGGCTACTGCTCACTTCTCTGTGCAGAGCTCCAGGTTCTTTTGAGCATAGCTGTCAGGGAGTATTCCAGCCACTCGGGGTTTTCAGGATATTCATGAGAAATATGTCCATACATTGGAGGCAGTGCAAGTATATTCATTAGAGAGATCCTGAAGACCCAGCTGGCTGAGGGGCCCTTTGGACCGGTTTGAGCACCCCTGATTTAAGCTTCTGGATTTACTCATTAGGGAGTGAATTCCAAATTCCAGGTGTGGGGGGTTGAGATTAGGATTTCCCATGGCTGCTACCTGGCTGCTCAGCCAAGTGCTGTGATACTGAGTAGCAGGCTTGCACATTCATACTTTCTCCGAGGAAAGTCAGAAGTAATGCAGAATCCAAGTAGCTTGCCAAAGATGAGCCTTGAAATCATTTCCTCTATCCCATCACTTCCCTTCATATCCATCAAAAACACATGCAGTTGTGCCCAGACAGTTCTACAGAATTAAACCAACACCAAGCATTCTGGAAATACAGAAAAAAAACTACACACCCTGTACACACGCACAAGATGCCTGTGTTCATATCACATACACCACCTGCTCCACTGTTAACTTTGGAGTGTTTCCAAATGCAAGCAGTTAAAGCTTGTTCCCTGTTTCCTCTTGTTTTGGATTTGAGGACTTGTTACCAGAAGTTTAACCACAGGAAAGCTATTTCTTTACGGATGATGATCGTACTTGGCATACAAGTAGTTCCAAATGAGGAGGTAGGGACCGGCAGGTAACACCCCCCCCTCCCTTGCTGCTTGTTTGGTTTTTGTTTTTTGCCGTGCTAAAACTTGGCCGCCTCTTGTTGCAAGGCTGGAATAGCTGCTGAATGATTTTAGACATTTTTAAACATTAAATGCCACTTCCTCAGAGAAACATGACACATTGCAGCATTCATGCATGAGGTTTTTGTGGCCCAGCCAGCTGCTGAAACTTCTAAAAGAGAACTGTGAGGAAAAAAAAAAATCCTGTCAGCCAAGCATTTTTTTTTTTTTTTTTTTTATTAAAAAGATAACTCCCCGCTCTCACCAGCTTGGAAGAACATGGAATCCAATGAAGAGTTAAAAAGTGATTTTAAAACTTTAGCTTTCTGGGTGGCCCATAGCTCTGTAGTACCGGGGGTCCAGATTGGTCCAGAGTGTGCTGTGGAAGTGATGTGCTCAGGCATAGAGAGGGAGGGAAGAGACTGTTGCCAACTTGGTGATCCCTCCCAGCCAACGAGCAGCACTCTGTCTCTCCCCAGATGAGGCACTCTGCTGGGCTTGGACTGGCAAGGGATTCCAGGGCCATCTGGGCACACTGTCTCGGAAAGACAGGGTGAGGAACACGACGGCAAAAAGCAATGCTTCATAGGTCTCGGAATAAAATTAAAAAGGCACATCATGTACTTTTTTGCTCCTGTGTGCCTTGTAAAGGTCTCCAAAGTGCAGTCTTTTATTTATTATTTATTTATTTATTTGTTCATTTTTATATCCCGACCTTCCTCAGAAGATATCAAATCGGTTAACAATACGACAAATGCATCTCAGTACAGTACAATTACATCTCAATTGAATCACAATAAAATAAACCTAAAATATGCAAACATTCAATAATAAAACAAGCATAAAATTAAATTCCTAACACAGTACTACACGTTTGTGCACAATATTTCATCAACTAATTCTGACAATATCTCAGAATTTAGCAGAATTACTTGGCTTTTACATGCCGTGAAGAGGTCCTAATAGTAACTGTGAGGCTTGTTTTCCTGGCAATCAGGTTTGAATTCTGGTCTGCAGAATTGAAGTTACTATATCTCTTCTCATGCTTTTATTGTTAGCCGAGGTGAACTATTTAAAGTTAAATAGTAAACTCCAGAAGCCCCCTGCACTGCAGATATAGGAGAAGGAGCTGTTCAGAATCTTTTAACTGGTGTGCCAGTCTTGTGGCCATGCCTGTGGCACTCAATGGATTCCCTAAAGCCCTTCCTTTCTAGCATAATCTGACAGAAGATTACCTACAATCTAGGCCTTGTTCCAGAATGCAACCTTTTATGCCTTTTTGAAAAGGCCTTCAAATGTTTTTTCCCAGCAAGATGATTAGTTGACTCATCACTGTCAGGCCTATCCTGTAAAGTGCGGCCGCGTTTACCCTGCTCCTAAACCGCTTTTAACTCCGTTTTCGGCCGCGTTAGCCCTTCCTGCGATCCCGAATCCCCTTTAACCTACTCCTACCGCGTCCTAAATTCCCCGGGCAACCCCTTCCGCCCGCTGCATGCAAACGAGCGAATTAGCTATTCACCTGCAATCCCGTAACCCGCGCCCCGACTATCGCTATCTTTCCACGCCGTTTTGTCGCGCGTTTAACCTGCAAACTTACCGCCTACCCTGACCCAGGCGGTAGAGGCATGGGTAAGGGTAGGTGGAAAGTTTCCCCCAGCCCCTGCTCACCTGCCCCGGCCGCGATCATGGGTGCCGGTCTCCGTGGCAGCCCCAGTCCTCTCCCCTGCTCCCGAAGGCAAAAAAAAAAAAGCGGAAAAAACGTTGCAGCCCCCCTCCGATGTCCGGACTGGGGCTGCCACGGAGACTGCAACGGCAAAGCGACTTTTCGTTTTTTTTTTCCTTCGCCACTGTCAGTGTGCCCCCTCCTCTCGGAGCAGGGTGCGAAAAGCAGCCTTGCTCCGGGAAGAGAGGGCACACTGACAGCGGCGAAGCAGCGGCGAAGCAACGGCAAAAAAAAACCAAAAGCAATTTTGGTTGTTTTTTTTTTTTTTTTCAAAAGCGACAATTTTTTTTTTTTTCCAAAAGCGACTTACTTTTGGGATCTGTCAAGATCCCAAAAGTAAGTCGCTTTTGGACGCCTGCCAACTTACTTTTCTGAAGCCATCATCAGGAGCCCCTGCGATCGTAGCTCCTCCCGACGAAGATGGCTGCCTGCACGGGGAAAGCGTGCAATTGGCCGCTGAAGACGTGACGTCACGAAGTCACGTCTTCAGCGGCCAATTGTACGCTTCCCCCGTGCAGGCGGCCATCTTTGAGTTCGTCGGGAGGAGCTACGATCGCAGGGGCTCCTGATGATGGCTTCAGAAAAGTAAGTTGGCAGGCGTCCAAAAGCGACTTACTTTTGGGATCTTGACAGATCCCAAAAGTAAGTCGCTTTTGGGAAAAAAAAAATTGTCGCTTTGAAAAAAAAACCAAACAAAATTGCTTTTGGTTTTTTTTTGCCGTTGCTTCGCCGCTGTCTTCGCGTTGCTTCGCTGCTGTCTTCGCCGTTGCTTCGCCGCTGTCAGTGTGCCCTCTCTTCCCGGAGCAAGGCTGCTTTTCGCGCCCTGCTCCGAGAGGAGGGGGCACACTGACAGCGGTGAAGGAAAAAACCAAAAGCAAAAAGTAAGTCGCTTCCCCGCTTCACTCTTCCCTCCTCCCGGAGCAGGGCGCGAAAAGCAGCCTTGCTCCGGGAAGAGTGAAGCAGGGAAGCGACTTACTTTTTGCTTTTGGTTTTTTCGCTTCCTGGTATCTGTCATTTCAAATGACATTTGAAATGACAGATACCAGCGTGGCGTGAAGCCTTAGGCCCGCACACCCAGGATACTGTATAGGCGCTCTATCCAGTATCCTGGGTTGCGCGGGCCTAAGGCCTTTCGGACGCGGCTTACATTTACATATCATTAGGGTTCAGGATCGAGCGGTAGGTGAGCTGCACTGTGCGGGCGGTAACCGCGGGTGCCGTAGGCACTAACGCAGCTCTTCCTACCGCTCGGTACTGGATAGGCCTGTGTGTTTGAGTCCTGGTGAGCTGGTTGCAGCAAGTTTAGAATTGGAAATGTGTATTTCCTTTGTAGAACCTCACAAAAAAAATTCAGAGGAGCTTATATTCCTTGATTTTTCTTTTTTTGTTGAATTTTTTTTTTTTTTTTACTATTGCTTTTGAATGATACAAATTTTTAGTTTACATATTTATTTGCATTTTTAGCCTACCTTTCCAATTATACTTAAGGTGACTTACAGCATTGCTAGTATTCAGATGTAGGATGTCCCTTTTCAACAGAGCTTACTCTCTAAGTAGGTAGCAGAGGTAGCAGGAGTGGAGAAGTAACCCAATGTTTAGAGCAGCCAGGGTTCAAATTCCTCTTCTCTCCCACTGATGCTTCTTGTGATCTTGGGCAAATCAACTTAGATTATAAATCCTTTTGCAGCAGGGAAATACCTACAGCACTTGAAAGACAAGTAATGAAATCTAACATCCAGGTTGATAAAATGACTTGTCCAAGGTCACAATGAGTGTTTGGGGGCGGGGATTTGAGCGCTGGTTCTCAGTCCATGGCTGTAACTGCTAGGTCACTACTTCTCATAGTTGTCCGTGTGGGAGGTTACATGAGATAATAGCAGGGCTGAGGTGCATTTTCTGATAGTAAAGAGATGTTATTCTATAATAATTTTTTTTTTTTTTTTTTTTTTAAGAGAGTGATTAATAAATACACCTGTCCTCGGAGTTCAATATAAGCCCTGTCCTATGATTTCTTTGTTATGAGTCTGGACTCTTTTTTTTTCTCTGAGTAGTGAGGTGGGGTATCAGGGGTGGGCAAACACTAATTTTATAGTTTAGCTTCTTCCCAGGTCTGATGAACCGTGGTTGGACAGACTCTGTTTTTTCTGCTCTGGGGGATTAAGTTGTTGTTTTTGAGTTTCTGCCCTGGCTCTCCTCCTAGGGCTGCTTACATTTTATTCAGAAAGGAGACCTTAGTCAACAATCTGATCTGATAAGCTGGGTAGCATTGTTAGGCTGGTCAAAGTTTTTATCGTGTTTCTTTGCTGGAACATGCATGTCAGCATCCATCTTTGAAAGTCTGTGTCCCTCTGAGGTCAGTATTCATATTATGTTGCATACAGTGGTAGAACATCTGATGCATCGCCTGCACCCCTGCTGCATTACCGCCACCACCGCAACTAACTCGCCCAGCAATGGGCTCCTGATGGCTTATCTACTGCGGGTCTGTTTTTTTTTCCTGCTGCTTTTGGCACCCTAGCTCGCCC
Organism: Rhinatrema bivittatum; assembly: GCF_901001135.1. Lineage (NCBI taxonomy): Eukaryota > Metazoa > Chordata > Amphibia > Gymnophiona > Rhinatrematidae > Rhinatrema > Rhinatrema bivittatum. The sequence goes on along the minus strand of NC_042615.1, from coordinate 648,720,965 downwards.
AGCAGCACGTCCCAATATGGCCTCCGTTGCTGCTTCCTAGCAGCATGGGTCTCCTCTCCTGACATGGACAGCACAGGGGTCTTGTTGGTGCGATTTCAAGAACTGCTACCTCACCTCCTCTCTGCAGCACAATCTGCCACAGGATGCAGGAAACCCAGCACAACTGAGGCATTACTGATGCCTAAAGCAAGCCCGTGCTAAGGCATGATCTGCTCCTCCCCCAAGCAACCCACGGAGACTGTAGACGGATCAACACGGCTTTTTTTTTTTTTTTTTTTAACAGGATGCAACACAGGCCTGGCATTCTCTCTGTCATGCAATGGATACCCACCCACAGTGGTTTCACAGAGCTGTTTGTTCTCTTCATTCTTATCCTCTTGCTGTTTGGTTGTTCTCCTGTGCTGAGTTTACTATATACCCTATCACATACTCGCACGTTGTCAGAAACGAAGTACTGTATGAAGCATGGGGCACACATTTCATAGCAAGCCTTTTTTTGGTGTCCTGGGTTCATGTGTAACCTTATATGGTTTTTTGTTAGCCTTGTTTTGAAATGTAAACCATTCAGTGGTGATACACTTTTTTTTCCCCCAGTAGAGCTGCTGCACCTCTATTCATGAATATGAAAAGCCACTAAATGTTCATGCAGAAAGTAATATGACTTGCCGGAGAGAACATCTGTATGGTTTTCTGCCTCAAGCTACTGTAAAACATTAAATATTGGCAGCAAACATTTGGAATTGTTCAAACAATCCGTGAGCTGGTTATTCTAGTTTAGGGCTATGTTCTTTAGGATTGATTTCATTTTCTGTTTTCCTGGGGAGGACAGTGTGAATAATTGCATACTACTTTGTAACTAAAATCAGGATATATCCTATGGCCTCTATATAGCTGTGGTAAAATAAACATAAGAGAGCAGCAGTGTGTTTATAATTTACTGGTGCCTGAGTACGGCAGGCTTGCCCTCGCTGACACTTTCTTCCAGTAATCGATGATGATCCTCGTTTCCTATTTCCAGCACACGCTCTTTAATCTTGATCAGGTCCTTTCATCATCTTTGTATTGAGTCTTTATAAGGTCCCTGCGGTTTTAAAGAGTCTGAGACTTATAACATGGGTGCCAGCTGTTGCCAGACTGTGCCGTTAACGTTTAGTGAATGCCTGTCATTGGAAAGTGGCCTTATTAAGTCCCTAAATTTGAGCTGATTTGGCCACCCTGACACACATGATGATATGACAATCCTTGGAAGGGTTCCCTACAATAGGAAGCATGCATGTTACGCCAGCCCTGGCAGAGTAGTTTTGTGGTATGAGGCTGCTCACACTTTTATAACAATGAGGCAATCTTGCTGTTACTGCTCTTGTGCTATTATATTTCTCCAGAGAACGTAAATGGTAGAAATTAGTATTTCTTAGATGTTCCATTGCTGAACACCCTAGATTGAGTTGTTTTGCCTGACTAGCAGCCAGGGTATAGGCTCTTGCTTATAAATAGGTCTGATCCACTTCTTTGCTTCCCTTCAAGTCACAGCAGTGCATTTCAGGGATGGTTATGAGCTGTGTCTAATATCGTCAGTCATTTTGGTGATCCTAATTTCATATGTAAGAGTATTTTATACCTTTTTGGAACAACCAGAACTGAAGCCGAGACCAGGACCAGTCCTGTTTATAAGGAGAAGCCGCTGCTTGCAATTTTGTTCTGTCTCCCACTGCGGACTGAACAAACAATTCATGCTTGGGGTTATTCCTGGTGATATTTGGGAGAAGCCAATGAACCGGTTGAACCATTCTCCTGTAGATGAGAATAAGACAAGATGTTTCTAATGTTCTCGCAAACTAATTTCTGCTTAATAACAAGTGCCAAGATTTTTTTTTCTAACTTTGCGTGCGCCAACCTTCATTGGGGCTGGACATTTTCAGTGCTGGCTCCCAGATCCCTGAAGTAAGGCAGTCTGATACGCTACTGGCATTTCACCTCACGTCTGGCAATGGTGGTGGTGAATTGTCTCTGGCTGACAGTGTCCTTTTGATGACTGCCAAAGAAAAAAAACCCCCAAAAAACTATGGCTGCCACAGGATTCTTCATCCACTCCTCCACTGCTGCCATTTCCTTCCCTGCCAGGCTGTTGCAGGAATGAAGGTAGATGGCAGCAAGGTGGGCACAGCTAAAAATACCTGCCCAGCTTCCTCCTCCTTCCACATGTTTCCTTGTAAACAGAAAACACATGAGAGGAAGGGGAGGAGCCATGGATCTCGGGAGCATTTGATTTAGGAAAGTCCCTAGAACCACCAGCCTCCTAATTTTTCTTTATTTTGAGAACCAGTTGGAAGAATACCATGGGATAGGGGTAGGTGACAGGTGAAAAGAGGTACATATGGTGGACAGAATTAGGAAAGAGATGCACCATGAGGAGAGAGGACATGAAGATGATTACCATGATGAGGAATGTGAGAGGTGGCCTAAAGTGATTATATTAACACACACGCAATCTTGTGAAAGCAAAACTGTTTTACTAAATATAATAAAGTATGGTAGAAAATTGTATAATCAGCAGACACATCATACAGCAGTACAGCAATATTGCATAGATCAAAAAAGGCAAATAGTTATTGAAATAAAGCTAGGACTAAATAAAGATTTTATACAAAAATTCTTTCCTCCTAGACCTTTCTATGAGCCAATGTAACCTGTGAAATGCAAGACTACGAGCTCTGAGGCCCCATGCACTGGCTACCTGCTCATGTCTGTGGATCATCTAAAGAATGTTGTCAAGTGTAGTTCCTTGTAACCTCATTTTCTCTGGCTTTACTCTACTCTAGTGTCTGCAAGTTAGGTGCTTTGACTTGCACTCATAGCCCTGACAATAGCCATCTGTAGCTCGTTAAGCTATGGATAATTAAAGAGGCTGGTACTGCCTGACTCCCAGAAGGTTCAAGCACAGGCCTTCACCAGCCTTATCTCTTAGAAAAACAAATGTAGAAAGAGCAGAGTATCCTGGCTTATCTTCAGCTCATTAGTACCATGCAGTCTAAAAAGAAAAAGAGAGGATAGCATGCTTCAGGCTGGACCTTAATGGCCCTTATGTTGAGCTGTTCTAAGTTGTGCCATATATATATCGATCCACATGTATCAATTATTGGTGATCCAGTCTTATCCCCACCTTCCAGGAATCTAAAATAACTACCTAAAATAATCTAAGCACCAGGGGGATGGGGGAGTCTCTTTGTTTTTGGTTCAGAAATGGTGAAATCTGATCCTTAAGACCCAGCCCAGTATGCAGAACTTTAGGATTTCCACAATTAACATTTGAGAGAGAGATGTGCCAACATTCATTCCTATCCAGTACCGAGCGGTAGGAAGAGCTGCGTTAGTGCCTACGGCACCCGCGGTTACCGCCCGCACAGTGCAGCTCACCTACCGCTCGATCCTGAACACTAATTGCATGCAAATGTAAGCCGCGGCTAATAAGTGCCCGTGAAGCGTTAGGCCCGCGCAACCCATTTTACTGGATAGAGCGCCTATACAGTATCCTGGGTGCGCGGGCCTAAGGCTTCACGCCACGCTGGTATCTGTCATTTCAAATGTCATTTGAAATGACAGATACCAGGAAGTTGCTTCGCCGATGTCAGTGTCTCTTCTCCCCTCCTCTCGGAGCAGGGCGTGAAAAGCCGCCTTGCTCCGGGAGGAGGGGAGAAGAGACACTGACAGCGGCGAAGCTTTCCCCCAGCCCGGACCCGACCGGACCCGACCTGACTGCTGTCAGTCTGTTCTCCCTCCTCCCGGAGCAAGGCTGCTTTTCGCGCCCTGCTCTGGGTGGGGGGAGAAGAGATGACAGCGGGGGAGCAAATTTGGTTTTTTTTCCAAAGCGACTTACTTTTGGGATCTGTCAAGATCCCAAAAGTAAGTCGCTTTTGGACGCCGGCTTACTTTTTGCAGCCATCAGCAGGAACACGATCTGGCTCCCGTAGCTCCTCCCGACAAGATGGCCGCCTGCACGGGGAAAGCGTACAATTGGCCACTGAAGACGTGACGTCACGACGTTTGGCGTCTTCAGCAGCCAATTGTACGCTTTCCCCATGCAGGCGGCCATCTTGTTGGGAGGAGCTACGGGAGCCAGATCGTGTTCCTGCTGATGGCTGCAAAAAGTAAGCCGGCGTCCAAAAGCGACTTACTTTTGGGATCTTGACAGATCCCAAAAGTAAGTCGCTTTTGGAAAAAAAACAAAATTGTCGCTTTTGAAAAAAAAAAACCAAAATTGCTTTTGGTTTTTTTTTTTTCTTCGACGTTGCCTTTCGCCGTCGCTTTGAGAAAAAAAACCAAAATTGCTTTTGGTTTTTTTTTTTTCGCCGTTGCCGTTCGCCGTCACTTTGAAAAAAAAAAACCAAAATTGCTTTTGGTTTTTTTTTCTTCGCCGTTGCAGTCTCCGTGGCAGCCCAAGTCCGGACATCGGAGGGGGGCTGCAACGTTTTTTTTCGGTTTTTTTTTTGCTTTGGGAGCAGGGGAGAGGACTGGGGCTGCCACGGAGACTGGCGCCCATGATCACGGCCGGGGCAGGTGAGTGCGGGCTGGGGGAAAGCTTCCCACCTACCCTTACCCCTGCCTCTACCGCCTGGGTCAGGGTAGGCGGTAAGTTTGCAGGTTAAACGCGCAACAAAACGGCAGGGAAAACTAGCGATAGTCGGGGCGCGGGTTACGGGATGCTAGGGAATAGCTAATTGGATCGTTTGCATGCAATATCGAACTAATTCGCTCGTTTGCATGCAATATACATGCCGCGGGCGGAAGGGGTTGCCCGGGGAATTTAGGACGCGGTAGGAGTAGGTTAAAGGGGATTCGGGATCGCAGGAAGGGCTAACGCGGCCGGAACGTGAGTTAAAAGCGGCTTAGGAGCAGGGTAAACGCGGCCGCACTTTACAGGATAGGCCCAATGTGGCTGTCTTGAAAATCAGACTTGCAACACTCAAGAACCAAACTGTCATCCCTGCCTGGCTTCTAAAAATTATCTGTTAGTGCCTTTGTATTTTCTAATGTTTTTCCAGTCTTGGTCAGCAGAGTAGAAGTCTATAATTTGCTGGTCCCAGAGGTTTAGAAAGGTTTTATACTATCCAAAGACGGTGGAGCTGTTTGCTAGAATGGTTGAATCTGGGGCCTTATTTATTGAGATTTTTCCTATATGCACAGAATGGCAGAAAAGCCTTAGTAACCTGGCTCTCTGATCTTGGTGGCTGTTAATCAGAATTCATTAATTTGTGCTAATGAAAGTCCTAGAGGGACGTGCTGTTTTCTGGATGGAGAGTAAATAACCTGTGCGTGACCTGTGTTCTCTGTATTTGCAAAGAAAATGAAATTATAACATTCATATAAATTGCCCATGACTGGTGCCATAGCCATGTCTGGAAACAGGACCTCCTCATGATACTTGCTGAATGCTCTTGCCAATGTGTTTTTTCAGACAAAAATTCTTACAGAATGCATTCCTTTCTTATGAATGCTGCAGGTAGAGCAACAGTTTCCTGGCACGTGTATTAGTTTTTCACTTTTCAGAAATAAAGCTGCTTGTCCCATTTTTAAGATGAAATTGCATGACTCCCTGTCCCTTCTTAACTCTCCTCCTTCCTTTTAATTAAGGAAATGTAAAGAAAAGAGCTTCCTAAGATTTTTCTAAGTTAACAAAACCACTTGTTTGCATCCCCCACACTCCTTTCCCTGTTAAGTGGGCATTTTAAGCTTCTCATTGCATGGCTTTTTGACCGTTCTGTCTTTTTTTTTTTTTTTTCTTCGTGAGTTATTTAAATATACTCGCAGCCTGGCACCCCGGGGAATTTATAATAACTAAAGGACTTCCTGTTTTTCTGTGTGAGTAATTGAGCTCCTGGTGAAAGCTACAGTGCCTCAGACTGGTAGGTAGTGAGTTGTGAAATATTCCCTAGTGATGGGCACGCCAGAGTCCTTGTCCTACTGTTTATCTCTGTGTAGAAATGGCCCATAATATGACTTACATCGGGCTCATGCAATGTAAACAGACCCGCTGGTGGAAACATTAATCGTGAAGCTGTAAGCAAAATAGAGCAGAAATGAAGGTAATGGTGATTTTGTGAAATAATTAACATCCTCTCATTGTATGTGGCTTAACGGGTGTTGAGATACACTACCTGCAAAAGAAGTTTTTTTTTGTTTTTTTTTTTACCAGTACTCTCCTACACTGTAGCTGTGTGAACATTAACATTCCTTGTTTAGCCTGCTGGAAACCCTGTGAATTCTATTGTCGGCTTTTTTTTTTTTTTTTTTAATGGTAGAATTTTGGTTTTACTTTTGGGTCGTGTTTGAAAACTTTTAAACAGCTCCCATGACCCTTTGAGAGCAAATTACCTCCCCCCTTGCTGAGTCTGTTGCTTCTCACTGGCTGCCTGGGAGGTCAGTAGGTTGGCGGAGTGCGGCGTGATGCCAGTTTCCGAAGCTGATGTGTTCGGAAAGCAAATGAATTGTGGAAGGTTTAATTAAAAAAAAAAAAAAAATAGGAAACTAGTATGGTTCTCCAGAGGTGGCTAAAATGTATGGGCAAAAATTTAACATTCAAAAAATACAAAAGATCTTAAAACAAAAACCACAGGAAAGAAAGCCGAAGGAAACGGGGGGGGAAGAAGTCTGGACAGTAGAAGCAGGCATGGAAGACAAGATAGGTGTAAAGCAAGGCGACAAAACCCTCTCAGGTGTGTCTGCGAAAGAAGGAAGGCCAGAGATGGGATTGTGAGATTGAGGAAACGAGGAGCAATGTGAACACAGATGTTCGAGGGGGAAAAAAAAATGCTAAACAAATACTTTTGTTCAGTTTTCCGTGAAGAAGGACCAAAAGGGGTTGCCAAGGATATGGGAGTGGGGTAGATAAACACCATTTATGGATGCGAGTTTGTGTGCAGTTAGCAAAACTGGACAAAGCCATGGAGCCGGAAGGTTCTGGTGGGTCATGGGACATGGACAAAGCCATGGGAAATCGGAGGTTCTGGTGGGTCTGCTGAAGGACCTGTTCAATAGATCTTTGGCGAGAGGAATAGTTGTGTAGTATTGGAGAATAACAGATGTGGTGACAAGAAGGAAGTTGGAAACTGCGGGCTGCTTATGGCTGGGGAAAATTGATGGAGAGTCTACTGAAGGAAAGAAGAACTTACTGCAGTCCAGTAGTTTTGCAGGATCCAAGACAGATAATGTCAAACAAATCCAGTCCTTTTTTTTTTTTTTTTTTTTTCTTCTTTTTGGGTGACTAGAGAATTTAAATCAAGGACATGCTTTGGGATGTGGTTACTTGGAGTTTAGCAAAGCTTTTTGACACTGTCCACATAAAGGATCATTAATAAACTGAGTAGCCTAGAGCCTGCCAAGATAGTGGTTTGTATTAAAAACTGATTGTGTGATAGATGAGAGAGGGTAGTAGTAAATGGAATTCATTCTGACGAGAGAGATGTGATTTAGTGGAATGCCTCAAAGATGGGTCCTGGGACCGCTTCTGTTTAATACCTTTGTGAGCAATACTGCGTAGGAGCCAGAAGGAAAAGTTTTGCCTGTTTATGGATGATGCACAGATTTTTCTCCAGTGTAGACACCCTTAGGAAGCAGAATGAGAAATGATCAAAAGAAAGCTTGAGGATGCTTTAATACTTGGCAGTCAAGATTCAATGCCAAAAGATGCAGTCTTGCATTTGTGGGGGAGCTGCAGCATGCAGTAGTTGGTGAAGAGCTGATGTGCACTGATCAGGAGAGAGACCTTGGGGTGATAGTGTCTGAGCTCAAGGTAGCGGAACTGTGATATAGTGATAGCTGGAGCCTGAAGGATGCTGAGTTGTATAGGGAGAGCACAACTGATAGTATTCTAGGTGTAACCTCACCAATAACTTGTAAACAGGCATCCCCACGTTTTCTGTGTTCCATTCTGGAGGCTATACCTTAGGAAAGGATCTAGAAGTGCTAGAGATGGTTCAGAAGCAGGTGGGAATTTGTACCAGAAGCCCGATGAGGTGGAAAGATTTCAATATGTTTACCTTAGAATATGGGCGATATGGCGGTGGGGGGAAGGGGATATGATACAGACATTTAAATACCTGAAAGGTATTAATGCACAAGAAGCAAATGGAAAGGTAATTGTAAAAGTAGAGGTCATGATATGAAGTGTTTTTTTCACAAAGTATGGTGGGTGCCTGGAATACTCTTCAGGTAAAGTGGTGGAGATAAAAATGTTAATGGAATAAAATTAAAAAAGAAAGTGGCAAAAGTGCAGAGGATTCCTGGAGACAGAGGATGGTAATGAAGCACTAGGTAACCGGACTGGAGCAGCAGGTCATCTCGTAACAGCAGGGATGTGACTGCTTGTGCTTCTGCGACGGGATTGTGGCAACCTGCAGGAAGGGAAAAGTTACAACCCTAAGCAGCAGTGGTCGGATTGCACTGGGGTGTTTGGCTTTAGATATGATTTTGTGCGAGATGGCAGGGCTTGACGTGGAGGCCATCCCTTTGGGAGATTCTAGGCATGCTCAGGAGAGTAGCTGGAAAAGATAGTTGCAAGAAGAGGTAAGAGACTTTGGGGGAATTTTGTGAATCATCCAATGTAGGCTTATGCAATCTCTACTGGGCAGACTAGATGAACCAATTGGGTCTTTTTCTGATGCCCTGTACTGTGTTTCTGTGATTGCTCTTGCTATAAAAACAGCTATGATTTATAATGTGCTCTTTTTTTGTCCCTCCGGCAACAGCATTTGACACCTCCCCTCCCCATTTGAGAGCTGCCTAAAATGTGTGTTACCAGCGTGGAATTACTATTGACATACGGTAATTGCTGTTGACACAGTTTGTTTCTTTCCCTGTTGTATGCCTTGTGATAGCAGTCTGCGAGGACTCATGCAAAAACACAAGGTTGATATTCATTATGCCCTCAAAGAGGGCTAATTGTTTGAGGCTTGCATGCCATATAAATCAAGTTCAGCTCCTTCTCTAAAGTAGGGAGCCGCCCTCATTTTGTTTATGGTTTTGGCTGTTTCTCAGCCAAAGGTTCAGGAGGCTCTTGGTAGTGGAAGTATAGCTCTTCTCTTTAAGAGGAAAGTAGAATACATTTTTTTTTCTTTTTTTTTTTTTTAAAGACAACAGCGGAATTCTACTTAGGAGATTGTTCATGCTGCTACAGTGACTCCCTGGGTGATGTCGCAAAACAAGACTGAATTTTTACCTTTGAACCAGATGATTAAAAAAAACAAAAACCCCCCCAAACTCCTGTTTCTCCTATACATAGTAAATTAGCAGCAACTTTTGTTCAGAGAAACAAAATGCTTTCTAAATATGGAGGAATGTTCCAATAAGATGAGACAAATTGCATGGTGGCATTTCATAAGGGTATAAGTATTTTATTGTTGGTTTTAATGTTTTATTTGATTGTATGTAAACTGTGTGTGTATGTTCTCTGTACTTTACACCGATTACATAGTTGGAGGTAATGGAAGATGAGTGTCAAATAAATAAGGGTACAAGTTGATTCTTGCCAAGCACACATTTTGACAGAAAACATTAAAAAAAAATTTGTAACCATCTCAGTTTGTAAAACAATACAAAACAGAGGGCAGGTGCCTGTCTGCCAAGTTGGCTGAATGAATGGAGTTGAACAGTATTTTTGGCTCACTTTTTCCCAAATACTGTGGTCCTTTTTTTTGGTACAGACTAGGTAAGAACTAAATCATGGTGAGGCTGATGTTCAGTGCCACTTGGCCAGATAAGCAGGGACTTTTCTGTCGTCAGTGACTGAATAGCCGGTGCTGTTCAGTGCAGTCACTTATCTGGGTAAGTTGTAGGCGGGATATGGGTGTTCCAGGGTGGAGCTACTTATCTGACTAACTTAGGGGGTCATTTATCAAAGTGCTATATGGTGTTTTCGCATGCAAAAAATGCCATTAACACATGCAAAAGCACCATAACACATGATGCGATGCAAATAACAAAGAGGGGAGGATTTGTGGGCTCACAGTTTTGCAAATTCCTATTGCACAGCTTTACGCAAATGAAAAAAGATGTAGCTAATTAAAATTTGCGTTAAAGCTGTGCGATAGGGCTTTGCAAAACTGTGAGCCCAGCCCACTTGGCCAAAAATCCCACCCCAATATCCTCCCCTTTTTCTTATTTGTATCACATCATGTGTTATGGTGCTTTTGCATGCGTTAATGGCGTTTTTTGCATGCGAAAACACCATATAGCACTTTGATAAATGACCCCCTTAGTCAGATAAGCGATATTCTGATTGATCCAGATAAGTTAGACTTGCACGATAGGTCTAATATTAGCCGGATGCAACTTATTCAGGGTTATTCAGTATTAAAGCTGTGCTGCTGAATATTCCTTTTAACTGGATATTTCTGAATGTGTCCCCATGCCTGAAGGAATTGTACTGACTAAATATTTCATTAGAGGGGCGCTTTGTTTTTTGTGGTTTGTGTGGGGAAGTGTGTGTTGTGTGTTTTTATTTAACTTTCAAATTTTTTTTAAATTTTGGATGAAAAATCACAAGTATGGAGGAGGATGAAAAAAAATTAGATTTCCTACAAAGATCTTTTACATTGTTCCTGTAGTTACCCAGTCGTTTAAATTACTAACTGGGCACACATTGGTGCAGCAGAAAAAGCTAGTAGCCTCAGCTGGCCTACATTTTTTTTTTCTTCTTTATCTGCTTCATCTCTCTGCTAAAATAAGCTGCAGGAAACTGAAATGAGAAACATGGGGCTTGGGTTTCATTGCATTTCCGTTTTTTTTTTTTTTTTTTTTTTTTTTTAGAAAAATGCCTTGTAAGCTTCTCATTTTTCACTTTCTGGCTGTCTCCTTTTCCCTGCTAGAAAAAAATTCAATATTTGCCCAAGATTTCTGCATATTCCAGCAATCCCACTGGAATACTTTCCCTGTTTTGGTTGGAGAACTTGAAAATGTAGCCATTCTTGCATTCATCCGGATGGCAACTTGTGCTTTTGTCCTAGTCCTCATCTTGATTCAGATGAATCCAGCCTGTCTGCACCACAAGATGAGACTAACTTCGCAAAGAGTTAACTGTCTCTAGTTAAATCTTGTTTCACTGTATGCAGCTCCCTCATTTTACATTTGGGGTGCAGAAATGATGAGAAATTATTTAGCTTCGATTTCCTTTCTCCAGGGTAACCGTATCTTAAGTGGAGAAGAAAAAGGGCACTGGTGATTGCTACTCTTAAAATCCATGTACTGCAATGACGTGCTGGGAGCTCTGGCAGAGGGGCTAGCGAGCCCAGGCACTCAGCCTTGAGCTGCAGCCAGCCTAGTTGAGGAAAGATGAGGGGAAAAATTAAAGCCCCTTTTTATTGGACATTTCTGCAGAGTATATCCAGAACAGCAGCTCCCAAGCCTTGTTTTATGTTGTGGCTCACCTGGCACTGGATTCACTCTGTCATGACGTACCTTCCTTTCCTCCATTGTACCTCCTAGCACACCAGTTCGCCTTCCATCATCTCTTGGATGGCCTCCAGACAGTAAGAAGAATCTGGCGAGCGGAGTGTCTTACCTGCTGCCGCTTCCTCTGCCAGCTGAATGGGTTGAGTTGATGATTGTTTTATTTATTTTTGATTTGTGTGTTGGGTGGGTATATTAAGAATGGGTTTTGGATTTCTTTTTGTTTGTGTATGTGACTTTTTATATTAACTCCTCTTGGATGTTTTGTGATTAAAGTTGGTCAAAATTTCTAAAACTTTCCGTAGGCGTGTAAAGATGAGATTTCAGAAGTGGAGTTCTGGGATGGATAAACCGGGTGGGTGCGATAAAAGGCATTGCTATAGACTGTTCAGAACCAAATCTTCTAACTGCATGGCTATCGTTGCACCAACCAAAGATTTTCCCTTTGGTAACATAAAAACATATCTGTCCTTGTAAAAGAAACTGATTACATGTTGGATATAAATCTAGCAAGAGTCTTGAGCAGTACGAAATTAATGAAACCAGACTGCTCTGTATAGTAGACCCCTAAAAGGATATTATCTGGGCTGTCCTCATTCCGTGCTTCATCAGGTGTGCTGCATTGCAGAGGGTAAGACAGAAGGGTGCTGGGGAGAACTAGCAATGGCAAGTGTCTTGAGCGATAAGGAAATAGGCCATTAGGAAACTGCATATAAACTCATGGTCTCCTAAGTGAATTATAAAGATGTGGTCTGAGTGGTTCAGCTCTTCATATTTGGACTTATTTATTTATTGTTACAGCTTGCGTTCTGCCCTCCTACCTAGCTGCAAACAGTTTGTGCATGCCATTCTTTTGGCAAAAGTATATAAATAGGTTTGTCATTACTATTCCAGACGGTGTTGCATCCAAGTTTCAAATGTAACATCTTGATGTAAGCAAGGCCAAATTTCTCTGTGAATGCAGGATTCTGTGAGGCTTTAATGACTCTAAGCTTGTTCCTGAGTCTTGCCATATATCTGAATGTTCCCTCCAAGGAGTGACTCGGGGTGTGTGCAAATAGTTTTTATCATGTGAGCAACAATTGGTGTGTTTTTTTTAAATACTTTTTGAGCGTCAGTATTAGCATTGCATTGCTGTATATAGCACAAAGAAAAATTTAGGTGAGTGACCATGCAAAGCGATGCTCCAGCATGTATGAAAGATTGCTCACACGCTCAGCTTAGAGGGAACTGTCTGACTTATTGTCACATCAGGGTTGCCGGGGACCAAGAAATTTCTAAAGAAAGAAATGGTCTATCTTGTGCTAATGTAAACGAGGCATAGAATATATATAGTGCTTGTGAAACACTTTACAGTAGCTCTTAGATTTGATTAAAATGTGTGCATAATGATCGATTGTTACTTGAATATTCTTGATGCCTGTAGTTTTTATTAGGTAAAAATGTTTATATTATGATTTAAATCTGTATAGAAGATGCCTCCCTTACAATACTGGACTATGTAGTTATTTTGTTGCTTTCTCTTTTCTTGTTTTTTTATTTTCTAGTGCTCTTATTTTTGTTAGCCACTTCACTCATAATGGAAAATGCGTTTGGTATGTGACAGGGTTATGAAAGTAAACTAATGAATTGCTACCACTGATCTATTCTAACATCTTCCACATACATATTCCAGTCTCCTAATTGGGGCAGTGAATCTCCATTTAGGTTGTAATGTAGCATGTCCCACGCATTCAGCGATACATGGCTTGGGCTACTATTTCACAAGGCATTGTCAACTGGCAAAGAGAATAAATATACAGTATATTGTAAAGTATAGAGATATAGTGTTCATACTGGAAAAGTTATTAAAATTACCTAGGTGGGCACCATGCTCAAACAGAAATTTTACATACCAGCTCATGTTTACCTGCTGCTGCTTAGATGACCAGAAATATAGTGCTGTAGTCTTTAGATGCAAAATCGTGATGGAGCTGAGTGGGAAATGAGCTTGTGATCGAAGATGAAATCCTCAGATATAGCCAAGAAGAGAAAGAAACGGTTATAGAGACAGTACCACAAACAAACAAATGGTAATAGAACCCATGAGGGAGGGTGAGATACTCGACCTAGTGCTCACAAATATGGATAATGTCCCTAATGTTGGTGTAGGTGCCCATCTGAGCACCAGTGATCATCAGACTTATGGTTTGATATCGCAAATAAGATGCAAGAAGATCCAAGCTTTGAATTTCAAAAATACAGACTTTTTCAAAATGGGGATGTTCTTGGAGGAAGAACTAGAAGACTGGGGAAAAAATGGGCCAAATTAAAAGGAGCTGTTACAGAGGCAACAAATCTGTTAGAAAAGTAAACAAAAGCAAGAAGAAAAAGAGAAACTGATCTGATTGTCAAAGGAGGTGGCTTGAAAAAATAAAGGCAAAAAAGAAAAAACCCACCGTTCAAAAAAAAAGTATAAAGGATCTGAAAAAGAGGAACACAGCGAAACTGGTGAAACTGAGGGAGATGAAAGAAATCAGGAAAGCAAAAGATCAAGCAGAAGAAAGGACTGCCAAAGAGAGAAAGCAAGGTGACAACATTTTTCAGATCTCTCCGAGAAAGAAGGGAGGCCCAAAGTGGTATAGTGAAATTGAAAGGTGATCGGGAGCAATGTGTGGAAAGGGATGAAGAAATGGCAGAAATATTAAATAGTTCTTTGGTGTTAAAGAAGACCCTGCAGAAGGACCGTTGCTGGTTGAGAAGACTGTAGATGGGAGTGGGGTAGACGAAACTCCATTTACAGAAGAGAATGTATGGGAAGCGCTAGGAAAACACAAAATGGACAACAAGGCCAAGAGTCCAGTCAAGGTACATCCCAGGATACTGAGGATGTACCGCTCGCAGTCACTTCAGACAGCAGAATTTTGAAAGGGCAAAAAGTGCCCCTTCAAAATTCTGCCCAGCCCCCGACGCCCCCAGTGGGTGTAGCAGCTTAACAACTCTAGTCTGAAGGAGTCTTCAGTGGGAATAAACTTGAAATAAATTAGTAAACAGAGTAAACTTGATTTAAAAAAAAAAAACAAAAACAAAAACCCAAAAAACAGAAGACCTCAGTAAAACAGGAGGTTGTAGCAGCATGTTCATGACATTTTATATGGCGTACCATGAGGTTTAAGCAGTCCATTTTAATTCTAATGCATGTAGGGAGCAGGATTCAGCTTCTTCCCAGGGCAGAGGAAGTTGTGGGTTTGGCAATAAAGGCCTAGCAGAAGAGCCAGGCTTTTACTTGCTTCCGGAAGTAGGAATAGTCACTTTTTTTTTTTTTTTTTTTTTTTGGCACTGTGCCAGAGAGTTCAATAAGGCAGGCCTTCCCAAACCTGTCCTGGGGATCGCTCAGCCAGTTGGGTTTTCAGGATATCCACAATGAACGTGCATGAGAGAGATTGGGCATTTCATGAAGGCTCAATATATGCAAATTTATCTCCTGCATATTCCGTGGCTTTGGGGTCCCCAGGACCAGTTTGGTAAGCCCTGCCTTAGATAAACTCTCTGGGAACAGTTCCTGCCTTATGGAGCTCTCCCAGAAAGGGTCTGCCAAAAAACGTGACTATTCCTAGTACAGGAAACAAGTAAAAACCTGCTTCATCTGCCACGCTTTTACGGGCCGATATAGAAAACTTCGCGGGAGAGCTGGCGAGCGCCTGCTCTCCCGGCGCGTGCCCAGGCCACTCTCCTGGGCGCGCGATTCAGGAAGCCCAGGTATGCAAATTTAGGGCCTGCAGTAAAAAGGAGGCGTTAGGGACACTAGTACGTCCCTGGCGGCTGTCAGCGGGTTTGACAGCCGACACTTAATTTTACCAGCATCGGTTATCGAACCCGCTGACAGCCACGGGTTCAGAAAACGGATGCTGGCAAAATTAAGCGTCCGTTTTCCACCCTGCGGGCCATGGGCAGATTTTTTTCTTTTTTTTAAATCTTTGGGGCCTCTGACTTAATATCGCTATGATATTAAGTCAGAGGATGTACAGAGAACCATTTTTTTCTGCTTTTCTGTACACTTTCCCGGTGCCGGCCGAAATTAACACCTGCCTTTGGCAGGCGTTAATTTCTGAAAGTAAAATGTGCGGCTTGGCTGCACATTTTACTTTCTGTATCGTGTGGGACTAACTAATAGGCTCATCAACATGCATTTGCATGTTGTGGGCGCTATTAGTTTCGTGGGGGTTGGACGCACGTTTTCCACGCGCTATTACACCTTACTGTATAAGGGGTAAAAATAGCGTGTCAAACGCGCATCCAAATGGGGGCTAACGGTGCACTCGGCCTGAGCGCACTTTACTGCATCGGCCTGTTAGTGCCTTGATCTGAAGGTTTGGATAAGTTATAGGGAATAGCCACAGCTTGTTGCTATCATTAGTTACATGGGATCTATTTAATTTTTGGGTACTTGCCAGGTTCTTATGGCCTGGATTGGCCACTGTTGGAGACAGGATATTGGGCTTGATGGACCCTTGGTCTGACCCAGTATAGCATATCTTTGTTATGCTAGTGGACCCTTGACCCGGAGCGAGAGAACACCCACCTGAGGGACCTTGGTGAACTTCGCCTCCGGAAGGTGGAAATCCCGGAACAGCCAACCCCTCAGTACCCTCCGCTAGGTCACAGCGTGATCCGGGTACAGGCCAGGAACAGACAGGCACACAGTCCAGGTACCAGGCAGGGGTCAGGGCAGATGGCAGCCAAATGCAGCATCAAGTCCAATCCGGGGTCCAGGCAGGCAAAGGCAGAGTCAAAGCAAGGCAAGAGTCAAAACAGGAACGAAGCAGCACGAGGACACAACTAACCACAGGACCTGTTGTGAAGGCATCCAGTCTTCCACTGAAGGAGTTTAAATTCCCCCCTCTGATGACGTCATCGTTCGGGGCCGGCCCCTAGTTCGCGTCCCGGCCCCTTTAAGAGGCGGGGCCAGCCGCGGTCTTACTGACGCTGCACCTTGGAGGGTAGCCATCATTGCGCCGCGGCCTGTGCGCCGCGGACCGCCGGGAAGGGGACCTGGAACGGGCCGCCTGGAGGAGGTAGGGGGCCCGGTCGTGTGCGATCGGGCCTCACAACAATCTTATGTTCTTATGTATCCCTTTTTTTTATTTCTTTTGTCAACAAAACTGTTGTGGAGGCCCCAAGTGAGGATTGGAAGGATTGTAGGACAGCCTTTTCTTGGGTAACTAAGTCCGGTTTCTTTTAAAGCCTTGAAAATCAGCATTGGGATTTTGAGTTTGTTTCTGTAGAGGACTTGGTAAACAGTTTAGCTTGTATTAGACAGGGATGATATAGTCTAATGTCTTGCATCCCCCTCTACCATGCAACATAGTTGTTTTAGCTGTAGTTTTTGAAGGGCTTTATCTGTTAATCCCTTATACAGTGTGTTGTAGTAAACCAACCTTTTGGTAACCTTGGTATGGACAACTGTGACTAGATTCCTTCTCTCAATTAGCGGATGGAGTATTCACAGTATGGGTAATTGAAAGAGACAACTCTCTTATTTTAACATTCCTGGATGTGTGAGAGCATGGTTAAGAACATAAGTTGCCATTCTCTGTCAGATCAAGGGTCCATTAAGCCCAGTATCCGGTTTCCAACAATGGCAAATTCAGGTCATAAATACCTGGCAAAATCCCAGAAGTAAATCTCATGCTGCTATCAGACAGTGACAAGTTATGGCGCTTTCTTAAGTCTACTTGGTTAATAACAGTTTGACTTCTCCTTCAGGAATTTGTTCAAACCTTTTTTTTGTTAAACCCAGCTACATTAACTGCCTTAACCACAGCTTCCAGTAATGAATTCCAGAGCTTAATTGTGCGTTCAGTGAAAGAATTTTCTCCGATTTTGTTTTGAATGTTATACTTACTAACTTCATGGAGTGCCCACTAGCCTTTTATATTTTTTTAAATGGTTAAATGCAAAACAGTTGTTTACTCTTTCTATTCCACTCATGATTTTATATACCTCTTATCCCCCTTCCGAGGCTCGTCTCCAAGCTGAGCAGTCCCATCTCTTTAACCTTTCCTCATAAGGGGAACCTTTTGATCCCCTATATCATTTTGGTCGCCATTCTCTGTACCGTTTCCAAGGCTATATAGCTATATATATATATATATATATAATTACACAAAGAACCCCCCCCCAAAATTTTTTTTTTATTTTTTGGAGAAAAACAAGCACCCTTATTATTCAATAAACCATCTCAAAAACAATATTTCATAAAATTATTACTTTTTATTGAAAATTTAACAAGAGTATCTTATCACATCATAAAAGTGCATTTTGAATCTATCATTGATCACTTCAAAAGTAAATGTTAAGTCCATATCATTATATCCCTCGACCTTCTCCTACTTCTTGTCTCAATCTTACCCTTACCGGACTTAATGTTCCCTAACCACTGTTGCTAAGCGGGCTCACGACAGTTGCCTCTCACACCAAATGCATTCCACTAAGAATTAGGTATAAAATGGCTCCCCCCTGGTCTTTTCCCAGACCAGCTACTCCATGAAGTAATCATTTTATTTTCATCTAGAAACATTACCATGTTCTGATGTTACATTTACCCAGTCAGTATTGGGGTAATTGAAATCTCCCATTATTACTGTGCTGTCAAATATGTTAGCGTCCCTAATTTCTGATAGCATTTCATCCATCCTTCTGTTCATTTTGGCCATGTGGACAATAGTATATCCCCACCACTATACTCTTTCCCATCACATGTGGAATTTCTACCCATAAAGATTTTACTATTTATTTAGTCTCCTACTGAATCTTTATTCTTTTGGACTGTATGCCATTCCTAACATAACGCACCACACTCCCAACAAGTTGATCTACCCTGTCATTGCGATAAGCTTTGTATCCTGGTATAACACTGTCCCATTGGTTATCTTCCTTCCACCAGGTTTCTGAAATGCCAATTATGTCTATCTCATCATTCAGTGCTATTCTTTAAACTTTCCTATATTACCTTTTAGACTTCTGGCATTAGCATAGAAGATTACAGTGGTTTACATTATCAGCTTTCATATTCTTGATCAGCATTCACATTTTAATTTACGACCATAACAAAACACATTCTAGTTCATATTCATACATATTCTAGGACATCACATTAACTATATAATTTAGTCCATATTTTACTTTTTTTTTTTTTTTTTGGTCGACACAAATCCCAATTCTGGTTCTGCCAACATTATACTTTACATCGGACATTTCTTGTTGTTCACTCCATTTCAAATTACATTTTTTAGTGCTATATATAACTTTTTTTCTATCAGTTGACAGGGATAATGTTGAATCTTTTAACTCAATCTTATAGGCACATGGACTACTTTTTTGTTTTTATTGGAACCTCTATCAGAATGTTCAAACACCCCTGTTTCTTTAGTATCATTTGAAGATACCTTCTTCCGAATGACTATCGGCTTTCCCTCTTGTTCTAGTTTAAAAGCTGCTCAAACTCCTTACTAAAAGTTAGTGCAAGCAGCCCAGTTCCTTGATTTTGTTCTTAAATGAAGTATTGTCATTTGCTATTAATTTAGCTTGAGAGCGATGGTTCTGTTGAGGGAAAAGTTGTGCAGAGCCATTTATTATTTCAAACAGATTCTTGATGGGTGCGGGACTTGCTCAGTACTCCGAGAAGTATCTTGTTTTGGCCTTTCTGTGATATATTGTCAGGTGGTAGTTTACGTTTCAGTCTGTCCGGTGAATGTTGAGCGAGTCTGCTCTCTTATTTTTAGAGTATACAGTTCTTCGGAGCACCAAGGGGAGCATCTGTGGGGAGGACTCAGGACTTTTTTTTTTGTCTGTTTATTGAATACCTTTAATTATGGAAATCTGCATTTTTCCCTTGAAATTTTTTACATTTTTAAAAATCCGGTGATGGTGGTGAGAAGTTATTGAACTCATGCTGTACTAAAGAGGAGATTGGTACTCCTGAGAAACTCATAGTGAAAGAAGTTGATGCACAGTATTGATGTTAGAGATGTAAATAGTGGTAGAAAAATACTTGAATTGTGTGTAAATGTGATACACAATATAGATTTTTCACCTAACTAATCTTTATCCTTTCTATTAAATTTTCATGTCATTTGATGTAAGCTTTTCTTCCTGTTAATTGCCCTTCTTCTCTCTCCTTCCTCCCCCACCACTACCCAACTCTATGAAATGCAACTTTCATTTTCTGCACTGTGATGATTCAACTTGTGAAGTTTTTTTTTTGTTTTTTTTTTAAATTGGTTTCATTCTGAGCAATGATTTTCCTGTGACACAAATCCACTTGTATTGAGGAGAAACATTGCTACTTTACTTTAAACATTCATTTTAAAGGAGATTCTGAACTTTTTTTTTTTTTTGCAGGTTTATATAGAGGGAAAAGAAATAAAATTAACTGACATCTTTTCTCTCTCCCAGTAAGATATCAGTCTTCAGTAACTTTATTTTTTAAAGTTTTATTTTCAACATTATAGAATCTATTGATCTCAATGGTTTTTACGGTGAAAGTGGCAAAATGGCTTACATATTTGTTGCCTGGGTCATTGCCTCTTTTTCCCCCAGGGACACAGAAAGGGAAGATCGACTTGGTGAATCAGACCCTTAATCTAATATAAATAATTGCTTCATATTTATGTAGGCACATAAATCCCTACATAGCTGGTTAGAAAATGTTGAAATTTGCACATGGGGAGTGGGAAAAATGTGCTAAAAGAAAAAAGGCAAAAAACCCTTGGAAGTTGGAGGGAATATGAAACTTTTTTTGTTTCTTTCCCTATTCTGCTTCTATTTTTGGGGGGGGGAGGGGGATATAGGGTTGCTTATTTTGTCTTTCTACTCTTATTTTTGTCTAAGGGGGAGGAGGTGGGACTTTGCTTTTAGGGTGGCAGTTCCCAAGATGTGGGTTGCGAGCCCAAATGGGATCTCAAAATCCGTGGAAGGGTTCACAGGAAACTGAGCCTTTTCCGATGGATGGATCCTCTGTTCACTTTCTCTCTGGGTCTCCACTCCAAATTGCTGTGGCAGAGTAGCACAGGACCTGTGAACCTGCACGGATACCCGGGTTTCCTGTTAGACTGGAAACTCATGCAAATGCTCTGGGCCTGTTATGCATTGACATACAAGCCTTGCTCTGACTCTTACTTCTTGCTGTCACTGCTTTTGGTGATTTATGTGGTGAGATGTAGTTTAGGCCTGCTATTTTATTTTTTGTCTGTATCTGAGGTCCTGTAATTTTTCAGGTGTGTTTTAAAATGGGCTGATATTGGATAAAAATTTGGGAAGCATTATTTTAAGGGTTCTCCATTTTGATGGCTTTTTTTGGCTTGATTTATGCTTACCTTCACGAGATTGGAATAACTGGTACTGCTCATAACTGGTTTACTTCCTACCTGTCCAACCGTAACTATAAAGTCAAAATTGGCAACCACCTTTCAAAAGAAATCCCCCTGAAGCAAGGAGTCCCACAAGGCTCTTCACTCTCATCTACCCTTTTTAACATCTATCTCCTACCACTCTGCCATCTCCTCGCCAATCTTAAGCTTCCACACTTTTTGTACGCTGATGATGTACAAATTCTTATTCCAGTAACGGAATCCATACCCAAAGCCATTGAAATCTGGGACACTACCCTCGCTTCTATCAATAATCTACTAACCTCCTTACAACTTGCCCTCAACTCCACAAAAACAGAACTCATGTTCATTTCTCCTCCCACCCCTCTACATGCTTCTCCCACCTCACCAATAACATCGACGCACATACAATTCTCCCACCAAGTCCGAGACCTAGGAGTCATTATTGACGACCAAATGGCCCTCAAAAAATTTATCAGCGCAATCCTTAAAGAGTGTTTTTTCAAATTACATACACTCAAAAAATTGAAACCCTTACTTCACGCATCTGATTTCCGGACAGTTTTACAAGCCATGTTGTTTTCCAAAACAGATTATTGCAATTCACTCCTCCTAGGCCTACCTAAAATGCCATCCGCCCCTTACAAATCCTGCAAAATACTGCAGCCCGCATCCTCACTAATACAAACGCAAAGGAACACATTACGCCAGTTTTGAAGGATTTACACTGGCTCCCCATTCAATCTCGCATACACTATAAGACACTAACACTTATCCATAAAGCCCTCCACAATCCTGAAATGAAATGGTTTAATAATACTCTACAATTTCAAAACTCTATTAAACCCACCAGAAATCAATACCTTGCCACATTACAGACCCCCTCGCCCAAACTATATAACTATGCTTCTACCAAAGCGCGAGCGCTTTCTTTTGCTGGCCCTTTGTTATGGAATACCATGCCCACCGAACTGCGCCTTGAGCCAACTCCCAAAACTTTCAAACAAAACTCAAGACATGGTTATTCACACATGCCTATACTTGAAATAAATATGTCCTCCCCTCCTTTACCTGCCCTGCCTTTCTACCAGACACCCCCTGTCTATATACCATCTCTAACTTCTCCTATTTCTGCTCCTATTCTAATGATCCTACCATATTGCTCCTAATCTAAGATTAGCACTTTCGCTCCCCTCTTACCACTTATTATTTAGAACTCCATCACCCTCTAACCCTCTCCCTTAGCTTTTACCTTATTCCCCTTGAACCCTCTTTACTCTATAGTGTTGTTTTAATTCAGCTCAGTTAAGTTACAACTAAATGATAGTTCTGTTATTGTAAAAGATTCTACTTGTTTTATGTTCAAATATTTATATACTTGCCTTTTTTTAATTGTATAACGCTTATATAACTCTGTTAAATGTAAAACGCTCCGGCGTAAGTTCCTGTTCACTGTACACCGATGTGATATCTTTGATGAGCGGCGGTATATAAAAAATTATAAATAAATAAATTACCTTCCATCAATCACATCCTCTTCCTGTTTCTCCCCTTCATTTTTTTTCCCACATTCTCCCCTTTCCAGATTTATTCTTCTTTTTCCTCCTAACCTGACACTCCAGCTACAACTTTTATTTCGCACTTTTGAAGCAGATTACAGTCGGGTACTATAGGGATTTTCCTATCCCCAGAGGGCTTACAATCCAAGATTGTGTATGAGGCGATGGAGGATGAAGTGATTTGCCCAAGTTCACAAGGAGCAGAGTAAGATTTTTGAACCCTGGCTTCTCTGGTTCACAGCCTGCTGCTTTAACCTCCTAGGCTGCTACTCCGCTCCTGAATAGCCCAGCTACTGACTTTTCGCCAGCTCCCGGTAGCCTGCAGCCGCACCTCCCACCACCAGCTGCTGACAGTTTGCTGGCTATGGCTGAGATGCTGCCTGCAAGCGCCAGGGTTAAAAGCTTAGTCACTGGGGTGACCAGTCAAGATTTTTTTCACATGGGTATATTTAACAGAAAATTTCTGAAAATCAAAACTTTGAAGGGAGAAGTTGTGAATGGGCCCCCAAAATGTCTCCTTGCTCATTTCTCTGCCTCTCTGTAGGTTCAGCTTATATCAGTCTGAAGAAGTAACTAAAATGTACCTTTGATTTCAGAGAATGACTTTGAGTTTAGTTTGGCAAAGGAGCCTTACACACACATTTTTAACCACTCATTTACTAGCACAGCAATGTTTTGCATGTGAAGTCTGTAATAAGACTGCTTGGCTTCAGAGTTGGTGGAGGAGGTCCATATTTAAAGACATTTAGATGGATAACGCACACATTATCCAACTAACTCCAAATTAGCCATTTAAATGCTTAGTTTTGAATATTGACCTCGATTTTATGGTCTAAGAATTTGATATGCATCTGGTTAGACAGAGATCAATATGAGACTTCTTGCTTGCTTTTACAGGGTCTGCTTTATGAGATTTTTTCCTGGTCTATACTTGAATAAATACTGCTCCTGAAAAACGAAGAGAAAAATGTTATTTTTGAGTTGGGTCCAAGTCTAAGCGGTTTGTTGTCCTTGTTTTTTTTTCAGATCGGGTTCAGTTACCCAGGAACATGATTGAAAACAGCATGTTTGAAGAGGGACCCGATGTAGTGGATTTGGCCAAGGAGCCTGGCTTGCATCCTTTAGAACCTGATGAGATGGAGTATGAGCCAAGGAGTTCACGATTATTAGTTCGTGGACTTGGAGAGCATGAAACGGAAGAAGATGAAGAGGACTATGAGTCATCGGCAAAACTGCTGGGCATGACATTCATGAACAGAAGCTCAGGGCTCCGTACTAGTGCAAATGGCTACAACCAGACTCCAGATGGATTGTGCTCTTCATCCTCCAGACGGACCATGGTTTTTTGTGCAGTTCTACTTGTGATTGTTATTTCGGTGGTGATGGTAGTTTACCTGCTGCCTAAATGTACTTTTACCAAAGAAGGTTGCCATAAACAAAACCGTACCATGGAACTTATATATCCTATAGCAACCAATGGAAAGTTGTTCCCATGGGCAAACAATAGACTTCCTAGAAATATCATGCCAGTACGTTATGATCTTGTCTTACACCCAAATCTGACCACTAAGAGTTTTACAGGTTCTGTCCAGATAATGCTTAATGTCACCCAGGAGTCCAAGAATATCATTCTTCACAGCTCAGGCCTTAATATCACCAGTGTAACCCTTACTTCAGCAGCTAAGATTGAGGTTGATGTTCTAGAGTACCCAACCTTTGCCCAGATTGCTGTTGTCCCAGTGAAACCCTTGTCTCAAGCACAGATGTACAACCTGAGCATAGAGTATTCGGCTTATTTGTCAGATACCTATTATGGATTTTACAAAATTGCCTACAAGGATGAACTTCAGGAAAGGTAATGCTGAAAACTATATATATTATTGTCACTTTGTTTACTGTTGCACTGGCTGCAAGAAAACCGTTTTTTGGCAGTGGTGGTGCGGTCTCTGTGTGAGGAGATTAGGCCACCTTTTTGGACCTTAAGTTCTCAGTGGTTGCAAGCCACTCGATCTATGAGACAGCATCCATGTCCCTCTCAGGGGACTCCTTGTCTTGGTGGTGAGATAATTCTAGTCTGGTCAGAGGAATTACCTCCCAGATTGTCCTCACAACAGATTTGCCCAGCTTGGGCTGGGGTTATGCACCTAGGGAATATGGGCCGCCCAGGAAAAGTTTTATCAGATAAATTTCCAGGTGTTCACAGTGATCCAATATTCTCTAAAGGCATTCAGAGATCTGTTATCAAACAAATGTATACTTGTCCAGATGGACAATCAAATTACGATATACTACATTAGCAATCAGGCATGGAGAATGTCCTCACAGACAGACTGAGTCAGTCCTTGGATCTCATGAGTGGTCCCTCAGTCGGGGGAGTGGGGGTAGTGAATCAGATTTTTCACCACTGGAACACATTGGTAATGGATCGATTTATCTCCCATTCTTCTGTTGCAGAAAGAGAAATTCCTTTTCTCCCCGTAGTCTAATAGCTAGAGGTTCCACTGCTAGCACAAATAAGAGTGGGGATAGCGGGCATCCCTGCCTTACCCCACATTGCAATGTGAAAGGATCTGTAAGGGCACCATTCAGCAGTAAACACACGCTAGGATTACAGTAGAGCGCCTCAAGCCATATCCGGAATGGACCCAGAGAGCCCATATTGTTGTAGGGACCAGAACATATATTCCCACGATATGGAGTCAAAAGCTTTCTCAGCATCCAGACTCCGTATCAGAGCCTCCATTGTCGGGGGGTAACTAAGGGCTGCTATGAGGCGCCTCACATTCTGGACGCCCTGTCTCCCCTTAATAAATCCAGTGTGGTCCGTATCAATTATAGAAGGTAAGCACCCATTCAGACGCTTGGTAAGGATAATGGTTAAAAGCTTTACATCTACGTTAATCAGGGAGGGGCCAGGTACGAGCCAATCTCCAGAGGGTCCTTATCCTTCTTCGGCAGAAACCACAATAACCGAACGGTTGGCCTCGTCAGGGAGCCTCTTACATTCAAGCAGCTCATTATAATATTGGGACAAGGGGCCAAGAAGTGAAAACTTCAGAATTTTATAGAATTCAAACCCTAGTCCGTCCTGCCCTGCCGCCTTCCCTATTTTCAACCCCTGTATCACTGCAAACACTTCACTATCACTAATGGGCATATTCAGTAGGGATGTGAATCGTTTTTCAACGATTAAAATTATCGTCCGATAATGTTTATATCGTCTTAAATCGTTATAGAACACGATACAATAGAAATTCTAACGATTTATCGTTAAATCGTGTTAGTGCGCACTAACTCGATTTAGTGCGCACTAACTGAAAATGATACAAATAAACACTTTCCAGGTCACTGAAGGTCAGTTAGGAATGAATATGTGTTCCTATTGGCTGGCTGCCCTCTTATCTATTGATGTTACCACTGAGGTGATGGTTGGGGGGATGGGAAATGGAACTGGAAACTCACGAACACCAACAGAAAATGAAACAAAGTGTTGACACTTCCCAGGTCAGTAAAGGTCACTTAGGAATGAATATGTATTCCTATTGGCTGGCTGTGCTCTTATCTATTGATGTTACCAAGGTTTCCACTGAGGTAATGGTTGGGGGGATGTGAAATGGAAACAGTTGCAAGCTTGACATGTGATGATCAGCACTCACGTGACTAGAACTTGTTTGTTTATTATTTTTGTTAGCAGGCACGTGAAATTTGCCAATCACTGTGCATTTTAGAAAGGTGGTCCTGGCTGGAACTGTACACAGTTCAAATATATGTAATTGATTGTTGGTAAGTGTATTTTTTAAGTAGCCACAGTGGCACCAGTATGTTTACTTATCCTCCTACTTAACTCACTAGCTCAGCTTTGTAAGAAGGGCTTCTCTGCTTGTGTGTTGCTTTTGTTTGGTGTGAGGGATTTATTTTAAAGGGTCATGGTGGGTTTTAGGGTTGCTTTAGTGTGCCGGTTTCCCTGCCCTCCCCCCCACTGGACCCCAGGTAATATAAGGCACTTGTGGGGGTTCGGGAGGGTGGGGGATTTATTTTAAAGGGTCGGGATGGGTTTTAGGGTTGCTTTAGTGTGCCGGTTTCCCTGCCCTCCCCCCCCCCCCCCCCCACTGGACCCCAGGTAATATAAGGCACTTTGTGGGGGTTCGGGAGGGTGGGGGATTTATTTTAAAGGGTCATGGTGGGTTTTAGGGTTGCTTTAGTGTGCCGGTTTCCCTGCCCTCCCCCCCACTGGACCCCAGGTAATATAAGGCACTTTGGGGGGGGTTCGGGAGGGTGGGGGATTTATTTTAAAGGGTCGGGGTGGGTTTTAGGGTTGCTTTAGTGTGCCGGTTTCCCTGCCCTCCCCCCCACTGGACCCCAGGTAATATAAGGCACTTTGGGGGGGTTCGGGAGGGTGGGGGATTTATTTTAAAGGGTCGGGGTGGGTTTTAGGGTTGCTTTAGTGTGCCGGTTTCCCTGCCCTCCCCCCACTGGACCCCAGGTAATATAAGGCACTTTGTGGGGGTTCGGGAGGGTGGGGGATTTATTTTAAAGGGTCGGGGTGGGTTTTAGGGCTGCTTTAGTGTGCCGGTTTCCCTGCCCTCCCCCCCACTGGACCCCGGGTAATATAAGGCACTTTGGGGGGGTTCGGGAGGGTGGGGGATTTATTTTAAAGGGTCGGGGTGGGTTTTAGGGTTGCTTTAGTGTGCCGGTTTCCCTGCCCTCCCCCCCACTGGACCCCAGGTAATATAAGGCACTTTGGGGGGGTTCGGGAGGGTGGGGGATTTATTTTAAAGGGTCGGGGTGGGTTTTAGGGCTGCTTTAGTGTGCCGGTTTCCCTGCCCTCCCCCCCACTGGACCCCAGGTAATATAAGGCACTTTGGGGGGGTTCGGGAGGGTGGGGGATTTATTTTAAAGGGTCGGGGTGGGTTTTAGGGCTGCTTTAGTGTGCCGGTTTCCCTGCCCTCCCCCCCACTGGACCCCAGGTAATATAAGGCACTTTGGGGGGGTTTGGGAGGGTGGGGGATTTATTTTAAAGGGTCGGGGTGGGTTTTAGGGTTGCTTTAGTCTGCCGGTTTTCCCGCCCTCCCCTTCCCCTCCCACTTCCCCCGATTTACTAGTAAACTAGTGTGTTGTCTTACACTAGCCAGCCACTACCCCTGTGTTGGTGCTGGACTTGCAAATGCACGTGAGCCTTAAATTTATAAATAAATTGTTTGTGTTAGTAGTGCAAGTATAAGTAAATATAATATTATGGGGTAGCCTAGTGTCATTGGCTAGTGGCTGGCTACTAGCCACGCCAGTGAGCCACTAGTCAGATTACTAATCACACAGTGACCTGTCACTGACTGACGAAGTCACTCACTAACTGTATTTAACCCTTCTATATATCTTATCTATTAGGTGCTGCTCAGTACACTGCTGTGCCAGCTTACTTGTTGGTACTGGACTGGACTTGCAGCCATAACGTTTTAAAATGTTTGCTGGTAAGAAGAAGAGTGCTACTGGAAAGAAAATTCCAGTCAGTAGGAAAAAACTGCGATTTGATGATACCCCTTCTACTTCAGCGAATGTAAAGGAGCAAGGTAACTTGCAGGACAAGGAAGGAGCAAAATCTGGAAAGGTGAAAGTGAAATCTGTGCTGCAGCAGCAAAGTTTATTGATGGATGAAGTGCTACAGAAAGTGCTGAATAGAGAATCAGAGGACTCTGAGTCTGAGGAGGAGGATGACAATGATGATATTCAGGATGAGGAGAAGAACACCGCCAATGACAGTGATAGTAGTGATGATGAATCAGATGATGGTAGTCCGATTGTCAAAAAAACCACTGTCAGCGCCAGTAGTATCCTCTCTAGTCCTAAACCAGTTGAAAATTTGCAGGTTACTACAAGAACAACTTCTGCTACTTCTACTCCTAGTACTACTACTCCTACTCTGATGACAACACTGACAAGAAATGTCCAGCCTAGAGTAAGGGACAGTAGAAAAACATCTAAGGTTTGGAATCATTTTAATGTTACGGATGATTGGAGATGTGCTCAATGTATCCATTGTAAAAGGATGGTGAGCCGTGGAAGAACTATTGGACATCTTACTACCACCAACATGAAATATCACCTTGAAAGAGAACATAAAGCAGTGTTGCTTGCAGAAGAAGCTGCAGGGAAGCCAAAGAAGGAAATTACTTCAGAAGATTGTGTGTATGTGAAGCAGAAGCAGACTTCTCCTTCTCCTCTTCCCCGGTAGCAGCGGCAAGCTACTGTTGAGCAGATGGGGTGGTGTCCTTCTTCAATTTCACAGACTAGGAAGCAAGTAGTATCCAAAGTGGTGACACGACAAATTGCTGTAATGATTGCTGTGGATGATCAGCCACTGCAGATTGTAGAGAATGATGGATTTCAGCAGCTGATACATCTGTTAGCACCTGACTACAAAATTCCTTCAAGAACTACATTTACCCGTCAGGTGATTCCTTCCCTGTACTCACAATGTCGTGCTGAAATGCAGATTGTGATGGCAAGGGCAAAGGGAAGGAGCATACATCTCACCACTGATCTTTGGACTAGTAAGAATGCAACACATGCATATTTGTCTCTAACAGCACATTGGTGGCAGCTGGATGAGGCATTAACTGACAGCACAAGCACAAGCAGTGGCAGTAGCACCAGCAGCTCCAAAAAGCTTTCTCCAGGATACCGGTGGGCTTTACTGCATGCTCAAGTGCTAGACCAGAGACATACTTCTGAAAATATCTTACAGACAATTCAGGGGATGATGGAAGGATGGAAAGGGCTACTTAGAAGCAGTGATATGGAATGTTTAAATGGATATATCATTACTGACAATGCTGCCAATATGATTAAGGCTCTGGAGGATGGTGGATTCAAAGGCATCCGATGCTTTGCACATACACTGCACCTGGTAGTGAGGGATGCGTTGGGGCTAAGTGCCAAGGAAGTGCAAGGTACTAGTCGTCAAGCCCTGAAGCGGTTGATTGAAAAGTGCCGCAAAATAACTGGGCATTTCAATCGCAGTGTGAAAAGTGGGAAGGAACTCAGAGAAAAACAAAAAGCAGTTAGGGCACCATTGCATAACCTCGTTCAGGATGTGCCTACCAGATGGAATTCCACCTATCTTATGTTGGAGAGGTTGTCTGAACAACAGACACCTCTGCATGATTTGGCAATGGAATCTGAAATTGGATTGGAAAATCCACTTGGATGTCAGGACTGGACAAACATTGCACAGATGGTGCATGTCCTCAAGCCTTTCAAAGAATATACTGATGCACTGAGTGCAGCTACAGCCACGTTAGGTGATATCATTCCTGTAATATATGATCTGGAGCAGGTATTACAGGAATTTCTGCATCAGACAGATTTGTCGAAGGAAGTGTTGCAGCTTGTGAGATGCTTAAAAGAGCAAGTACAGAAAAGGTTGAAACCTCTAATGGAGAAGGATAGCTATATCTTAGCTACTATGTGTGACCCACGTGTGAAAGGCAATGTTGCTCTCAAGTGCAATACTCTTGCATCCTGGACACATAAGTTGATTGAAATGGTTCAAAAGATTTCAACTCCTCCCACTCCATCCTGCTCAGCTGCTTCCAGTTCCACCAGCTGCTTCCCTCCCATGATGACAACCCATTGTCCTCCCAAATTTCATGAAACTGGTCCTATTTCAAAAGCAAGAGCAAGATTTGTCACGTTTCAGAGTGGTGGGGCTGCTAACCAGCAGCACCTGCAAGAGAAGGTTGCAGAAATTCATGTGAAGAATTTTCTCTCTGAGCCAGTTGAGAGCATGGAGTCAGATCCCCTGAGATATTGGGCAGAAAAAGCTTCAATGTGGCCTTATCTTACCAGAGTAGCACAACACTTTCTTTCCTGCCCACCCACCAGTGTGCAAAGTGAACGAGTATTTTCATTGACAGGGAATATTGTGAGTCCACTCCGTGCACGTTTGAATCCAGACTTAGTAGAGGAATTGGTTTTCATCAAAATCAACCTTCCGCTGCTTCATAATGTGAACATTCGCTGTGACTGGGAGGAGGAGTGAGTCTCTTGTCTAGGATGGGGATGCAAGGTCGTTTGGGAACACAGCAGGATGGAGCATTCAGCAGAAGCACTGCCAGTGCCTCATGATAGAACTGCCCCTGCCTCTTCACCTCAGGTGTCTGCTGTGCTGTTATCATCTATCTTGTCAGCTTGATGAATAAGGACTTTGTATGTGCAAGAAAGAAACCTAAGTTTGTGTCTATCAACTGTGTGCGCTTATTTAGCAGCTGTTAGAAAACAGGCAGTTAAAGTACTTTTGAGTTTTGACCATAGTCTCTCTAAGCAGTTAATGTATATCATACTGTGATGGGGCATGGTTTATTTTTCTGGCTGAGACAGTTTATAGCTCAGCTTACCAAACCGGTCCTGGGGATTCCACAGCCAGTTGGATTTTTAGAATATCCACAAAGAATTATGCATGAAATACATTTGCATATCATGGGGACTCAGTATATGCAAATTTACATCATGCATAAAATCCTGCTGAGTGAGTGGTTATTTATTTGGAAAACCCTGGTTTGTAGGGACCAATTTGTCTCACTCTCTAAATAAAGCCTGACCACGTAAGTTAGTGCCTAAATCAAAACCATCTCCAGTTGTGTCATGAGTTACCTAACCTCCCTGTGGTCAGTAAAAGGTTTCTCTGGCCGAGATTTAATTATTTCTCCCTGCGGAGCAGATACATGTTAAGTTGAATTTTCAAGTTGCATTAATAAAAAACAGCATTTACGTGTTTACATAAATAGCATATACTGCTTTATATACATATAGTACAACATGAGTAAATCTACACATGTGAAAAAAGGGATGGTCTAGGTGTTCCCAAGTGGAGGCCAACATTTATGTATGTTAGTCGCTATTTTATAAGAGATTTACTGTATGTGTAGATTTGGCAGCTTTATATTTACTCTCGCTCTTTATCTGGAGTAAGTGATAGTATAAGAAGTCTTAACAGTCAAATCATGACTAGGTCGTGGTCTGGGAGAAATGGGGGAAGCTGAGGCTGATCTTGATGAGTTGCAGATGGACTGGATTGGAAACTGAAAGACTAATTGATAACACTGGTAATTTTATTGCTGTGTGCATGTTAGAAAATCTGTTGACTATAAATCCCAATTTATAATAATTTTAATAATTGAGTCCACTAATATTTCTCAAATTTAAAACATTTTATTAACTACAAAACTATAACGAAATTAAATAACACTGTTATAAAAATATAACTTTACAATGACAACATACCAAAAAAAAATTGTTTTAGCACCCAGTACTCAAGGATGTGGAGAGGAGAATGGCAACCCGAGAGGAGGATCCTGCTCTGGAGCAGAGGGCAGTGGCATCTCCTCCTCACGAGGCATCTCATGAGGAGGAGATACCTGTGCCCTCAGCTCCTGAAAGGCCTCCTCCATGGCTGACAGCCTCCTCTGCACATCCTTGACATCTGCCCTGATGCTGTTTACTCCCTGCAGGAGCTCCTTCAGCATGCCAAACTGCGCATGTGCAGTACATACGCAGCTTGGAGGAGATCCTGCAAGGAGTACAGCAGCAGTGCTGGTGCTGGTGCTGCTGGGCCCGGCTGTGGCTGCCTCCATCCTTTGGGCACTGGCAGTGGCACTGGTGGCTGTGGCTGCCTCTTCTTGCCCTGTAAAGAAATGTAAAAAATTCTACATAAGATATAGAACAGGGGTGGGCAGTTATGGTCCTCGAGGGCCACAAACCAGTATTGTACGCACCAGCAAGTTTACAATATTAAAATACATTCAGCCCCTTAGTTTACTAAATTGTAGGGTTTTGGAAAAATGAGTTTATAGTCTACAACCTCGGAGAGGGAGAGTGGAGGGATATCATTCTAGATAATTAGAGATAATATTATATAAATATATAACATAACATACATCTATCCCACCCTATATAACTGACTGATCACAAACAATAATTTTGATTTTCTGCCTCAGACAGATACTAGACAAACTACTACTACTAGTACTACAACATACATACTGGCCCTGTGGGCCAAAATACAAGCCATTAAGCCCGTACACACGTGCTACATTAAAAAAAAATGTTTTTCAGTTCATTTTTTAACATGGCACTCTTCTACAGTTCTTCTTCCTCACTCATCCTCTTTCTCCCACTGCCTCCCTCCCCTCTCACAGTGACTAATACCCCCTTCCCTCAGTCTCACATTTATCCCCCATTCACATTTGCAGCATGTTGGTCAATGGTCAGGGCTCAATTATCTAATAATATATAATACCTGGCCCACCAGTGACGGTTCGCTCCGTCCTCCTCTGCTGACAGCTACTGGGCCCAGGAAGCCCTGCCTCGTCCCTGCTGGTGTGTGGTTCTGTACGAAGACACAGATCAAATTTCACAGAACAACAGTTAAAATTTAAAAAAAAGGAATTGGAACTGACACAAACAATATTAAACACAAATTCCATTACAATTAATTGAATAATATTTGTGTACTTGTGGAGTATTCTCAAACAGCCTACCAGGCGAAGGACGCGCTAAAGTCAGGCGGACCTCCTCAAGCCAATCACCCTCGTGAAGTCTCAGATGCCGACCTGAGAATTAGAGGTAGAAAGGAAATAGAATAACATTAATTGATTAATAAATTAATTACAAACACAACATGCCCTGCTAGGTTATTTTTTTATGCAATATATAACATTTAGTAATAAAAAAAAAATTAGCTATCTTTTAATGTGGCATTCAAAATTCCCAAATACAAATCACATCATTTCAAAATGATAAATAAATATAAATAAATATAATACACCACTAACATTATCTCTCACCTTTCTTCTTGAGATCTTCGATCTCACGCGGGTAAGAGGCTCTCCGGCAGAACTCCTCCTGGAGAGCCACCCAGGCTGCAGACTCCCTTTGAAGGTTAGGCCTGCTGCCTGAGGGGGTGTAGAGATGCTCCTCATCCAGGAGGAGTAGCCGGGCTAGGAGGTCCACATCTGCCTGTGTGAACCGTGGCTTCCGGGACCTAGCATCACGATCGGCCTTTGAGGAGGACGGTTGGGCTGACTCCCTATCATGATCCATCTACAATGAGAAAATAAAAAAGAAGATGAAAAAAAGTAAGTTCAGAAGCTCAGACTAGAAAGGGCTGAAGTATCCCACCCTTCACATCCCCCACTGCTGGTATATGGGAGAGAGAAGGGGAAGGGGAGGGGGTGGGGGGAGGTGAAGGGGCAAGCAGCCCCACTCCTGTGAGGGATGGGAAGGGAGAGCCAGCCCCACTCCCTGGGAGGGATAGGAAGGGAGAGACAGCCCCTGAATGCAGGGGCTGTCTCTCCCTTCCCATCCCTCCCTCCCCCCCCCCCCCCCCACCACTCACCCACATGGGTGAGTGGTGGGGGGGGGGGGACATGGGGGAGGGGAGGAGTCAGGGTCAGGCACTGTGTGCAGGAAGATCACAACACCCCTGGTGCCAGGGTTAGGGCACTGTGTGTGCAGGAAGATCACAACACCCCTGGTGCCAGGGTTAGGGCACTGGGTGCAGGAAGATCACAACACCCCTGGTGCCAGGGTTAGGGCACTGTGTGCAGGAAGATCCCAACACCCCTGGTGCCAGGGTTAGGGCACTGTGTGCAGGAAGATCACAACACCCCGGCCCTTGAAAATAAATCCCCCCACCCTCCTGCCAGGGTTAGGGCACTGTGTGCAGGAAGATCACAACACCCCGACCCTTGAAAATAAATCCCCCACCCTCCTGCCAGGGTTAGGGCACTGTGTGCAGGAAGATCACAACACCCTGACCCTTGAAAATAAATCCCCCACCCTCCCGAACCCCCCCAAAGTGCCTTATATTACCTGGGGTCCAGTGGGGGGGGCAGGGCGGGGAAACCGGCACGCTAAAGCAAACCTAAAACACACCCCGACCCTTTAAAATAAATCCCCCACCCTCCTGCCAGGGTTAGGGAACTGTGTGCAGGAAGATCACAACACCCTGACCCTTGAAAATAAATCCCCCACCCTCCCGAACCCCCCCAAAGTGCCTTATATTACCTGGGGTCCAGTGGGGGGCAGGGCGGGGAAACCGGCACGCTAAAGCAACCCTAAAACCCACCCCAACCCTTGAAAATAAATCCCCCACCCTCCCGAACCCCCCCAAAGTGCCTTATATTACCTGGGGTCCAGTGGGGGGCAGGGCGGGGAAACCGGCACACTAAAGCAACCCTAAAACCCACCCCGACCCTTTAAAATAAATCCCCCACCCTCCTGCCAGGGTTAGGGCACTGTGTGCAGGAAGATCACAACACCCCGACCCTTGAAAATAAATCCCCCACCCTCCTGCCAGGGTTAGGGCACTGTGTGCAGGAAGATCACAACACCCCGACCCTTGAAAATAAATCCCACACCCTCCTGCCAGGGTTAGGGCACTGTGTGCAGGAAGATCACAACACCCCGACCCTTGAAAATAAATCCCCCACCCTCCTGCCAGGGTTAGGGCACTGTGTGCAGGAAGATCACAACAACCTGACCCTTGAAAATAAATCCCCCACCCTCCCGAACCCCCCCAAAGTGCCTTATATTACCTGGGGTCCAGTGGGGGGGAGGGCGGGGAAACCGGCACGCTAAAGCAACCCTAAAACCCACCCTGCTATGGCCGGCGCCATTTTCCTTACGAAAAAAACGATTCGCGACAGGAGATCGCTCTCAGACCCCCGCTGGACCCCCAGGGACTTTTGGCCACCTTGGGGGGGCCTCCTGACCCCCACAAGACTTGCCAAAAGCCCAGCGGGGTCCAGACATTCACCACCACCTAATAATAATGAATTATTAATTCAGTGATATAACAAATCATTTAAAAAAAATTGAGTAGGTTAATATAAGAGATGACTGTAGTAGATTGAATACAGATCTGATGTTTCTGCTCTCCTCACAGCAAAGAAAAGCAACACACAAGCAGAGAAGCCCTTCTTACAAAGCTGAGCTAGTGAGTTAAGTAAGAGGATAAGTAAACATACTGGTGCCAGTGTGGCTGGCTACTTAAAAATACACTTACCAACAATCAATTACATATATTTGAACTGTGTACAGTTCCAGCCAGGACCACCTTTCTAAAATGCACAGTGATTGGCAAATTCAACATGCACTAGCATTTCAGGTGCCTGCTAACAAAAATAATAAACAAAGAAGTGCTGATCATCACATTACTTTTTTTGTCAAGCTTCCAACTGTTTCCATTTCACATCCCCCCAACCAATGCCATTACCTCAGTGGAACCTTGGTAACATCAATAGATAAGAGCACAGCCAGCCAATAGGAATACATATATTCATTGCTAAGTGACCTTTACTGACCTGGGAAGTGTGAACACTTTGTTTCATTTTCTGTTGCTGTTCGTGAGTTTCCAGTTCCATTTCCCATCCCCCCAACCATCACCTCAGTGGTAACTTTGGTAACATCAATAGATAAGAGGGCTGCCAGCCAATAGTAACACATATTCATTCCTAACTGACCTTCAGTGACCTGGAAAGTGTCTATTTGTATCATTTTGAGTTAGTGCGCACTAACTCGAGTTAGTGCGCACTAACTCGGGTTAGTGCGCACTAATCGGAAAAAACGATTTTTAACGATTTTTTAACTAAAAAATCGTGCCTAAGACGATTTTCTTGCCCTGCCACACGATTTCTATCGTTAAGACGATATGGAAAACGATTCACATCCCTAATATTCAGTGCCACAAGCTGATCCGCAGTCAGCCGTGGCCAAGTTAACCCCTGAAAGAACTGCTCTGTGATGGCCGGGTTAGGAGTCTTTTTGCCATACAGCATTTTAAAATACTCCAGGAACCTAGCTGAGAGATCCGCTAGTGTCGTCTTATACCCTCCATCTCGACCTCTGATACCTGTAATAACCTGCCGCTGATTCCGAGGTCGGACCAGGTTAGCTAACATTCTGCTCACTTTATTTCCATACTTATATAGCTGAAATTGGTAATATTTCAGTGATTTAGAGGCCCTTTAATGTAGGAGAGAATTGAGCGTGGTACGAGCTTGGTCCACCAGATCTTTATCTGGGCATAGTGCGCATGTAGTGTTGCTGCGCTTTTTTGAGTACCCCAGTGAAGCTTAAGATTTCCGCATTGGGCTAATTATTTTGGCAACATAGGCTATAATGTGACCGTGCATCACTCCCTTCCCAGCCTCCCACAGGAGTCCAGGAGAGACCTTTGCTGAGGTGTTAAGCTCCATATATTCTTTCCACTGAGCCTGCAGGTGAACATGAAACTGTTTATCTAGGAACAAGTCAGGACGCATGCGCCATGAGAGAGCGCACCGAGGTCCTCTCTCCCCTTTTAGCGTGAGAGTCACCGGGGCATGGTCTGAAAAAGAAATGGCACCAATGCTAGCATGTACAACCCCAGGGAATATGCTTTCCGATACTAATATGTAATCCAAGCGGGAGTATGACTGATGTGGGTTGGAATAAAAGGTAAAATCTAGCTCCATAGGATGCAGAGTTTGCCAGATAGCCAAGAGATGGAGTTCCTGACACAGAAAGTTTACCCCCAATTGGGAATCATTGGCCATAGCGACCTTAGGTGGGCAACAATCAAGTGATTTATTTGCCACTATGTTAAAATCCCCTCTACCACCAGAGTATGACCCAGAAAACTGGTCAAAATGCCCACTAGTCCTGAAAAAAAACTCCTGGGAATACACATTAGGTGCATAAATATTACAGAACACTCGTTGGTAGAGGACTCCAGCAGCTACCACATAGCGTTCCTCCTTGTCATGACACACCCGTGTAAGCTGAAAAGGCAAGTGTGTATGAAAATGGTAATACCCCGCTTATGCGCAGAAAAAGAGGAATATATACATTGCCCCACCCACTCACGTTTCAGTTTCCCATGCTCTACATCATTAAGATGAGTTTCTTGAAGAAACGCTACCTGGGAGTGCTGGCGCCACAACAGAGATAGTAATTTGGATCGCTTTGTGGGAGAGTGGACACTGTCCACATTAATGGACATAATTTTAACCGTTGCCATGATCACTCACATGCATTGCCCAACTAGGGGGCAGATCCTGGGGCTCCCCAGTCTGAGCCCCCAGATCTAGTAAATCCAATACAGATAGTATTAGTCCCTGGTCTCTGTCCCTTCCCCCCTGATGATCCATTCTTCCCTCCCCATACACACCAGAGCCCCATCCACAGCCACACCCATACAACAACTACAGATGCCCCAAGAGGCACAGGGACCTTCCCAATCTGTATCCAGCTTCCAGATGAGGAAAAGCACCCCCCTCCTTGTCCCCCCCCCCCCCCCCCCCCCCCCCCCGCCTCGCCAATATAGATCTATAGGTCTTCCATTAGGTTTGGGGCCTCCAGACCCAGGTCATATGTTTTGCTGTATCAAAAGGGTCAGAGGCCTGGAACTGTGATAGTTCCAAAGAGGAAGAGAGAAAAATAGAAAATAAATTTGCGAGCCAACTTAGACATGGTCTGTAAAAGTGATAATCAAAACGTTATAAACTAAGAACTCTCTTCACACTTGAACTCGTATGTCCAGATATCCATATTTAAGCCACAGCAGGGTTATCCAGCGTCACCAAGAAGTTGGAAGCTTCTTCTTTCGAGTTTAGATAGAGCACCTGATTGTTGTGGTGTGCCTGCAGCTTGGCCGGGTATAGGAGAGCAAATCGAATTCCCCATTTATAAAGATCCGAGCAAGCCAGCGACACTTGTTTCC
The DNA here is from genome assembly GCF_901001135.1 of Rhinatrema bivittatum. Lineage (NCBI taxonomy): Eukaryota > Metazoa > Chordata > Amphibia > Gymnophiona > Rhinatrematidae > Rhinatrema > Rhinatrema bivittatum. The sequence continues at coordinate 648,682,836 of NC_042615.1, read as the reverse complement.
TCTGCGCTGCCGTGGCTGCAGAAAAATCATTGAAGAGTAATATTTTGTGACCTTTGTAGTCTACTTATTTATTTATTTGTTTTTATATACCGACATTCGATCGAGATATCACATTGGTTTACATGTAACTAAAACAAATAAGGCATGACTTGCTTATTTTACATTATAACATGGTAACTGTTTGTAACATGGTAACAGGGATGGAACAAGAGATTAAGCATGGTATTTGAGGAGATTTCTGAAGAATTTGAAGATTTCTGGTGAAAAGCACGAAGTAGCTGAGTTTTTTTTTGTGTCTAGTTGAGAATGCACGCCATGACTGGCCGGGGTCTAGCCAGTGCCTCGCGGGGTGGTCCCATCCAGTGAGCTCGTTCACACAGCATCCTGTCATCCGATAACAGCAGTCCATGCTCTCCTGGGGAGCCACAACAAATCTTCAGTTCGCCCTCCGCCACTGATTCCAGAAGACCAATTATTTTAAGATTATTTCTTCTACCTCTATTCTCTTGGTCCTCCAGTTTATCCAAAATGTCTTTTTGCTGAGCCTGGAGCGTCGTCACGTGCCTCTCGGAATCCGCCAGCCGGTCCCCATAGTCAGAGAGCACCTCTTCCGCCTGGTCCAGCCACTTCGCCTGCCCTTCCAATGTCCTCTGTAGGTCATCCATAGAGGTGTGGATCTTAATTAAGCGGGCATCCAGCGCAGAGAACACGTTTTGAGAGGTCTGCTGGAGTACCTCGTCCGAGACCGCTGTCAACATCTTAGGGGCTTCCGCTCCGGCTGCCATCTTAGCCGTGCTTTGTCGCCGCTCCTCATAAGCCGCTGTCTCGTACCACCCACGGCGCGCTGACCAAACCCTGGTATGAACCTGAGCCCTTCAAGCACCGCCCGGAGCAGAAACACACTCGCAGCGTTGCAGCAGATCCCTTTTGGAGACACTTGTCCGGCAGATGCCCTCTTGGACAGAAGCACCCGAAATCACCACACTGATTCTTTTATTTCAGCAGAGGTAAGTCGCGGTAGCAGCCGCCATTTTGGCCCTGCTCTGCCGCGTTTCTTTTCATACGCGCCGGCTGCAGTCTTTCTCCATCCGCAGCACACTGAAGGGTCTCCTGTATGTGCCTGGACCCTTCAGGATCCCCTCCCGAGCCAAATCGCTACAGAAATGCCGCTTTTATAAAACAGTAGCGGGGGAAATTCGGAGGGGGACCACGGAGCTCAGTCCTGACTTCTCTGCGGATGACGTCATCACCGGAAGCCCTTAATACTAATTTCTACCATGTACCTTATTATTCATGAAGGAATGGTTTTAGGAAGACAGTTTGAATAGCAGAATTAAGAGGGGGGGAGAGGATCAGGGCTTATAGATTTTTGCCCCCCTCAGTAATTGTAAGACACATTTCTGTAGTGTGGGTTTTGGTTTTTTTTTTTTTGTGTGTGATGGTGTTTGGAGTGTGGTTAAGGGGATAGCTCGGCTGCTTATTTAAGAGCATCCAGTTGGTGCCTGGAAGCTTAATGGCTCAAAAATGGAAAAGTAAGAACATGAGAACATGCCATACTGGGTCAGACCAAGGGTCCATCGAGCCCAGCATCCTGTATCCAACAGTGGCCATTCCAGGCCATAAGAACCTGGCAAGCACCCAAAAACCAAGCCTCTTCCATGCTACTGTTACTAGTAATAGCAGTGGCTATTTTCTAAGTCAGCTTCTCCTCCAAGAACTTATCCAATCCTTTTTTAAACACAGCTACACTAACTGCACTAACCACATCCTCTGGCAACAAATTCCAGAGTTTAATTGTGCGTTGAGTAAAAAAGAACTTTCTCAGATTAGTTTTAAATGTGCCCCATGCTAACTTCATGGAGTGCCCCCTAGTCCTTCTATTATCTGAAAGCGAAAATAACTGATTATTAACCCGTTCTAGACCTCTATCATATCCCCCCTCAGTCGTCTCTTCTCCAAGCTGAACAGCCCTAACCTCTTCAGCCTTTCCTCATAAGGGAGCTGTTCCATTCCCTTTATCATTTTGGTCGCCCTTCTCTGTACTTTCTCCATTTCCATTCTGCATCACTTTAGCATTTTCATGATTGTAGATAGTGCATATATTTCGTTATGCCAGGGCTTAAAAAATGACTTTTTAAAATTGGTGTGGTGAGCATTCATTCTAGTTAGCCCTTTAAGTCACTGCAATGATGGTCAAAGCTGCTGAAGATCTTTCAGGAGCTGCAGAAGGTATTCTCCAGTAACATTTTTATCTGCTGAAAGCAGTATTGTTTAGTAATCTAATTTATAAAGTGTGAGTTACAGCTTCTAAACAGAGTAGGTATGACCTGAAAATAATATTGGCCAGGCATAGACACACTCTGAAGGACTCATTTTGCTAAGGTTCCATTACGTTTTCCAGTACTCTGGTTCTGTTAAAGTTTTGATTTATTCTAGATATGTACTAAGAGGACAATTTTCAAATTGCCCACATTGCTGGAAAGTGGGTGGGAGGAACCACCAATGTGGGCATTTTGCTCCCGGTCTTTGCACCAGCTTTCAAAAGAAACGTGTGCATGTACTTTTACTTGGAATTTGCCTCAGGAAGAAGCACATGCAGGGATATATGCCTCCTTTTTCTGCAGATAACCCTGCTTTGGGAATGCCTCTTCTACAGATGGGTGAAAGTATGTAGGTTGTGCATTCTGCAGTCTTTTTTTTTTTTACCTGCATACAAAGTGGGAAATTTTTGGAGTCTATTTTCCATGGGTAAAGGGTGTTTACCCACAGAAATCCTTCTGAAAATTGCCCTCTAACAGGCCGATTCATTAAAATGCGGGAAAGCCGGCACTCCGTGTTGAGCGCCCGCTCTCCCGACGCGCACGCAGGCACCTCTCCTGGGTGCACAATTCTCTAGTCAAATTAGGTGTCTCGCTAATAAGGAGGTGCTAGGGACAATAGGGCGTCCCTAGTGCCTCCTTATTTAACAGTAGAGGCAGCTGTCAGCGGGTCTGACAACCGACGCTCAATTTTACTGGCATCTGCTTTCGAACCCGCTGACAGCCATGGGTTAGGAAAATGGACGCCGGCAAAATTGAGAATCCGTTTTCTAACCCACTGACTGGCGGGGTGATTTTTTTTTTTGGTTCCTCCGACCTTAATATTACCAGAATATTAAGTTGGAGGGTGTACAGAAAAGTCTAGTATATTCAGTGGGTCATTTTATCCTGCTGAATATATGGCACAAATTATCCGGCTAACCTTGGCCGAATAACTTGTTCACTAAATGGACTACTGAATATTGGCCTCATTCAGCCTTGATCCTCTCTTTATTGCATATTTATCTTTGGACTACACTGTCATGCCTGCCTTGCTTTCTGTTTTTCAGCACATGCCCCTGCTCTGTTTCCTAAGCTATTTGGTATGAAGTCTAGATGCCTGATCATTTAGTCTTCTAAGGCACTACCTACTGTATTTTCAGATCTTTTTCTCTGTTTTACAAAATTCTTTGTCCAATTTCTAATGGTCACATTTGCTCATGTGCAACTTTTTTCTCCCCTTTGGTGGCACAGTCTTAAGAAATCTGCAATTCTGATTGCATTGTTAACACACTGATATATGCACTCATCAGTGCTTTCATATTTCTTCTCTGTGATTGATATATTACATTTTGTAATGAATCCTAAACATTCAGTGGTTAGTACTGAGAGGTTACTGTAAATCATATTGTGGCTTTCTTACATTTTACTTGCAGCAGATACAAGAGAACAGGGTTGAGGAGATTATTTCAAATATCTACAATTATATATTATATTTATAATCTTGTGATCCTCATTTGGTAGCTTGAGTTATGTTTGGTGGTAAAATGGTTTTTGCACACTTCCTATCCTTGCAAGAATGAAAACAAATCTCGTAAGCTCTTAATACTGACTCTTTTTTTTTTTTTTTTTTAAATGATCCATGAATGTGAAGTATAAAAGATCCCAAAGTGAGTGTCTCTCTTTTTTCAGGACTTCTTTTCTTTTTCTTTCCCCACTTACCTCAGGTGGCTTGCAGCTACTCAATTTGAGCCTTTGGCAGCAAGAATGGCCTTTCCCTGCTTTGATGAACCAGCATTTAAATCCATATTTCAGATCAAGATCAAGAGGCATGAAAAACACATTGCTCTATCAAATATGCCAAAGGTAATCTTTGCTTCCAATAACAGTGTCTTTGACATGATGGCTGAAAGCATTTATTAAACATTTTTATAGCAATTATGCATTCCTCCAGACGAATGGTTTATGCCCATCAATCAGCAGATGGAGCCAGAGACTAACGCTCCTTACGTGCATCTGTGTTGATCTCAGCCTGCCAGCACTCTCTGTCTCTAGCAGATGGTAGAGAGCGCATCCTGTGCTGTATTCTTAGACCTGGTGAAGCTGAATAAGAGGACATTGTTAGGCAGCAGACTAGTTCTCCCTACCTTAGTGGAGCATTGCTTTGGGTTTGAGAGATTCTGCTTTAGGAAGCTCCTGAGGCAGTGCCTAAGCCGGTGGACTTCCAGTTTTTTTTCTTTTGATAATATCTGGCTGGGGTTTGGGGATATTACAGCCCGTTCTCCCCCTCCCCCCACCTCTCCTTATCTATGTCTGCATGTGGGTCCTGTTTCTTAGAAAAAAAAAAGTTAAGAAATGAAGAGGATACCAAAGGACCTGCCAGCATAGGGCCTTTGAACTCAGGGACTGCAAAGAGGTCGGCTGAGTGAGTTTTACCTCTGTATACATTTATTTTTTTGGGCCATGGGGCTGTTTAACTGAGCCTCTGTTGTGCTGCTGGGGAGACACGGTAACTTTGGCAGCACGCGGGAAGAAACCCGGGCTCTGCCCTGGGTGTGGTTGGGAAGCTGCAGTCTGGGGGAGCAAATAAAGTGTAGGAGCTCTTCAGAGGAGAGGGAGTCTTAGAGGGGCTGTGAATTTGTTGCCTGGGGAGGGGGGGGGGCATCTGTGCTCTCTGTTTCAGTAGTTGCTCTGTAAATTGTGGCAGGAACTGGGGCTATCTTAGAGTAAGTGAGCGAGAGGAATCTCGAGAGCCTCCCTTATTCATTCCCATGGATCAAGTGGCTACTTGAGTAGGGGCCAGTTCATAGCTCAGCAGCCTTTAAAGGAGCAATTCCTTTCCCCTCAGCCTTGGAATCCTCTTCCATGACCTAGGCTTTTTTGATTTCTGCTGAGTTTATTCAATATTTTCATCAGGACACAGTTTTGTCTCATGTTCCACTCCAGTTCTCTCTGGGTCTGCAGGTGGCTGGAGCTGAAAAAAGCCCAGGGGTGGGAAAGGTGAATGAGAAGAATTTGTCTGACTCTGATTCCCTGGATGGCTTTAAGGTACCTCAGGGCACTGTTGGTGAAGGAGACTTGGAGGGGATGAGTTTCCCTCGTGAGGGAGAGGATGGTTCTATTATGGTGCGTCATTTCCATAAGGCGGAACGCCCAGCCTTGATTACCCAATCCTTGCATATCTTAAATGATGAGGAGGACATTTCTAGTTCTGCTGAGGGACCTTATTATATTTGGTATTAGAAGGCCCTCTAAGCCATTCCCCTGCATAAAGCAGTGAAGGATTTGTTTGATCTGGAGTGGATTTACCCTGAGGAAGATTTCAAGGGTGTTCTCACTCTGGTCAAGTTGTATCCCTGTGTTTCTTCAGAAAGGGGGAAGTATAGATTTCCCAAAGTAGATGCTCTATTTATTTTAATTTTTTCTATACCGGCATTCGTGAGGGTATCACATCATGCCGGTTTACAATAAACAGTGGGGTGATAAACGGTTTATCTAGTTTGTTTGTTTATCTAGTTTGTTCTGTTACCAAGCAGACTGCTATTCTGGTTGAAGGAGGTGTGATCTTTAAAGATACATAGGAAAAGAAGAGTCTGTTTTTGAAGCAAGCATTTGAAACCTCCAGTATGGCGCTGCAGATAGTACCTGCAGCTGTGTAGTGACAAGGTCTGGTTTGTGTTTATCACAGTGCTTCCAAGAGGGGACAGGGAGCGGGAGGGGGGCTCTGGTATTGAGGTTGCTGAAGAAGCTTCCTGTTTAGAACAGGGAGCAGCGTATAAAGTACATGCTTTCTTTGATTTAGTGCACACTTCGGCAAGAAATATGGCCTCCATAATGGCAGCCAAAAAGGTTGCTATGATTACACAACTGGTCAGATTGAATATCTAAGACCAATTTGATGAAGCTTTCTTTTAAAGGCATTCTTTTGTTTGGCGAGGACTTTGAAAAAATGGACACGGTTTGGGGTGTGTCCAAAGTACCAAGGCTTCTGGAAGGCAGGCCTAAAAAGTTTAGGATAAGAGATTTAAGAGAGATGTTTGGTAGTAAGAGGTCTGGGCCATTTGGAAAATGTCACTCCTTTTGCTAATCACACAAAAAAACCCACCCACACCAACTGGTGTATTCTAGTACACACCAATGTCAACAACAAAAAATACACCGTGTACTAGTTAGACAATTAACATAACACCCAGAAACGCCAAACAAATTTTGTAAGACCCTCTATTCACGGGTAGACATATTATGTGTTCAACTCGTTTCTCATAGGGGTCACTATTGCTTTAATCATTTATATACTCAATTTTTGTTATATTTTTCAAAGTTTTTTTCAAAGTTCCTCAAAAAATTTTAGGCACTTGCCAATCAAAATAAAAACGGGTACTTATCCGCACTGAAAAGGTCCCAGGTAACCCGACATGGCCATGTTTCGGACCGCTGTCCTGCTTCAGGGGAAAAGAAGGCAACCGATTCAGATATTTGTAGCAAACTTCTTCTTGTGGCGTCTTTATTCCGTGCCGGTCAATTTCTTCCAAACAGGCTGCATTTCAGCCCGCTGTGCTTCAACAATGGCAGACAAACGGAAGTTATTTATACAAGTACCAGCGCTTAGTACCACCTCTTCCGGTGACGGATAGTAGTTCCCTCTCACGTCCTTACGTCCAAACGCTGTCAGTCTGATTATAATCTCTCTCTATATACCTAAATCACATGCTCTAGACTCACAATTTGTAAAAGAACCTGGGAAAATAACTGTCCATATAGCGCTTCAAAAAGCGGCAATCTCTGTCACATCCGTTCTATATAACAGCATGATGCGTCCCAGGGAAGCAGTTCTCTGTCACGTTCTCTCCCGATGCGTGTTGGTAAATCAAAAGCGGCTGTGTTCTCTGTCGCGTCCTCTCGCGCTGATTGATTAGAAACTGCATAGTGCATCCCAGAACGGCGGTTCTCTGTCACGTCCTCTCCCGGAGTGAACTGATACATCATATACCATTATATTCTCGATCACATCCTCTTACCCATAACAATTGAAAATGGTTCCTGAAAACTTATTCAGGTATTGCGGCTGTCCATGCAAATTGTATCACAACTATATAGTTTAACACACAACATCTGTCCGGATACTTTGGAGCAAGATCTATTCTTAATGTGTCAATATGGTGGAACGCACAAGTCTTGTTAGAAATACAACATTAGTCAAATGAGAGTACCAGTTGATTCTCTCATTTAAACCATTAGGATCCACAGTGTTCAGGTGAAAAATCCAGAAATGTTCTCGTCGGTTCAAATAGGACTGTATGTCTCCCCCCCTAGGGTTTTGATCCACTTGTTCCAAAATGGACCACCGCAAGTCAGTGAATTGGTGGTGTTGATTAATACAGTGTTGCACTAAAGGAGCCGCAAGTTTTGATGTCCTAATGCAACTTCTATGTTCAATCAGCCGCGTACGGATTTTTCTCTTAGTGCGGCCAACATAAGCCAAGTTGCAAGGACACTGTATGACATATACAACACTCATTGAATCACACGAAGTCCATCTGTCATGCCGAACCACGACCCCTGAATGGGGCGCCCGCCATTGTTCTCCTGTAAGGGTTTGTCCACACATATCACAAGTCCCACATGCTTGATGGCCTCCAGAGGGAAACCGATTTGTAGTGGAAGAAAACCGAGAATGAACAATACGATCCCTAATATTCTGTCCTCTGAAATAGGCGAATCTCGGACTGGTTTGAAATACCGTATGCAACATTAGAACTTTCCAATGTTCACGTACGATATTGACCACTTCATTCACATGACGTGAATATTTCAAAGTGCAAGTCAGATCTTGATTATAGGGACGTTGCTGGTAGAGTAACAACAGATCTCTATTAGCGAAGCGGGCTCTCTTATAAGCCCTCCTTATTACTCCCCGCGGATAGCCTTTTTGCACAAATCTTGTAGAGAGAACTGAGGCTTGGGATTTGAAATCCTCCATGGATGAACATATCCGGCGTAATCTAAGAAATTGAGATATAGGGAGTCCATTCTTTAACCTTTGAGGATGAAAACTGGAATACCTTAAATAGTGATTCCGATCGGTGGGCTTCCTATAAAGGGAAGTTATAAAAGAATCTTCCTGTTTCTTTTACAAATTGTGAGTCTAGAGCATGTGATTTAGGTATATAAAGAGAGATTATAATCAGACTGACAGCGTTTGGACGTAAGGACGTGAGAGGGAACTACTATCCGTCACCGGAAGAGGTGGTACTAAGCGCTGGTACTTGTATAAATAACTTCCGTTTGTCTGCCATTGTTGAAGCACAGCGGGCTGAAATGCAGCCTGTTTGGAAGAAATTGACCAGCACGGAATAAAGACGAAGCAAGAAGAAGTTTGCTACAAGTATCTGAATCGGTTGCCTTCTTTTCCCCTGAAGCAGGACAGCGGTCCGAAACATGGCCATGTCGGGTTACCTGGGACCTTTTCAGTGCGGATAAGTACCCGTTTTTATTTTGATTGGCAAGTGCCTAAAATATTTTGAGGAACTTTGAAAAAAACTTTGAAAAATATAACAAAAATTGAGTATATAAATGATTAAAGCAATAGTGACCCCTATGAGAAACGAGTTGAACACATATGTCTACCCGTGAATAGAGGGTCTTACAAAATTTGTTTGGCGTTTCTGGGTGTTATGTTAATTGTCTAACTAGTACACGGTGTATTTTTGTTGTAACTACTCTTTGCTAAGCCAACAGAGGCTTTAAGGAGGCTTCCTCAGAGGCTGCCAGTTCCTCAGGTAACTCCCAACAAGGACTTGACCCAATCTCTGATTTTGTAGATTGGCCAAATTATTTTGGATCAATGGGTTTTAGAGATTATTCGGATGGTTGCGCCTTGGAATTTTCCTGTACTTTTTCTGACACTTGAGCATTCCCCTTGTCGCACAGTCAGTAAGCGAGCAGTGGTAAAAGCGACACTAAAGAGATTCCTTAGGTATGGTAGTACCAGTTCCAAGACACCAGTAGGGTCTGGGATGGTATTAAGTTTATTTTGTGGTTTCCTGTAAGGAAGGCTTCTTTTGCCTTTTTCTGGATTTAAAACTGGTCAACAAGTTTCTTAGGATTTCTCATTTCAGAATGGAAGCCTTGAAATCGATAATAGTCGGGGGGAGGGGGGATGTTGTTTCTGACCTTCTTGAACCTTATGGAGGCTTATTTGCACATTCCAAGAAGGGAGATGTATCAAAGGCGTCTTCGTTTTGTGGTGCTGGGAGGCCATTTTCAGTTTCCTTTGGTCTGGCTACAGCCCCAAGAACCTTTTTAAAGGTGATTGATTGTAGTGGTGGCAGCAGTATAGAGAAAGCAAGGGATTTTGGTTCATCCCTGCTGGACAATTGGCTCATAAGAGCGAAGTTGGAACAACAAAGTACATGGGCCACCAGGAAAGTGGTAGAATATTTTTGCAGGAACTGGGATAGGTTGTTAACTTCTCCAAGAGCAGTGTAGTTCCATCTTAAAAGCTAGAATATCTGAGAACTCTTTCATACGGACTTAGGTTGTGTTTGTCTGAGGCAAAGAATTCAGAAGCAGCAACAAAGTTCTCTTGTTGATCTTGTTCAGGAACCCGTCAGTATGGTGTTACCGGCAGCTTTGGATCTAGTTCCCTGGGCGAGGACAAATAGGCCTCTTCAAAGAGTGTAGTTGTCCAAATGGGACCTGCAGTCTCAGAATGTCTTCATGAGGCTCCCGGTACCGTGGCAAGTCAAAGTGAGTTTGTGTTGGTGGTTGGATTTCAAGAATCTAGAGAAGGGCATGGAACTAGAGCCACAAGTGTGCATCATCATAGTAGCACCAATCTATTGGGTTGTGGGGCTCACTGTCTTAAGTCAGTTTGCTCAAGACCTATGGTCACCAGAAGCAGCAGCATGGTCCATAAATCATCTGAAGACTAGGGCAATTGGATTGCCTCTGTTGCATTTCGTGCCCCTTCTTAGGGGTCAGGCAGTCAGACAATGCTACACTAATAATGTTTAACTCATCAGATAGGCACAGAGAGTCCTTATGTGTCAGATGAGATGGATCTGCTACTTTAGTGGGCAGAAAGAAATCTGAAAGACCTATCTGCCTCACATAGCAGGTGTGGAAAACATTCAGGCAGATTATCTGAACCATAATATAGTAGATCAGAGAGAAGTCATTGTCTTGTGTAGTATTTGACCAGATAGTGGATGGTTGGGGAGTTCCACTGATGGATCTGAGGGCTAGTGAAAGGATTGAAGAGGTGCAACGTTTTTACAGATGAAAGAGAGAAAAAGGGTCAGCAGACTGGTCATATTGATCCGGCATTTGCCATCAGAAGCAATCTTGTATATATTTCCTCTATTGCCGTTGATAGGGAGAACTGTCCAAGGGATTGCATGACATCTAGGTTTAATGATGCTAGTAGCTCCAGACTGGTAAAGGAGCCATTGATATCTGAAGCTTGTTAGTTTGTTGGATGGGAATCTGTTGCAATTTCCTCAGCTCAGGGACCTGTTCTTCACAAAGATCCAGATCATTTCTGTCACACAGCCTTGCTCTTGAGAAGGCTTATTTTAGTCAAGAAGGGTTATTCTCAAGATGTGGTGAATGCACTTTTAAAAGCTAGAAAATCTTTGGCTTACATGACTTATGGTAAGGGTTTGGAGACTTTTTGAGCAGTGGTGCTCTAGTATGAAGTTTTCTCCCAGGACTGTCTGTGTCCTGCATTCTGGATTTTTTTTTTCCCCAGGAAGGACTGGCAATAGGCTTAGCACTTGATTCCATGAAGTTACTGGTGGCAGCTATTGCATGCTATAGGGCTGTGTGTTAGGAAGACCAATATCTCTTTCAGATGTTTCTCATTTCCTGAGAGGAACTGCATATTAGACCTAGACTAAGGATCCCATTCCATTTTGGGATCTGAAGTTAATATTCTTGGCAGGTTCCCTATTTAAGCCTAATTCATCGATTTTGATCAGTTACTTTAAAGGTTGTATTTCAGGTGTCAGTTTTGTTCAGCTAGGAGGATTTCAGATTTACAGGCACTTTCGTGCAAAGAACCATTTTTGGTGATTATTAGTGAAATGGTCAAAATTTGTAGGGTACCATCCTCTCTGCCTTTCATTTCAGTCAGCCTGCTTACCTTAAGTAAGGAGGAAGATGAAAAATTACAGAATTGTTCATTCCTTGGTTGTGAAGAGAGTTATTTTGAGGCACTTGAAAGACATATTTGTTTTAGGAAATCTAATCATCTCTTGATTTTATTCAGTGAAATAATTAAAAGTGAAGCAGTGACCAAGATTTAGCTTGCACGTTGGTTTAAGGATGTCATTGCAGAAGCTTTCACTGATAGGAGTAAGCACTTATCCAAGGGGCAAGCTAGGGCTCATTCTACTACAGCTCAAGAGACCTTTTTTGGCAGAGTTACCGCTTGGTTTTGCCACAGGAAATTTGTAATGCAGTGACCTGATCATTTTTGCTTTCCTTTTCAAAGCATTATCGCTTGGACATGAGAGCTAGATAGGAGGCATTCTTCGCTATGGAGGTGCTGAGAAAAGGTTTGGCAGTGTCTCGCCCAATACAGGAGTAGCTTGGGTACATCCCATTTGTCTTGACTGATCTGACTGGATAAAGAGGAAGGAGACATCTTATTCTTACCTGATAATTACCTTTCCTTGAATGCAGTCAGAACCGGTTCAGAACCCTCTTATCTGCTGCCAAATATACTTTGATTCCAGTGTTGATAATGAGATGTAAGGTGACTCATGGTAAACAGGTATGGTATGTCTCAAACTGTACATAGTTTATCTATATTTGTGGATTCTTGGAAGCCCTCTGGTTGGTAGGGATTTTAAATTTGCAAAATTAGCTTGTTATGGATAATACTGGCAGGCTGAGGTCAGCATAGTGATAACAGTGAAACTATTAGCGTCTGGCTCCATCTGCTGTTCTGTGGGCATAACCCATTCATCTGGACTGGTCTGACTGGACTCTAGGAATGGAAATTATCAGGTAAGAACAAATTTGTGTACTTTGTATACCCAAGATTAAGTAATTCATTTTGATATGTTGTATTTTTATTAATTTTTTTTTACATAAGCATGGTGTGCAATAAAATGGCATTCATTCCTGATAATATTCAAATTTATAAACCACTTTTCTATAACAGTATTTGGAGTGATATAAAAATGAAATAAGCAGATATCCTAATATCAGTAACTAAATAAAATATTATGAATACATTTGAATATAAAACACACACAAATATTAAATATCACACACAACATAAGAGAAACTCAAATACCATACAATCCACTGATTGCAATAAAAGATCACAAATTAGAAAAAGCCCACTGAAATTACCATGTTTTCATTATATGTTAAGTGTTGGAGTGATAAGGTCTGTGCTTGTAAATAGACTTTGAAATATTCCCAGTGGCTGACATTTTGGTCCCATCTCAGACTTTAAGCCAGAAGAATAAAATCAAATCTATACTAGAATGCTGTAATACAGTGTGATGGGAAAGTGTTTTCTTAAAATATAAAGGAATTGGTTCCATGGGTTGGTTGGTTTTTTTTTTTTCTCTGCTGAAGTAAGGGGCAACTAAGAATTGCAAATCATGCAGTAATGTTTGTATTTCTCCTTTTTTTTTTTTCTGTTTATCTAAAAGAGGGGATACAATTCTAATCTGAATATTTTGAGACCTTTTAAAGCAAAGGTCAGGAAATTAGTTGACTTTTTTTTTTCCTGAACCATCCCATATTTCTTTGCTTATTACTTCATGGAGAAATGGATGGATGTGACCATTTAAAATTGTTTATTTTCTTTTTATATAGCTACACATAAAGAAGAGAGGTGTATTTAAGCACTTGATAATATGCCTGTCTGTCTATTGCTTACACAACACATACATGTACTTTCTGGAGGTAGAAGACACAGGACAATGTCTCTACTTAATAATAGACAAGATGTCAGTATATGTATTCCATTGCTACTTATACGTACAGTGGCTAGCAAAAAGTCTATATTCCCTCGAACATTTTCTAAATTTTGTTGTCAGTGTGTCACTTGCATGCATTTAGAGGAGTTTTTTTTTTTCCCCCACTCATCAGCCTTCACACCTTTTAAGGGTAACGTTTTTTTTATTAGGGAACAAAGCGCATATAGATAGAGATCCAAAAAGCAAAACTGAAATCCAGTATTGGTTAAGTCTCTGCCTCCCTGATTCAGTAGGTGGAAGCACCTTTGGCCAGCAAATACTGCTGTGAGTCTGTTGGGATAGCTTCTCCACCAACTTTGCACACCTAGATTTCCCAGTTTTGGACTTTTCTTTCCTCTTTTTATAAAACTGTTCAAGCTCTGTCCAGTTCTTTGGCAAGCATTGATGACAGCAATCTTCAATTCATACCATAGATTTTCGATTGCATTGAGGTCAGGGCTCTGACTAGACAGCTCTGAACATCTATCTTTATGTTCTTTGGTCAATCCAACATACTTTGGCTATGTGCTTTGGGTCTTTGTTCGTGCTGAAAAGTAAACTCCTGGCCCAGTTTCAGCTTTCTTGCAGAGTGCAGCAGGTTTTCCTCAAGGGACATTTTGTACTTTTCACCATTCCCTTTTGACCCTGTTATCCTGACCAGTGCCCCAATGCCTGCTGATGAGAAAACGTCCCCATAACATGATACTGCCACCACTACTATGCTTCACAGTAGGAATGGTAATCCCTGGGTTATGTCCTGTGCTGTGTTGGGTTTGCCAAATGTAATGCTTTGCATTCAGACCAAAAACTTTTGTCTGTTTGTTAGACCACACAAACATTTTGCCACATAGCTACTGTATCCCTTGAGTGTTTTCCTTTGCAAACTTCAAATGGGATTCAAAGTGGGTTTTCGTGAGTAATGGCTTCCTTCTTGTGACTCTACTATACCAGCCAGATTTGTAGAGTGCTTGGGATATTATTGTCACATGCACAGTTTGACAAGTCTTGGCCATGGAAGCCTGTAGCTCTTTCAAAGTTGTCACTGACCTGTTGGTAGCCTCCCTGATTAGTCTCCTTGCTTGATCATCCAGATTGGAAGGATTTACTTGATCTAGGCAGGGTCTTGGTGGTGCCATACACCCTCCACTCTTTAATAATTTTTTGACTTGCTCCGAGGGATATTCAAGGACTTTGCAATTCTTTTATTCCTGTCTCTAGATGTGTCTTTCTACAACTTTGTCCCAGAGTTCTTTTGACAGATTCTTGATGCTCATGGCAAGATATTTTGCTTTGAAATGCACTATTCAGCAGACAGAATCAACAGGAACTGCTGAAGTTGTCCTGTCGTCATGTGAATCAATAGTTTGACATAGGTGGTGTATGCATTTGAAAGTGATTGGTTACACTACAGCTTTAAGTATTTAGGATTTTTACAGAAATACAAAGGGATGAATACTTACCACCAACTAGGATATTCATATTTTTATTTCAACTTCATTTTCTAAAGAATTCAGTAATAAATCTTTTCACTTGCAGTTTGAGGCAGGATGTGTGAATACATGGAACAAACACTGGTTTAATGCACTTTAATCCCAGTCCATACGGCAACAAAAGGTAAAAGGTTTGGCAACTGTTGTAAACTTTCTGTAGCCACTTTGTGTGTGCCCTCTGAGGATCTTCTAAACAACAAACACTACTTCAAATAAGGAACCTTAATGTATGTGTATGTGTGATTTGTTGTCCACTGCTAAGATAAACATGGGGTAGTAGAGTCATCAGGCTAACCATATATTAATTTACCATGCCCTCTGTATCAGTCAATACTGTCAGCTCCTGCTGTTTGTTTACATAGTCAAACTTGTAGGATATGAACAGACACTAGCAAAATATTACTGACTTTACTGTCTGTCCTTGTGAGTGTTCACTGCCCTCCTGTGCAATTGACTTACCATTCTCCTCCTCCTCATTCCATCTGGTACCTGGTAACGCCATCACTGTGACCAGTCCTTCATACAAAAACATTTTCCATATTGTTTCATTGCTTTTTAATTTGCAGACTGCAACTGTTTGCTTTGGGAAATGACCTCTTCGAAGATGAGTTTTCCTTCCAGTGTGGTAATGAGTACCCTACTGGTGGCCTTCCTCGTAGCCGACTTTAAAAACATCAGCAAAGAGACTAATGGGACTCTGGTAGGTTTATTTTACAAGATTTGGGAAAATCCTAAACTATTTTAGAGCTGATTCTGAAAAGAGAGCTGTTTGCTTCTGTCCCCTTAAACTATAAAAGTGTAACTCCCATTGGCTGTTGAATTACAAAAATGAGTGTTGTATGAAACTGCTGCTAGCTGCAGCAAAGGGAAATTCTGAAAATGCTGCGAAATTTTTAGATGCTACTGAGAGATTAGAAAATGGGGGGTCAATATGTGATACAGTTGCATTTGTCTAGATGACTTGTATAACATCCATTACCAGATTCCCATCCTATCCTGACAGTGCGCTCTTAGTGCTACTTACTTTGTGATATAATGGGAATCTTTTGAAGCAGCAGTTGCAGGCAGTGTGGGGTCTTGTTTTTTCTGCCTCAAGCAAATGGTTACAGTGCTGCCTCCTCTAGCAGGAACAGTGGCTGGTGGTGGTGGCAAGCAGCAAAGGAAGTCGTGCAATGTGGATCTCATGAGCCAGCAGGCATATAGTGGCCCTTTGTTTCCTTTCATGAACAGGAAGGTCAATGTCTGAGGGGGAAGAGGGAGCAGGGCTACTGGGGTACCTGTGAACATTTGTTGACCCCGTCTGCCTCTCTCCATGCCATTGCCCCATCTTCGGGTCCATTACCCTTTCTGCCTGCTTCTCTATTCCACTGCCTCACCCATACTTCAGGACATTATTCTCCACAGCGGATACAAGCCATTTGCTTATTCGCCACTGTAGAAAGTCAACTTCTTTTTGCTGCACACAGGTCGTCCTACATTGGGCCTTCTTCCACTCACCTCTTTTGCTCTCTGTCAAAATTCCTCTTGCTACTTTCCTTCCTCTCTCTCTTTTTCCTTCTTTACTAAATTCCTCTTCAGTTCTTCCTTTTCCTTCCAAGTTTACTCCTCTCTTCTCCTCATCACTCATCTTGTACTTCACATCTTGCTTTCTCCTTGACTTCCCTTCTTTGCCCCCCTCGCTTCTCCTTCTCCTCTTATATGCCAGATATAACAACCACCTGGCTCTTCCTGGATCAGCATGCAAGACAAAAGACCACACTTTTCCCCCATCTCAGCCCAGTATATATGCCCAGGGTGTACCACCACCTGACTCCTCTAGCCTGCCCTGGTCTCCAGATATCTGGGTATGAATATCCTAGCTATTATTCTTAAGTTCTTCCCATGGTTAGGACAGAGCCCAACTTCTGAGCAGATAAATGATGGTTAATTACAAATATTTTCACAATTGCAGCCACAGGGGCCAATTTTAAAGTTATTTAAATGTGAGTATATTTTTGGTAATACATGGTCAGTTAGCATTAGGGATGTACTGTCATTTGTTTCGTCTCAAGGGGATTGAAACTTTGATGCTGGTTAATGTGTGTGCATATTTGGATTTTTGATATAGAATCCTTGCTTAATTTTATAGAGTTTGTAGAGTCTCTGATTCTAAATCAAAAAGACCAGAGTGGAAGGTAATTTTAGTACTACAGCCTATGTCCAGGCAGTGATAGATGTCTCTGCTCTTGGAATCTCCATGTTTGGAGGTTTTTGCCGCATCTCTGGCAAACTTTAATTCAGTCCATTTGGAAAGATTTCTCACAAAGTTGTAACTTAAAATGCCCTTGCTACAATTTTGAGCCTCTTGCTTCATATTGTTTCCTCAGCGCCAGTGAAGACAGATGACGATATAATTTGTGTCCGAATACTTCTTCATTATCCCAGCACCTTTTTAAGTTCTTCATGTCATTATCTAGACCAGGAAATGTGACTTCCCCACTGGCTTTGGTAATTTTGCTTGCAGAGTCTTGATGGCACCTTTGTTTTAAAATAATTAAAAAAAAAAAATGTTCTTAGAATAAGCTTCAAGAAACCAAGGAAATAAAATGTGAAACTTAAGCAGTTACTTGTTTAGTTGAGACTGAAGTAGAAGCCACAAGTGATTCAGAAGCAGAGAATATGCTTCAGTGAGTTTATTTTACATGTTTTCTGTTCTGATCAGTGAGTGGCACAGTGATAAGACACAATGGTCATTGTAAGTCAGGAGGAGAAGGGAAAATATATGGCCCTTCCATGGTTCTCCTCCTTCCCTAAGCAATCTGATTTCTTTGCATTTTAGAGAGGGCTGTAAACCCACCTCTTGTGCCTCTCAACTGGTGTAGGAGTATTTGACCTGTTTTCTACTTTGTGTTGGGGTTCATCTTAGATTTTGATGAGCGATTGTAACCACTTTGAATAAGTTGTGATTTGGGCATTTTGAGAGATGCAACCATTTTTCTGTGATTATAGTAAATATTTAGCAAAAGTTTGAAATTTGTACTAGTTCAACCATTTTCCTATGAGCAGATGTGCCCAGACTATGGAAGTGTTTTATAATGTCATTGTACGTCACGCTGGAGCACTGCTTGCACTCTAATAGTAACCACACAAGTGCAAGAAAGGATTAAATTCCTGGTGAAGTTTTCAAAGATTCACATTTGAAATTTTATTGTGGCAACTCCTTAGTTTAGATACAATCCTTAATGCAAACCCCCAACACGGTCCCGTGTTTCGCCACCCGGCTGCTTCGGGGGGGGGGGGGGGGGAACAGTTTTAACAAAGATCTGTATCAGTCTGTCAGCAATTTCTTAGGAGCGCCGACAGACTGATACAGATCTTTGTTAAAACTGTTCCCCCCCCCCCCCCCCCCCCCCGAAGCAGCCGGGTGGCGAAACACGGGACCGTGTTGGGGGTTTGCATTAAGGATTGTATCTAAACTAAGGAGTTGCCACAATAAAATTTCAAATGTGAATCTGAAAACTTCACCAGGAATTTAATCCTTTCTTGCACTTGTGTGGTTACTACTTATAATGTCATTGCACACATCCCAGTGCGTTAATGCCCTAGGGTTTTTAATCATAGGAAGATGCATTAAAAACTTTGTATTTTCTAAGAAAATGATGCTAAAGTGGTTTTGGCAGTCATTAAGCTTGTTAAGCATTGTTTTTTATTCTGGTCAAAGGCAACAGACCTGATGTCAATGTGTATTAAAAATTCCAACTCTCATAATATTTCATAATTGAGAGAACTTGAGTAGAACAGGAAAGTCAAAGACTAATTTTAGTTTGAGAAATCTTATGTTAATCATATTTAGTCAATTTTGAGAGAACTGCTGTATTGCAGTTGCAGCAGATCTTCCCAGTTTTCTGGTATTCAGATTTCCTATATTACATAGACTTGTCTTTTGGAAAAACTAAAATATTTATTTTGTTCAATTTTTCTGTAGTAGAATTCCTGTTACGCATGGACAAAAATGTCATCCTAATTCTGATTTTTTTTTTTCTTTCCCCAATTTTTCTGCTCTCCTTTGACATCCCTTCACTCCTGATGCTGCCAGTGGGCTATGCTGATGCTGTACCATTCACTTTGCTATATTTTTGGTAGGGGAATGGAAATGGAACAGGGAATGCTGTACATGTATATTTTAGTTTACAGTTATTGCTGACTTAAGTGTTTGGGTGGAGCAGCAGTTTCAGAAAGTAAATGTAAAAAAAAGAGAATAAACCTGGTGGTAGAGAAGTTCATGAATGGAATAAACTTGCAGTAACAAGTGCAGGAAAGATAAATAGCTCACATGCCCCAGGATCAGAAGATGCAGGGAGGGAAACCTAACTTAAAGCAGCGGGGATAGTATCCTACTGCAATATTTGCCACGTACAAAAAATTGTGAGAATGTGTAATTAAAAAAAAGTAGTAGTGTTCCATTTCATCTTGTTACACAGGTCCAAACAGGTGGGTTATGTAACCCTACCAGCAGATGGAGGCAGAGTATATAGACGTTTTCCATGACATCATTGCCACTGTGTACAGGTGATGCAGCACAGAGAAACTCCAGTATTCTCTGCCTCCAGCAGATGGTAGGACTCTGTGGTGGTGCAGCAGGATTTCCAGGACAGCACTCTCGTTGCTGAGAGCCAAGCCTCTGGTTTGCCCAGGAGAGTGAACCTGCTTTTGAGGCTCCCAGTCCCAGAGGGGACTTGGTATTGCCAGTTGGAGGGCTTCTCCTTGACACAAAATCCTTTTTTTTTTTTTTTTGGGTCAAGAGAGCCTTATTCTGCTTCTGGTTGCTCCGGAGAGGATCCTCCTGCCTGCCTCTCTACTATCTTTGCCTGCAACTTTAAGAAGCTTACTAAAAACAAAAGTTGCAGAGAGCTGTCTAAGAGCCATGGTTCCTGGGCAGGCCTTCAGCAGGGGCCTTAGCTGAGTGACAGTCCAGCTTTCTTCTCCCAGCAGGGTATTTAAGGAGACCTTTGGCACAATGGTTTGCTGAGTGTGGGGAGGAAGGGAGACCTTATGGACAAGGAGACTGTAATCACTATCGTGCATGTGGGAGCTATGGGGCCATGGTGCGTGGCCTGTATTTGTGCTAGGGAGGTCCGAGTGGAGTAATGCTCTTAGCCTCTCCTGCTCCTAGCGCATCTCTCCTGCTGTAGGGAAAGGTCTCTTGAGCGGATGTGTGGCCAGACGGGATGCGATAGGGCTTCCAACTCACTAGTTTTGGCAGGAGTGTCAGCCATATTGGGCCAGCTTCCCGTGGTTTTAGTGTCCCCGCAGCAGACAGGATTGGTTTCGGAAGGGGAATTTGAGGATCTTACAGAGTTGGCACTGGTGGAAAAGTTTAAAAATGTAAAAAATGTTCATGTAACCAGCCTTCTGAATATGGGGGACATATTTTTGCTTTTTATTTCAGGTTTTCTGTGGGACTGCAGTAGTCTCTTCTTCTGGATAGTTTGAGGCTTGGCTCCCCATTAAAGATCCAGGAAAGTGATGGATTCTCAGTCTTCTATGTCAGAGGAGCTTCATAAAGTGCTGGATAATCAAGTAGACACCTTCAGTGAGGTTCTCAAAAGAAGAGGGCAAAATTTCTTTGGATAGAGAGGATGAATGTGGTAATTCATTTGTTTCATAGGGAAAAAATTGTGTCCCGGATTCACTCGTGATATTATGTCTCTGGATTGTGGATCCTAAGGTTGAAGAGCCTCTATTATTAAAGGGATCTGAATGTCCTTCAGAGCTTTCTCTCTCCATTCTGAGGTGGAGGAGATACTGCTAGCTGAATGGGGGGCCCTTGTAAGTGGCCTTAAAGGGGTGAAGAACCTCCATAAGTTTTGAGATTGTACTTTATAGTTTATTATAGTTTATTCGATATGTTCCATGTTCCATGTATGTTCCATGTAAACCGCCTTCCCGGCGATAGTTTTCTCTGTTAATTGTGAACCGGAGTGATATGTATTGTATACAGGAACTTCCGGTATATAAAAACCTAAAAATAAATAAATAAATAAGTTATACACTCTTTTGCAAGAAGACTATGTAGAGGATGTTTCAGATGCCATGGATGGATGTGCTGGTCACAGCAGTCACCAGAAGAACTACAATCCCCGTCGAAAGTAGTACTGCCCTTAAAGACCTTCAGGATCAAAGGATAGCGCTTTCCTTAAAGCACCTCTTTACTTCTCTGCTCTAGCGGTCCATAATTCAATTTATAGCAGTTGTGTAATTCAAGCACTTTTGCACTTGATTCAGCAGTTCTGTGAGCGAAAAGGCAGCTAGGATGGACTCAGCGGCAGCTTTATTTTTAGTGAGTGTTCTCTGTGATCTCCTTTGCACTTCCTCAAGAGCTGTGGCTTCTGTGGTGGCAAGGAGGCTTTTGTGGGTTTGTAACTGTTCTGTGGATTCCCGAGTCAGTCTTGGCTAGGGAAACTCTTTTCTGGCATAGCTCATTACAAACCTGGAGCACCCGAAGCCTCAGAGGCTTCTTGAAGATAAGTCCCGGTCTTTCTTCAGGTCCAATAGGGGTCGAGGCTAGATACTATAGGCTGGGTAGGCTGTCAGCTGTTTATTCTTTTCAGGCCTTGCAGGCTTCAAAGGGAAGAGCCACGCCTGTCATACTTTCTGGAAGCCTAGATCGAACTCCACCCGTTTCAGGAGCCAGTCACTGTTCTTAATGAAGCTCAGTAGGTTCATTCTCTGGTTATCCTGGGAGGGGGTCGCTTACAGCAGTTTTATCAGGCGTGGGCCCAAATAACCTGAGATTAGTGGACTTGAGATGTAATCCACTTCGGTTACATCCTGGAGTTGTATGCACCTATTCTTGATGCCTTTATGGTCTCACCCTGTGCTTTAGCTGTCAAGCAGTTCGCGATATTCTTTTGCAGCTCCAGGTTTTGCGAACGGTGGTCCCAGTTCTGTGGAAAAAAGGGGCTATGGCATGTACTCCATTTAGTTTGTGGATCCCAAGAAGGATGGTTCATAACTACCCATTCTTGATAGCAGGGGAATGAACATCAGTCTCTCATTTCAGAATGAAAACCCTTTGCTCACTGTTGATGGTGGTGAGTCACGGCGAGTTTCTCTGTTCCCTAGACTTTTTGGAGACTCGTCTTCACATTCCTATCTGGCAGGAAGATCAAAAGAATCTCCGGTTTTGTATTGTGCAGGAGCATTTTTAGTTCAAGGCGCTCCCCTTCAGCTTAGCGATGGCAGTGCAGACTTTCACCAAAGTGGTGGTGATGGTGGCTTTTTTGCAGAGAGAGGGATGTTGGTTCATCTAACCTGGACAGTTGGTTGATCAGGACAAAGTCTTTATCAGGAAGGTGTTTAACCGACTTGGATTGGAAGTCAATTTTACGAAGAGCAATCTCTATCCCCTTCTCAGTCTCTGGAGTACTTGGGAACGCACTTAGTCACTGAGTTCGGGCATGTTTTTCTGACATCTGAAAGGGTAGATAAGTTAATCTCTGGTCCTCAGTCTCACTAATACTCTGAACCTATGCACCTGATGAATTATTTTCAATTGCTCGGAAACTTGATGGCAGTTCTGGATCTAGTTCTTTGGGCCAGGGCTCATTTGAGACCTCTGCAGTTCTCTCTTCTGTCTGGTGGTTCTTTCAATTCCAGGATTACGAATTGTCTCCCTTTCCAAGGTCTGTGAAAGAATCTTCTTTGGTGCTTGATCCCTCGGGACCTGTTGCAAGGGAGGTCAGTTTTTTTTTTTGTTTTTTTTTTACCTCCTCCTTGGAATCTGGTTATGATAGATGTGAGTTTTTCTGAATGGGGGACTCATTGCCTGGATCAGGTGGTGCAGGGTCTCCGGACTCTTCAGGAGGCATCCTAGTCCTTCAACAGACTGGAGACCAGAGCAACAAGGTTGGCTTTTGTCTTTTTCTTCCATTATTCAAGGGCAAAGCAGTCAAAATATCTGATGGTGAGACTACTGTATCATGTGTGAACAGGCAAGGCGGGCAGCCAGAAGTGTAGGAGTCTCTGAGGAGACAAATCTTCTTCTCTTTGTGATGGAGAAGGTACAGAGAAGGGCAACCAGAATGATAAAGGGGATGGAACAACTCCCCTATGAGGAAAGGCTGAAGAGGTTAGGGCTGTTCAGCTTGGAGAAGAGACGACTGAGGGGGGATATGATAGAGGTCTTTAAGATCATGAAAGGTCTTGAACAAGAACCTGGCAAGTCCTTTCGGATAAAGGACTAGGGGGCATTTCATGAAGCTAGCAAGTAGAACATTTAAGACTAATCGGAGAAAATTCTTTTTTACTCAACGCACAATTAAGCTCTGGAATTCGTTGCCAGAGGATGTGGTTAGTGTAGCTGTGTTCAAAAAAGGTTTGGAGAAGTTTTTGGAGAAGTCCATTAACTGCTATTAATCAAGTATATTTAGTGAATAGCCACTGCTATTAATTGCATCAGTTGCATGGGATCTTCTTAATGTTTGGGTACTTGCCAGGTTCTTGTGGCCTGGTTTGGCCTCTGTTGGAAACAGATGCTGGGCTTGATGGACCCTTGGTCTGACCCAGCATGGCAATTTCTTATGTTCTTTCTATGGGCAAAAGAGAATTTGGAGCTCTTATCAATGGCTCATATTGCAGGCAAGGAAAACAAGAATCCAGTCAAATGGATCTCATCCAAGATGCTTTTCATCACACACTTTATTTGTTTATTTATTTGAAGATTTTTTTATACCAGTATTAGTGGGGAGATCATACCGGTTCATATTTGAACATCAGGTTTGAAAGTACATATTAACAAGGAGTAAAAAACAAAAAACGGAGGGAGGGCATCACGCAAGTACAGAGTAGAAGTATAGTGTAACAATTCTCAATTGGGGCTTGCCTCTCAGGGTTCCAATGGCTACATGCAAGAATGCCAAAGGAGGTGGTCTTTGTCTTTCCATCTTGGCCACTGATCAGCTGGATACTGTGCAGAATCGAGACAGAAGCAGTTGTTTGATTCCACTGATTCCAGTATATCCAGATTGACTTGTGAGACCATGGTACACAGATCTGATAAGAGTTTGGGTTGACCTTTGCACCTGCTGGATGCCCGCGGGTTCCTGGTGCAGGAGCCAATCGTTGTGAAGGATCCTGCTCCATTCTATCTTACAGCTTGGCTCTTGAAAAGTCACATTTAAGAAAAATCTGTTCACTTTCTGTAATTTCCACCTTGTTGAAGGTTTGTAAGTGGTCTACTACTTTGACGCATCTTTGTGGTTTTGTAGGGGCCACATTTATTTTCCCTTGGCATGCTGATATTCCTTGCATTTTGTCTCTTCAAGCTGGTTTGGAGAATGATTTGGTCCTGAATTCCCTGAAATTTAGGTTGCAGCCATTTCCGGTTACAAGGGCAAAGTTCAGGGTGTTTTGATGGCAGTCCATTCTGGTGTGGGTCCGTTTTCTTCAAGGAGTCGAGATTGCAACTTCCTCCTCCTTTTTATCCTCCGTGGGACCTTTACTTGCTCTTACAAGTTTTGGTGTCTTTCCCTTTTGTGCCTCTGAAGCAGGTTTCTTTGGATCATTTACTTGAAGGCTATATTTTTGGTAGCCATTTGTTTTGCTCATCATTTTTCAGAAATTCAGGCTTTGTCTTGTGGGGACCCTTTTTTGGTTATCTCCTCTGATTCGGTGACTTCTTAACCTGTCCCTTCCTTTTCACCAATGATGGTTTTGGTGTTTTTCATTTGAATCAATCTATCACTTTGCCAGCTTTTTCTAGGGAAGGTTGCCAAGGTGTTAACAAATCTTTGAGGTTCCTGGATGTTCGTTGGGTTCTCATTCATTACTTGGAAGTGACTGTTTTTCGTAACTCTGACGGATTGTTTGTTTGAAGGTTCTCCTAAAGGTGAAGTGGCCTCTAAAGCTATCTTAGCTCATTGGGTAAAAGATGTGATTTTCTTTGGCTTCTCTGCTGAGGGGCTGGCGGGCCCTGGAGCCTATTTGCGCTCATTATCCTAAAGTGCAGTCATCCTCCAGTGTGACAGCAATCTCTTCCAAAAGACATTTGCAAGGTGGATATTTGGTGGTTCTTGCTTTCTTTTGTGAAGCAATATCGTCTGGATGTATTTGGTAAGAGGGACACAGCTTATGGGACTGGTGTCCTCAAGGTGGCCCTTTCTTCTCCCTCCCTCCCTAAGTAGTGGGGATTGAGTATTTCCCACTTCTTTGGACTGGACTAGTGTAGCAAGATGAAATGAGAGAGGAAATTGTATTTCCATGAATCCTGCTACAGCTGTCCACGATCCTCCCAAGAAGTTGGGCCTTATGTTATTCCTGCTGGCTGTTAGTGTTTGATTCCATATATTCATAGAAAGACTGTTTTCTTCTTTAGCTACTCTGGTTTCTTCTGTTTTCTTTCTACATTTCTTGACCAGAGGGGTGGTTTTTGAGAGATTCTCTCCCAGCATAGTTGAAGCATTTCACTTTGCATTAACCAAATCCAGTTTTGTTTGTGGGAGGTTTTTTTTTTGTTTTTTTTTTTAAGTGCTTTGTCATAGGAATATTGGCATTTCTCTGTGCTGTACTACCTTTACATAGTGGCAATGTCATGGAGAAAGTGCTCTGTCTCCCATATGCTGGTAAGGGGGGTATTAACCTACCTGTTTAGACTGCACTGGTGTAGCAGGATTTATGGAAAGAGAATTAAAAGGTAAGAGAATTTCTCCTTAAACCTAAACCACTTTGGGTTCTTCTGCAAACAGAAAAGCAGGATACAAATGTTTTTAAATAGCTCAGGGTTGCATTTTAAAATTATAATTATTGTATTTTGTTGTATTGAGCTATATTGTAGACCATTTTGAGCTTTATTGGAAAGGTGGGATAAAATCCCAAATAGAATTGTGAGGTGCCTGTCTTTAACTCGCTCGAGAGCTTCATGAACCCTGAAGTGGGAATGGAAGAACAAGGGTTGGGGCAAGAATAGGAAGACGAGAGCAGAATTTGGGGGGAAGGAAGGTGTGTGAAGGAAGTGAGAAGGTGGTGGGCTTGGTTTGTGAAGGTATGGATTTTGTAGGAACGTTTTTGTAAAACCAGATTTCTTGTATCTGTATTACAATAGCTTAAATAAACCCTCAAAACCCAACAACACTAAAATATGTATTTTTATAACATTGAAAAAACAAATAAGTAAAGGAAACAAAACAAACTTACAGCAAAACTGATTTCGGATTTTTGTAGCCAAACCAGAAGCATTGACTAGAAAGCAGATAAAATGTCTATTGGCTGGGGGTCATTGTTTATCTCCTCATGGGAAACCTAGTGGATCACCCAGAGAAAGTAGAGAGATCTTTTTGCCTGGAAGCATTGTTCTACTGCTCTGTCTCACCATCTTGTGTTTTGTTCAAGAGGTGGGTATGGGTGCTGTGTTTGTCTCCTGCATTGGGGAGGGGACTGTTTGTATGTAAAGCGCTAGGGGCTCAGTAACCTAGTGCGATTAGCAGCTGGACTACAGTCCTCTGGTGAGAGGGAGCAAACCTTTGCGTTTGATTTGTCATTGTCTGCTCTCTGTACTTTATCCCTCCAACTATACCTCATGCATATTCACTGTGGATGGAGTTGCCTACCCCTGTTTATAGAGCTTTTTGATAAAGCAGAGAAGTCTTTCTTTTATTATTTGTTTTTAATTGCTGTTTATTCCCAATAATTTTCAATTAGAAATGCTTAAGAACTTCTTTATAATGAAGGACTCAAAAAACAAAGCGGTAATCGGTCTAGAGTAGCCACAGGTATGAGAAGAACAGAAACCAAGACCGGTGCCTTGGAAAGATTATTTATTAATACAACAATGCCCGCCCGACTCAAGCCGAGTTTCGCCCTTTTGGCTGCATCAGGGGCTCTGAAACAACAACAATAAATAATACTTTAATATAAATTTAAAACAACTCAATGTAAAATGAAATGAAATAAAATATACATATACATAGTGATATACAGTAAATAAGATTAATTCAATTTATTTTTATTTTAAATTCTTTTTAATATACCGATGCTCAAGACAAGGTCTTATCGTACCGGTTTACAATAAACTAGGGGGAACCAGTTAACAATGAAAGCAAAAAAAAAAAAAAGTTACATTATAACAGGGAAAGTGGAACTAGGCTGTTAGAAAAGGTGGGTAGAATCTCCATGTACAACATCTGCATTTAAGAACTTCTTTATACAGTATTTTTCCTTATACACATTTTCCTTTTTTTTTTTTTTTCCTATGGCTCCGCTTCTCTTACTCTGTCTTGTTCCCCCTTATAGCTCTCTAAACCTGGAACCCACTGCCCCCTTCAACATCCATTGCTCTTCTGTCTCGTCTACTGCTCTTGACCCTCAAAATGTTCTCCCTCTCATCCAGTCAGCACCACTCTTTGAGATCTTCTTGCCTCCATATTTTTCTCTTTTTTTTTTTTTCAGCTAGTGGTATTAACCCAAATACTGGTCCTTCAAATCATTATGTACTTCTACCCACCAAACCTCAGAACTTATCCATATTCCTCTTCTCTCCCTTTCTCATGTTTGCAGTGAAATGCCCATTCACCATTTAATAAACTTGCCTGTATTCATGATTTCTTTATAGATTGATCCCTTCATCTTGCTGTCTGATGATTCAGCCTCCATGAGAGAGATCAGCAACAGAAACAATCTTTTTTTCTTGCTCTCACACCTCACTCTGTTGACCATGTTAGTGTTAATGTCCTCTTATACTCCCCCCCTTGTATATTTTACTCCCTTTTCTTTCCTTAATCTCATTTCTTTTCTTCTTTTTTGAGGTTCATACCATCTGTCTATTCTCCCATCTTAACCCTTCAGGTAGCTACATCTGCTGCTCCCATCCTCTTTCCTCATTGATTTGGACTGAGACAACTCTTGCCAAAGTTTCTAGTAATTTCTTCATGGCTATGGCCAAAGACTACTTCTCAGTCCTCATCCTTCTTGACCTATCTGGTGTGTTTGACACTATTAATCAGTCTACTCCTTGATAGTCTGTCCTCCCTTAGATTATAGCAGTATGCTTTTCTCAGCTTTGGGCACTCTTGCTCGACCCTTCCCCTGTCCTGCAAGATGTACCAGACTCCAGCCTTAGCTCACCTCCCGAGTTTGCGTCCTATGATTCTGTGCCTGCTCTTCAGATTCTCTGGCTGCTGTCCCATTCCCATGCTGACTCCATTCATTTCAGATTCATACTCTCCTCCTGGTCTGTTATTACATTTGTAAGATATAAATCTTCCGGTCCAATTTAAAAAAAAAAAAAAAGTGCCACCATTGTATAAGTATATGTATGTATGTAAGACGTCACTCTTACAGCCTGTGCTTCTAGTATACATTTTTTAAACGTATGCAATTAAAATGCTCTTTGTTGTAACAGCAAAATGGTAAAATGTCATTGTGAGCCAAACCAGTCTATAAAGTATAAATCTAAAAACATACACTTAGCTTAATCAGATCATCAAAACACCCCATGGTGAAGATCTGAGGACGGTTAACGTGAAGTTTTGAACAGCAAACCTGTGAGTGAATATGGTTATAAATAACACCCTGATGCATCTTGGAATGAAACATGGCTCCGTGTCAGGGTATTTTGATGATCTGATTAAGCTAAGTATATGTTTTTGGATTAATACTTTATAGACTAGTTTGGCTTACAGTGATATTTAACTATTTTCCTGTTACAATAAAAAGAGCATTTTAATTGCATAAGTTTAAAAAAAATGTATGCAAAAAAATACCATAATTTGGATCTAATCTGGTTTTTACAGCATATACACTAAAAACACAGGCTGCATGAGTGACAGTCCTACATACATATATATACTTATACAGTGGTAACTGTTTTTTTTTTGGTTTTTTTAAAATTGGATTGGGAGATTTACTATCTTGCAATTCTGTTATTTTCCAGGTTAACAGGTAGTACGAGTTGGGCATTTTGTGATTTCCTTACTGTTACATTTGCTAGGCAAGATGATTATTTCCACCTCAAACATCCTTGCCTCCAACTCTACCATCTCTTTGCCACATTCATCTCCCCCACTCAAACTGCCTCTGCCTCCCCTCCCCCCCCCCCCCCCAACTTTCACTCTCTACCCAGACTGAGACTCTGAAAAGACTGACAAGATAGATTGTGAATTCTCCACCAGACTGCCTTATTCACCTCGCATACTTTGGCCCTTGCCAAAGAGATCTAGGCGTCAGTGGATTATACTTTGAAGTCATCTGCTCAGTGTGCTGTGGCGATCAAAAAAGCAAACAATGTTAGGAATTATTAAGAAGGGAATGGCAAATAAAAAGATGGATGTCATAATACCTCTGTATCGCTCCATGGTGAGACCGCTTCTTGAATACTGTATGCAATTCTGATCACTGCATCCCAAAAAAGATATAGTTGCACTGGAGAGAGTGCAGAGAAGGGTGACCAAAATAAGTGGCATGGAATGGCTGCTTTATGAGGTAAGGCTAAGAAAGTTAGGGCTGTTCAGTTTGGAGAAGAGATGACTGAGGGGGGTATGATAGAGGTCTACAAAATCATGAAAGGACTCAAAAAAAAAAAAAAAAAAAGTTAATGTAAATCAGTTACTTACTCCCTCAGAAAATAGGACTATGGAGCACTCCATGAAGTTTTCAAGTAGCTCATTTAAAACAAATCGAAGAAAATTCTTTTTCACTCGGTGCATAGTTAAGCTCTGGAATTCATTGCTAGAGGATGTGGTTACATCAACTAGTGTAACTGGGTTTAAAAAATGTTTGGATAAGTTCCTAGAGGAAAAATCCATAAACTACTATTACGGTAATTAATAAACAATAGTAGCTTGTTATTTATCTAATGTTTAGGTACTTGCCAGGTATTTGTGACCTGGATTGGCCACTGTTGGGAACAGGATACTGGGCTTGATGGCCCCTTGGTCTGACCCAGTATGGCATATCTTATGCTCTTATGTTCTCTCCTTTTTCTGAAATCATGGAGGAAGAAACTATCCATATTCTCCTCCTCCTCCAAACTTATTGCTTTTTCCTCTAACCCCATTCCTTTCAAGCTACTCAGTTTATCTACCCTGCAATTGTCCCCTCAATCTGTCACATCCTCAGTCGATCACTTGCCACTGTGATTGTCTCCTCTTCCTTCAAGTATGCTATGATCACATCACTCCTCAAAAAAAACCCAAAAAAACCCTTCACTGAACCCTTCCTTCTCTAACTGTCATCTCAAATCTTCTTCCTCCCTTTTGTATCCAAACTGACCATGCTATCCACCTCCACTGTCTTGACTTCTGTTTGTCTCAAGCCATTCTATATCTGCTTCAGTCTCCCTGTTACCTTCTACATTTTACAGAAACTGCTCTTGCTGAAGTCTCCAGTGACCTCTTCATGGCCTAAAGTCTTTATTCTGTCCTCATCCTCTTTGACCTAAAACACTGCTTTTGATCAGTCTACTCCTTGTCTCACTGTACTCGTTTGGATTTTGGGACTCTGCTTTATCTTGGTTTTTATCCTACCTACTTTTACTGTATACTCTGGTGGTTCTTCCTCCACCGCTATTCCGATGTTGGTTGATGTGCCTCCAGGTTCTGTCCCGGGCTGCCTTCTCTCTTCTTTCAATGTGTTTTCCTTTGGATTTTTGATCTCTTCCCATGACTTTCTGTACTAATTTTATGCTGATGATGCCTGGATCTACTCCTCTGGCCACAAACCTGATCTCAAATTTCAGCCTGCATGTCCGATATCGTTTGAATGTTCTACTGCCATCTTTAAACTTAAAATGGCCAAGATGGAACGTCTTGATTTTTCTTCCCCAAACCTGCTTCCTCTTCTGGTTTTTTTTTTTTTTTTTTTTTTCCTGTCTGTGGATGGTGCATTCATCTTTCTGATTCTTAGCCTATAACCTTGGAGTCATCTTTGATGTCTCTTTCCTTCTCTACACACATTCAGAACAATACTAAAGCATGTTGTTTCTTCTTCTAATATGGCTAAAATCCATCTCTTCCTTTCTGAACATTCTGCCAAAATGCTTATGCACTCTTCTCACTTCCAGTTTAGACTAATGCAGTTTGTTCTTCACAGGCCTCCCACTGAACCATCTTTCTCCACTGCAGTTTATCCAAACTGCATGACCTATCTATCTTTAACATTGCTATGACCATGTATCCACTACATAGAACATAGCAAATGTGGGCAGGTAAACATCCATGTGGTCCATCCAGTCTGCCCAGCAAATTTTTTCTCTTTGTAGGGGAGGGAGATAGCAACTGCCACTCTGTGCAGGTTGCCCCTATTTTCAAGTCACTATTTTGGCTGTTTTCATGACAGTTCATGCATTTGCCCTTCAGCTCCTCATTGCCTATGTTTTCTTCTC
This sequence comes from Rhinatrema bivittatum, assembly GCF_901001135.1. Taxonomy (NCBI): domain Eukaryota; kingdom Metazoa; phylum Chordata; class Amphibia; order Gymnophiona; family Rhinatrematidae; genus Rhinatrema; species Rhinatrema bivittatum. Next base: position 648,651,713 of record NC_042615.1, on the reverse strand, counting down.
TCTCCCTACATCCTTCCCTGTGAACTCTGATTGAGCAAGTCACTTGTATATATGTCCTTCTCCACTATCAACTCCTGGCTCTGTGCTTTCCACCTTACTGCACCGTATGCCTAGAATAGTTCCTGAGTTGGTATGTAATGTTCCTTCTCTGGCCGTATTAAAATACAATTGAAAAACTGAACTTTTTTGAAGCTGCTTTTGAATCCTAACTATTTCTTTTTAGTAAATGCATTTCCTATAGACTCTATCAATGTCATGTAGGTTTGCCTTGACTAGACTGTAAGCTCCATAGGTCAGGGACTGTCTTTTATGTGTATCTGTATAGCGCTCTGTGTCCAACCCTTCTCTGTACAACTATCCCTTTTGGGATCTGATCTCCTTCACCAGCTTTCAGTACAATCTTTATGCTGGTCATTTCCACATTCTCTCTCTCTCTCTCTCTCTTTCTCTCTCTCACTTATTGACATGAGAACACACCACCACATAGTATTTATTGATTCCTTTATGTACACCATTGTTGCATACAAATATTCATAAATTTCTAATTCCCCCCCCCCCCAAATAAACAGCCAATTCTTTTTTACAGGTTAATACTAAAATCTCTCTCCTAGTCACACAACAAATCATTGATCAGTCCTAAACATGTTTACTGTAATACTTTATTACTAGAAATTAGTTCTTGTATCTCTCAACTAGACTGGATGGCTCCCTGGAGCAGGGTTGCCTATTTTATGTCTGAACAGTACTGTGTATCCCTAATAACGCTACAGAAATATTACGTAATAGTAGAGCTGTTCGATGCATAGTAAATTGATCTGTGTGAAATTGAAACCCTTCCTGATAATGAGTTCTATAGGAATTCTTTCTGTCCTGGAGTTAGCTTTTTTTTTTTGTTTGGGGGATGGGAGGTTGCTGTGCCCATTTGTTTCATTTAAACTGTTGGTTTCCTTTCGTTCCTGTTAGGTATCTGTCTATGCTGTGCCACAGAAGCTAAACCAAGTTCATTATGCTCTGGAAACAGCAGTAACTCTTCTCGAGTTTTACAAACAAAAATTTGAAATTGATTATCCACTTAAGAAATTAGGTAAGATATATTTTCATTTGGTTTGTCCTCCAGAGAAGTGGATTTTTTTTTTTTTTTTAATAGTCCTTCCCATTTGGCTCTTGCCAGCAAACCATCATGCACAGCCTCCACTGTGTTCTTAGTCTTCATCCACCTCGCAAATCCCCCTGCAAGCCGATTACCGCTGCAGCTTTCTATGGATACAGTTTTCTGAAGAGCTATTTTAAATATTTTTCTGTAGCCAGCTATTAAGTGGTGGTGTATGTGGGTTACCCTCCTTCCCAGAGAATGTGAGGGCTACTTGAGCAGCATTCAGCATAATGTGCCCAAGAATCCTGAAGCAGGAATTGTACTCTGGATTCTTTTTGGTAGCATTTAATCATCGAGCCTTTTTTTTTTTTTTTTTTATGGCTTGGCAGCTTCCTTCTAGTCCCCACTCAATTGGAACCTACCCCAGCTAGGGCAGTAGCACCCTGAGTGTTTATTTGTATCTTCCCTTAGTATGTCTCCTTTTGTTGTTCACTGCTATCTACCCCAACCGTTGCAACAACAATCCTTTTGGGAGGAATGGTCCACATTTCCCTCCATAGTCCGGCATACGTGCTCTCTTGGGCCAAACAGTGTGTGTGTCTGCAAGCATCCCCAGACCCTGCTGGCTTGACCATCAAGAGCAGGGTCCAGGAATGAAACCCAGATCTGCCATTCAGCAGTATGCTTGTTGCCGCTGGGCTGCCAGATAACTTATGATGTCATGCTGTTGGTCCTTGAGCAAACCAATATATTGGGATTTTTACTGTATAACAATGTGAAACATCACTGTTTGTTCTGAGTAATGGCATACATGTAAGTGTGCTACCTGCACAGATGGACCTAAGTGGATCTTGCGTGTCCATATGTCGCTTAGCTTAAGATCACGGCCTCCATTGTTCAGGGTGCCATGGTGTAAGAATCCTTAAAATATTGCTTTCCTAAAAAAAGTATACAAAAAAACCAAACTCGCGTCTAACGAAAATCTTTATGGTGGTAATTCACAGGCATGGCTTCCTGGAACATTTATTCTTTTATTTTATCCTGGAATTTTCCAGTAATTCTTAAAAAGCAGAGAAATAAAAAATCGATAACTTGTGATCCTGTGACCTTGTCTTATAAATACTCAATCTATGCACTATTCTAAATTGAAAAAAAAATCTATTTTTTAGAATCAAAGAATAATTTGTGTATGCATGCTGGTGGTATGACAAATAGCATGCACACTAATAGACAAAAACCAGAGCAGACACCTTTATGCTTCTCAGAGGACAAGCAGGATGGCAGCCCTCACACATTGGGTGACATTATCCAGTGGAGCCAGTCGCTGAACTTTGATGTCACAGAATGAAGAGCTTTCAGCAAGCTCTGCTTAGCATATGCAGATGTAGTTATTTCCCTGCCCCATAGGCAGAGCTCCTCAAGTCTCGCTCCTCCCCCCCCCCCCCCCCCCCCCCCCCCCCCCACCGCATAGCCTTGTGGTCACGGTATTCAGCTTTGCTTTCTCATTGCTATGACAGAGTGGTTTTTTTTGGTTTTCTTTCTGGAGCTGCAGCTTTTTTTTTCTAACAGACTTTTGTATACCCTTACTTTATGGTATTTTTGGTTTCCCTTTTTTTTTTTTCTCTTGTTTAAGCTCTCTGGCTGCAAGGCAGGCCTTATGATGTGCAGCCTGCTTTTTTTTTCTTAAATGCTGCTGCATTTGCAGCTCATTTTTTGTGACCTCTCCTTAATCAGTCTTTTCCTTTGTCAGGTGTTGGTGGGCTGGCTGTAAGCAGTCTGAGTGTGGACTATGGAGGCCCCTGGGCCTGGGAACTCGTAAGAGTTCTTGCCCAGGCCGGAGTTCCATGTTATGCTTGACCGCTGGGCATCAACAGAGATCCTGTGGCTAGGAGAGCTCAACCTCCCCATGCTCCTAGAAGCTAGTCTCCAAGGGCCTCCAGTACCCTGGATGACATAGACTCCCTGCCTTCTTGTCAGTTCTGGCAGTGCAGCCTCCTTGAGAGAGGATGAGCATGAGCCTGGGCCATCAACATTGCTCCTGCATTACCTGTACCATGCCTAAGATCAGTTGCCTGTGAACATCCATGCCAGAGCACCAATAGATTAATGTGTCTGCATCGGGGATGAGCAGGGTGCCACAACACCACTGAGCACCGTGGCCACTCGGGACACCTTTGAAACGGCTCTCGAGGCAGGGCTATCAAGGGCGGTGGGTAGCAAGCTTCGGAAGGTGCCTTGGAAAACCATGGATGCCGTCGATACTTTCGAACACCCTTGATGCCGACGAATACCATATATGGCTTTGAGTGCAATGGATGCCCTCGATGCCATCTGGCACCATGGCTGCCATTGAGCATCATAGTCCCTATCTGTGATGTTTGATGCAATGACTGCCATCGATATGGTCAAGCATCATCAGGCCATGGGGTGCCATGGACACTGTTAAGCGCCTTGGGCAGGGACCTTGAGCACCACAGACACCTTTGGTGACATGGGGCACAAGGGATGCCATCTGGCCATAGACTCCCTTGACAATGTTGAGGGCTGTGGGCACCATCAAGCACCAGGGCTCTCAAGCATCTGGAACAGGCATTCTGTTTGCACCATGGGCATCGTATGCCAAGGGCACCACTGAATCCAGGCAGCACCTTTGATGTCAAGTGCTATGAGTGCCATCGCTGAGCACGGGGATGCCATGGAGTGCCAGTGACGTAGACTTGGGACACTGTGGTTACTGATGCCATCGAGCGCCCTAAGATGCCGTCGAGCACAGTGGGTGCCGACACTGTCGAACACTATGGGAACAGCGAGTGCAATGTGTGTCATCATGCACTAGGGGCACATTGACTCCTTTGAACACTATGGGAACAGTTGGACATCAGGGGGCACTGTCAAGGCCATTGACCCCCATAGATGCCGTTAAGGCCATAGACCCTGTCAAGGTGATTGCCTTAGAAGCTGTCAAAGCCATTAACCATCATGGCACCCTGTTTTTGGGCGGCCATGGGTGTTGTCAAAGTGTTCTCCACTCATTTTGAGCACTGTTGCACAAGTTCATGCCATGGAGCCTTCAACGCTTTCAAGCACAATGGGTGCCACTGTACCAGCAACACCTGCAGGCAACATGGGCACCATCAGTGCCGCCGGATCATTATTGGCATCGAGCAAGGTGGTATCATTGACATCGTCAGGCGCCATTAGCTGTCTGCCATCAAAACTGTTGAGCCCCGTGGTGTTGTCAAGCACCATGGATGCCATCGTGCATCTTTGGTGCTGTTGCGCGCTGTCAATGCACTGGACATATTTGATCAGTGCCATAGGAGCAGTCTGTCGCGAACGAGCATAGACTGTGCTGTTGGCACCATAGGTGCCATTGCCATGGTGGGAATGGTGAGTGCAGCAAGATGCCACAGGGTGCCACCGCAACGTACTATGAGCGCCGTCAAGCACCATGGGCTTCCTCGATTATCAAACTGCTTCATACCGTTAGCCGCTTCAGGCATCGTCCGGTGCTATGGGCACCCTGAGGTGAAGCTGCTGAGTGCTGCCCAGTGACAGATCGATGCAATCGGGGCTCCAGTGGCATTGTGCACACTATCACAATGACTGTGAAGACTCCGTAAGGCCTCATTGAGATATTGGTACGCAGCAAGCACAGTTGATACCAATGGGAGTTGTCTACTCCTCCTCCCAGTGTTATGGCGCCACCAGATGATATCACTGGGCGCCATGGAAGGCGTTGTAGCCATCACCTAGTGCCCTGTTACATTTGTTTCCATGATAACTTGTGTGTCTCCTAGGAGTGCTGTGTGGCCCCAATGAGAAGGGTGCCATCACAGACTCTTTTTTGCAGGGCACAACCACTGACTCTAACACATGGTGGTACACTCTCTCCTGCCTCTGACAGGAGAGTGTATCACTGCATGAGTGCGAGGCATTGCATTTGCAGAGCGGGAATTCGGTGCAGAGGCACTAATGTTTTAGTTGCCCTCTAGTGTGTGTTTCCCCTTGGTGGCATATGTCATGCTCCACACTTGCAAGTGTGCTGGCCTGTCATGGCTAGGACTGTGCTCCTGGTTGCTCCAGAATTGGAGTGGATACCAGGGTGATATTGTTGGGAGTCTTCCCCCTATGGGGAAGCGGTAGGCCTTTTAGACCCTTCCCGTCTTGGCTTACACTTGAATTGCCTTCATGGGGAAGCCTCCATGGCACATTCCCTTGCAGGTTCCTTGCTCAGGCTGGAGCCTTGATTCTCCAGAATTGGTACCCCTCCTTGCGGGTTCCCTTAATGGACCTAGGGGTGTTGGGGTGGCAGCGGGGAGTGATTGATTCATTTCTCGCTGGTGTCCCTTCACTTAGTTACCATGGGGACCTTACCAGTCCAACTCTGGGCCACCAGTGGTGGACCTTTGTCACCTCTTGAACCTCAGAGATTGGTGAAGCTATCACACTCTCATTCCCAGAGTAAGGAGGTTTTCAGGATGGAGACACCCAGACTCTTGCTGTGCTTCCCATCCCTTCTGGGAGGTGAGATATGGCTGTTGGTTTTCCAGAGGCGACCCTTTTGGGTTCCCTCTCAGATGCCTTGCTTTCCATCCCAAGAAGGGGGAGTTTTTGCTCCCCATTCTCAGGGGAGTGAGGGTGTTTTTTTGTTTCTGATTGTTGGTTATTCTCTGTGCCCTACTGGATCCAAAAGCCTGCCGGGCAAGAGCACTCACTCTGCTATTGTACTACTATACAGTGCAGGGGTTAGAAGAGCGTCTGACCCCTGCACTGACAGGAAAGTTCCTTTAAACCTCGCACCGACTTTAACCAGGAATAAGCCGCACACCGTAGTGGTTTTCCAATTGAGAATAAGCCGCACATCTTCAAAATCTTCAGCACACGAGCATACTGTACCCCTGAGGAAGGAAGAACTCCGAAACCCTGCAGCATCGGGTGTCCGTCCAGTGTGCGATTTAAAATCTTGCCTGAAAAGGAACTAGAAACAGGACTGTAAACAGCACTCTATTGTGCTCGCAGACCTGCAAGGAACCCTTTCCACATTCAAGTCCATCGCGGCATCTTGCTTTTTGAGAGAGCTGTTTTTACAGCACTCAATCACACACCATCAAGCTAAGTATCACTACTGAATAAGTTATTTTAGTGGTCAGCTTTTTGGTTCAACAGAGAGAGATAAAAGGCCCTAAACAACCGATGATTATATCTATTAGCACATAGAAGCATAAAGCTCCTATAGGTTACCAGACACATACTGGAACCTTGTGCATTATGATGGTTGCAGGGCTATTATCACAGTTGAATTTGCCTTTATAAGTCCCATCACCTGTGAGAAATCTTTTGCATATATATATATTATTTCTTTTTCTCACATTAAGAGGTTTTTTTCTCTGATATTGTAAAGGAGTAGTTATGGCATAGACTGAAATATCTTCCTGTGTACCGTCAGACAATAGTATACCATTCTTTCCATGTTTTTTGGCCTTATTCGGGTGAGTTCTGCCTTTGGTTTTCCATACTTCGCTTGGATGGCCAAGATGCTTTTCCTTTTCACCTGAACTTATTCTGCTAGGTGGGAAGATATGCCTGTTAATGGAAGTGCTGGAACAGGGTGCACTTCAATTGCAGCTCATGCTCGGGATCTGAGAGTGACGACCCGTTAGACGGGTAGCCCCCTTCCATTACTTGGCAATCTTGGTTCAATGCCATCTAACTGGGGGGGGGGTCATAAATTTTCTTTTAGTGTTCACCAGGTAGGGTCTGCCGAAGGCCCTGATGTTTTGCCTCCTATTCTTCCAAGTATTTGCTCATTTTTCTATCTCTGTTGTGGCTATCAGTCAATTATCAGGTGCCTGTAGGCAAATATATTCTGTTCTTGCTCTTCAGATGCTAATTAACCACAGTTTTCATTTTGAAGGGTTTTGTCAGCTCAGGTTTTCGATTGTCTTGTGACACCGAAGGAAACTGTGCGGTCTTCATCCAAGAGATCTTCTCTTGGTTGGGTTTTTGTTCCCTTTCCTGTACTACAGGAAGATCTAGGCCTGTTGGTGCTTGTCAGGGTTTGCTATTGGGAACCTCTGACTGCATTACTTTCTGTGAGGCACAGTGTGCTGCTTGCCCTAAGTTCGCATCACTCCTCTGCCTTAGGTGCCTATGCTGTGCATTGAATTTTGTCTGTCTGTTCTGTGGGCTTCTTTGTGTAGAACCCAACTGTTTTCCCTCCTAGCCCCCTTTTTGGTTCTGCTGCTTCATGCACAAAAGTACCTTCAGCACTATGGGGTTTACTTGCTTTGTCCTGTTTTGGGCAGCCTGTAGCTAGGGGTTCACCAATATGCGAGGACTGCCATCCTGCTTGTCCTTGGGAGAAAAAGCAGAGTTGCTTACTTGTAATAAGTGTTCTCTGAGGATAGCAGGATGTCAGTCCTCATGATACCCACCCACCTCCCCTGTGAGTTAGTTCTCCATATATTAGTTATATCATAGACTGAGGGACTCTGCCTAGGGGGCAGGGAAATAACTACAGCTGCACATGCTCAGTAGAGCATGCTTGAAAGTTCCATGTCTGGCTCCATTGAATGATGTCAACCATGTGTGAGGACTGACCTCCTGCTGTCTTTGGAGAACACTTGTTACTGGTAAGCGATGCTGCTATCTTGTTGCTGTTTGATATGTTTCAAGTATCGCCTAATTCAACAACTTATCAGTCTGCCCAAACAATAATTAAACAGCCTCCCCAAGGAGATCAGAACTGAAAGGTACCTGGTCCATTTCAGAAAATTGCTCATCTCACCTTTTCACTTGGCCTTTTGTGACAGACCTTGCACAGCTGTTATGTGCTTTGGTTTCTTTATTTTTTATCTTAAGTTGCTTTCTTTTATTATGCAATATTTTTGTATTTGCTTTGAGATTTTTTGTCAACTGTTGTTTTTGTACCTTGTTTTGCTGTTATGACTTATTGTGTGTTTTATTGCTATCTCCTGAGATTTGTGGATCAACGGAATATAAACTTTTTAAAATAAATATGCAACTGTACCACAATAGGAGACAATTCCTTTTTTGAGGTATTATAATGTAGTCAAAATATCAACTAACTTTTTTTTTTTTTTAAGGGAAAACTTAATGTGAAAAAAGGTCTAAAGACTTTACAAATTTTTCAGTCCTTTCTGCATTTGATTAAATGTCTCTCTCTCTCTGTGGGTTTGTCTCTAGATTTGGTAGCTATTCCTGATTTCCAGGCTGGAGCTATGGAAAATTGGGGTTTGATCACCTTTCGAGAGACAGCTCTTCTGTATGATAATGAAACATCTTCCATACTTGACAAACGGTTTGTTACTGCAGTGATAGCTCATGAGCTGGCACACCAGGTACTATTACTAATTATTACCAAGGGAGAGCAAGCTTTGAGAATACTTTCCACAGTAGATTTGTAGCAGGGGAGTATGTGTATAGGGGATTATGTTTGGGTAATGGAGTGGGGAATGTGAATGGCTGGATAGGAGAGTGTGTGATTGGGGGGGTATGAAGGAGTGTATACATGAGGATGCGGGGGGGTATGGAGGAATATAAATGGGTTGAATGTGTGTACAAGAGGGTTTGGGATGTGCTTGTGAGGATGCGTATGTGTTTTAGAGTGTTGAGTTGTGAGGTTTGAGTAGTTTTTAGGGGTATGGCAATGTCTTGGTACTGTGAAGAGGTGTTGGGGGTAAGGTTGTGCTTGGGGCTGGTGTGTGCGTGATATATGAGAAGTGTGGGGAGGAGGTGGCCTGCAGGGCACCTTTTGGTAACCATCCTTCAGGCCTGATTTTACTATGCTTTTCTCTGAGGACAAGCATGGGTGACATTGGATGGAGCCCAGCATAGAAAACTTATGTCAAAACCTTTTAGAGCTTTGACCGAGCCTCATTGAGGCATGCTTTATACCATGTATCCATGCAGGTAACCTTAAGTCTCTTCTTTTCTGTGGAGACTGTCTTCTCACAATTGGGTGAGAGCCTTACCGTTGCTAACTTTTTTGGCCTATTTTTTTTCGCAGTTTTTACTTTGCTGTCTGGTATGGTGGATGCAGGGTACCCCCGTTTCTCCTGATAGCATCCTAGATAGGTTTTTCATCATTTATCTAAGTTTCTTTTCATTGTCAATACCTTGGCACAGTGGTGCGTTCGGTGCCCGCCAGCCATAGACTACCATCTATTTTCAATCTTACGTTCCTTTTATTTCTTGAGGACATCCACTTCAGGTTTTAAGCAATACCCCGGTGCATGAGGACCATGTCTGTTATGGACTTCTATGGTAGATGTGTCCTCTGCCTGGAGGCATTCCATGACATCAGGGGTTGCAGTAAGTATGCCAGGATGACCCTGAAGGGACATAAGATCTGGCTTGACAAGATGGAGCGCCCCTTTGGGCCGGAGAAGACTGATCCATTGGCAATGTAAGTATCAGTATCAAGGAACCTCTGAGCCGCATCAATGGACACCGAGCCAACAAGATCAGCGGGGCCGTTGTTTCTGTCAAGGATGTTGGCCGAAAGAGATTCTGGAGACCTGCCATCAAGGGCTCCTCCAGGTTGTGGATGTCTGGTTCCTCATCCTTGACCTTGGCACCGGGGAAGGACCATGCCGAGCATCGAGGAAAGTTGAAGAAGCATTGGAATCTGTCTTTGTTGATGAACAGTGCCAGGAATGGGGATGCACCAGCTTCTGCTGTGATGCCTCCGAAGCGACCCCCATAGCAAGGAAAGCCAGTCCTCCATTGATGCTGGGGATTCGCTACAGACTCCATCAGTCCCGATGCCATCCACTGATCCTCCTCTCAGTTCCAAAGAGGATCTGGTTACATCTCCAACCCAACCTGTTTTGGCATCTGCAATATTTGAGGAGGAACTGGAGAGATGTGCAGCTGGCCGTCAAAGCGATGCACGGCCTGTGTCACAGCACAGACTGCATAGTCACTCCTTGAGCTGCTGCTGGAATCCCTGCATGCGTCCATCAGCATGTTACCAAATCAACCAGCATCTGTTCCTTGGGCAGCATTGATGCCTTGCAGGGCACTGCCTCCTGCCAATCAGGTTGGCATTGCTGGTTCCTTGGAGAAGGAATCTCTTCCTAGATCGGCAAAGGCACTGGAGCCTGCATCCCCTTGTCCAGTTCCATCAGTGCCTGCACTTCTGGGCGAAGGCCAGGGATGGAGCCCTGGGCGCTTGGTTGATGACAGTGGGGATGAGGGCCTATATGACCCTTTGGAGATTGACTTATCTATGGTCTCTGATGCTTCTGATGGTCTCCTGTCAGATCCATCTTCTCCAGAGGAGCAAAGGAAGTCCCTGCTAGAGGCCCTCTCCTTCGCAGGGTTTGTCCAGTTGAAGAGGATACCAGGCACAAGATGCTAGATATCCTTTAGTTTGTGGAGTCTCCCATGGAGATTGTAGTAGTCTCAGTGCATGAGATCCTTGTGGAGTTACTGTTAAGGATGTGGGAACACCCCCCTCAGTGCCTCCAGTGAACAGGAATTATCTTTACCAGAAAGCTCTCTAATTTGACAAGTGTTAGTTGCCCCACTAATCGGTGATAGTCCAATCGCTCTCAAGGCCAAACATTCTTGGACTTATTCCTTTGCTCCCCTGGGGAAGGATCAAAGAGTGATTGATGCTCTTGGAAGAAAGGTGTTCCAGGGGTCTTATGCTCATTGCCCACATAGCTGCCAACCAGCTCTACATGAGCCAATATACGCAGGACATCTGAAAGTAGGTGCAGGATGTTGCCGAGCAACTGCCTCAGCAGCAGCAAGACACACTCCCGTTGCTGGTGCATAAAGGCCTGAAGTGTGTAAAACACAAGTTCTGCTTGGCCTACAATGTTTTCAAGACTGCATCAAGGGTTTCTGCAGCAGGAATCGGTGTCCACAGACTTGTATCTTGCATGGCTGCGGGCCTCGGATCTCAGACCAGAGGTGCAGGAGCGACTCACTGATATGTCATGCACTGGAGAGAATTTCTTCAGAGATAAAGTCAAGGATACGATGGCCCAAATCTGGGATCACCATGCGATCTGCCAGCTCTCTGCCAGCACTCCGGACCCATCCTCCTCGTCCATGAGGTCATTGAGGTCTGGGCTGAGGAAGTCCTCCTTCCGCCTGAGGAAGTACTATCCTCGTCCACCTTGGTCCCGTCAGTCTTATCTGGGATCCCATGGCCACCCCAGTCGGCACCTCTCTCAACTCCAGGGAATAGTTTTTGACTGGATCGTAAGGAACATAGCCCAGACACCCATATCTGGGGCGGTGGTCAGGGGAAGGCTGCGTTTGTTTGTGACCTGGTGGCCCAATGTAACATCGGACGAGAGGGTTTTATCCATTGTCCGACAAGAACTTATTGGATGTCCTGCCAGATTGGCCCAGTAGCGCATCATGAGGTACTAGTAGCAGAGCAGTCGAATCCATTCCACCAAGGAAAAGAGGGGCAGAGATTTTACTCCTTGTACTTCCTAATACCAGAGAAAACAGGGGGACTCCATCCCATCCTAGACCTAAGGGTTTTGATCAAATTCATCAAAAAAGAAAAGTTCAATATGGCTTCCTTGGGCATCCTGATCCCTTTCTTGCAGAAATGAGACTGGCTATGCTCCCTGGATCTCAGAGGTGTACACTCATATCGAGATCTTCCCAAGCTCAGGTTTGTGGTGGGAAAACAGCACTTCTAGTATAGCGTGATGCTATTTGGGCTAGCATCAGCTCTGTGTCTTTACAAAATGCCTGGCCATGGTAGCGGCACACACCTATGCAGGCTCCGAGTTTGTTTTCCCATATCTGGATGATTGGCTGGTCAAGAGCATCTCTCAGGTGGGGGCTGACAAGTCCATGTGCACAACCATCCTGGGTACTGGAGACACTAGTGTTCATCAACTATCCCAAGTTCCATCTCTCAGCCTGTCACCTCAGTTGAACTTTATTGGAGCCCTGCTAGATACAGCTTAGACCAAGGCCTTCCTACCTTGACAAAGAGCCATCAATCCATTTAATAATATCAACATCATTAAAAATAATAATAACGTTACTCCATGACACTTTTTAGCTTCATTTTAATTACTTTTAGGGAGAGGATGGGTGAGAGAAGTCATATCCTCTTGAGGGGGAAGAGGGAGCTCCTAGCCTTGAGCCAGCAATGACACCTTCTGGCTGGGCTTAGACCACATATGCCTTGGGTTCCAAAGAGCTGTACTGTATGGTACAATAGCTGGGCAGTGGGGTAGGAGGAAAAGGCTTGAGATAACAGAATAGTATGGGATTTTTTGACAGTCTTTGTTCTATTGCATAATTAAAGCGTTTTTATATTGAGGATGAATGTTATATTTTGGGGAGGGGATAAGGTGAAAGGTTTGTAAAATGTCTGGAATGATTGTCCTGGCCTCTACACTATTTTTGTTAAAATACTATAGTTTAGGAATACTGTAATTACTTATAATAAGGTTGGGATTTTAGAGCATCTGTTAAAAATCATCTTTTTATATTTTTTTAATATGGTTCCTGTAAATGTAAAGGATTCCATTACTCTTGTGATAGCTAGTATTGTGAATCTGATGTCACTGCAGGATTGTTGATCCATATGTTGCAACTGTTATGTTACAAGTACAGCATCATCGAAAGCCAATTATATACTGTACTTTTGCAGTACCATCCTAAAAAAAAAAAAAAAATTGCAGCCAAGTGTATTGTATTCCTTATTCAGTTTTCAAGTTCAAGGATTATACCTTGAAACTGAAGAGGGAATTCTCTCCTCCAGACCATATTTGCTGTTGTGCCCGAGACTAGCCGGAGCAGATTAATCTTTCCTGTTTTGGGCAGAACTTCTCTCACTCATGTACCAATTTGGGCTGCTGTTGGCTGGCTGCCTGTTGTAACTGGCCATACAATGCATCTGAATCACTGGTGGTCCTCCTTTAATCTCCATAAACTTACACACTAAAATTTTCTTTTATGGTAATGAATTGATTTCTATTATTGGACTGAGAATGATTAGTAACAGAACTTGGAAACTGTGAATAGAATTATACATAGCCTATGTGGCCTTTCAAACTGCAAACTAACTTTTGTCTATCAGGTTCATACAGTTTAAAAAGTTGCCTGTATTTTAGGGCCTGATTTGCAAAAGCTTTTCTCTCATTCTGGGGCCGATGCAGTTGGATGTGTCTAATGCGGGGCGAAACTAATAGCGCTCATCACATGCAAATTCATGTGAATGAGGCTATTAGTTATTCACTCTGAATGCAAAAAAAATGTGCGTCTAAGATGCACTTAATATCATTGCGATATTAAGTAGGAAGAAAAACAATCTTTAAAAAACTTACAAAAAAACCAAAAACAGTGCTAGCGGTCAGGTTCAGGAAACGGATGCTCAGGTAACAAGCATCCGTTTCCTGAACCCCTGTCTTGCGCTCATTAGGAAAACGGATACCGATAAATTTGGTGTCTGTTTCCTAACTGGCGGATGGATGACTGCTCGTGGGTTCCTGTTGTCGAGGTGCTAGGGGCATGTAAGCAACACTAGGGCCTCCTTGACAATGCAACCCCTAATTTAAATATTGCATGGCACCCCTGGGAGGGGTGCCTGGGAGCCCGTTAGGAAAACGGATGCTGAGCTTTCAGCGCACTTTAATTGCATCAGCCCCTCTGCGTCTATGGGGAAAAATGCTCTGTAAATGAGGCCCTTAGTGACACAGTATATTACCATATTCTAGCACATCCCAAAACATATTCTGTTTTCTCTTAGATATGTTTAACTTTGCCAAGCAGTAGATTCCAAGAATGTCTCCCTAACATTAAAATAGTTCTCCCTTTACAAGCAAAAGCCTTTTTTGTTGCTTCAGATCGTGTGCTCTTGTCATTGCATAATACTGGATGTAAACATTTTGGTTTTTTGAACTACATATTCACCTTCAAGATATTTACAAACCACAAACATATTACCTTTTTCTTAAACTCCTCTGTTAAACATTTCTAGTTGTCTTAATTTTTCCTCTAAATAATTTAGTAGCTCACTATACTTTCTCCAGGTCTGATCTAAGATATTGGGCCCATTTACCTTATTCCATTTGTGGCCTCACCAGATCCTGTCCAGCTGTAGAAGGGTGATCTCTGCATTCAGTTCCATTATTATTTGCTGTGATTTGACATTGCATCAACATTCAGCAGATTTAATGACTGGGGTCTGGACTTAAACCAAGCCCGATGTGTGTCAGAAAACCGTATTTGTAGGCCGCTGGGTCAACCTAGTCAAGTCCAGTTTAAGTGTACTATGGGTTTTGTATCAACAAGCAACCTATTACCATTGCATTATTTTTCTCTCTCCTAGTGGTTTGGTAATCTGGTAACTATGGAATGGTGGAATGATCTTTGGCTTAACGAAGGATTTGCTACGTTTATGGAATACTTCTCTCTGAAGAAAATGTTCCCTGAATTGCAGGCTGTAAGTAATGTCTGGTCCTTTACTAAAGGCTTGTAAATCAATAACTACTCATGCACTTCAGCTTTAGAAAAGCAGTTGTATGGTATTGAACAGGATGTGAAATGCTTCACAATGGAAAAAAATATGCCAAGAATGCTCCAAAGAAAAATAGACAACAGCAATCTAACCTTCTTTTCTGCACTTCTCTCGTTTTTCATAGACCTGGAAACAGGGGGAGTTTCCTTTCCAGTAAGTTGCAGTTGTGCTTGTACTAGGTTGTATTTACATCTGACACTTTTCTTTCTCTGCACATGGTGGAAATATGACTTTACATATTTTCATCTAAACAATGAGGAGCATAATGTCCTGTATTTAATATCTTGTGTGACTAGTACATGGTAATAATCTCTGGTGGAATATGGGGCTCTGTGGAGTCTGTAAGCATGGTTAAGTCTTCTCATGTCAGTGAATTAGAGGCCATGGGGGCTGCCAGCAGATTGTCTAGGTGGAGCCTTCCTCCTTTCCATAACTGGCACTCTGCTCATCAGCACAAATAGGGAAAGAAGGAACAGAATATGTGAAATAGAAAATCTTTCTAAAGAGTTTGAATGAGCAAAATGAAAAAAAAAAGTAGCAAGAATGCACACACACACATAGTTAAAATACATTTAGAGCAAAATCCAACTTATAAATCCCTAAAGAGAAGTACCCTTAATACTAAATATGAGACCATAGGACAGTGGACTATACTCAAGTTGGTTTACAGCCTGTATAGTGAAAAACTGGAAAAAAAATTCCCCAAATGCAGATTCTGTAGCCCAGAACTGGAACTGGTTTCCCATCTCATGACTGGTTGTGACATGCTGAAGTCAGAAGGTCTGTATTCAAAAAGGCGCACTAGAGCAGCTTGACTAGTACATTAGAAGCCATGTAAACAATCGAACATTGTGGTTCCAGAGAAACATGGGATCAAAATCTGACTGAATTGCAGAGAAGGATTGTTGTGGTCATTTGGAACATCCCCATACCTACAGACATATTAGCAAACCCGTTTTTCATTTACTACTCTGTATCTGAAGTGACTCTTCTGTCGTATATGTGGAAAAAATTGTAAAGTACCAAGTGATGCAGTTGGAGATCAGGAAAATATGTAGAAAGATATAGAAATAGTCTAAATTCTCAGTACATTTCTATATATATGAGACTCTTTCCAAGCTCTAGAAGGAAGCTATATATGGCCCAATGCTACAGGTGATGTTCCCATTTAAAAAGAAGGGAACGTTTTTGTTTTTTTTTTTTGCTCTGAAGTTTTGAAGCCTTCCCTGGAGAAATTATTAGAGTAGTTTATAGGCAATTGAAGGATTATTTGCAAGATCAAGCTATCCTTCATCCTAATCAGTAGTTTCCGTGCTAATTATAGTACTGAACCAGTTTTAGTTTCTCTGTTCATGATCTGTTAAAGTATTGGCTACCTGTAAGGCAGTTGTTGCCTTATTTTTGGATTTGTCCTCAGCTTTTGATTTGGTAAACCATGAGATTCTTCTGTGACTTAAATCTTTTGGTATAACTGTGGTTGTGTTTCAGTGGTTTTTGTCTTTTCTCTCCCGAAGAAGGTTTCAACAAATAAGGATGGGTTTGCAATATTCTGACTGGTTTTTACGGGATACAAGTGTTCCTCAAAGCTCTGTTCTGTCTCCTACCCTTTTCAGTCGCTATTTATAGCCTCTGTGTAAACTTCTAGACTCCTTTTGATATCTTCTTTAGGGTTTTTGCAGATGATATTCAGTTGTATTTTAAAGTTAGTAACTGGCTGTTGGCGAAAGCTCTGGTTCTTAATCTGGGGAAAACTGAGGCTCTTTGGCAAGAAGGGCTTCCTAACATTTCTATTGCTGGTATTATCATTGAATATGCCAATCAGGTTTGGAATTTGGAGTTCTTTCATCAGGATATTTTAAGTTGAAGAAACAAAGACACTGTAGGCCTTTAATTGGTCAGTCTGATTTTCATATTTTAGGTCAGGCGTTTATGACAGTTCTTGACTATTGAGGCACTTTGGAATTCCTAAAAATAGATTGCGAGCATTTCAGCTCCTCCAGAATTCTGCCATTAAGCTGGTTTATGAATGCTCCTAGGCAAGATCATGAGACGCCTTTGTTGCACCAGCTTCATTGGTTGCATATTGACCAGAGAATTAAGTTTAAGATTTTAACCATTATATTCAAATCTATTCACAATACGGCCCCAATATATTTAATAAATTTGTTCAAAGAGTATGTTCCCAAACGAGTGCATTCAGCTGATAAGAAACTTCTTGATTTGTCTTAAGGATGTTCGTTTACAGGATACAAGGTCACATTCTATCTTTTGAGGGGGGGGGGTGAACTGTGGAATAATTTCATTGGAGATGAGAGAGCTTTCTGATTTTAAATTGTTTTATAAGACTGTTAAGGCAGTCTTATTTAGAGAGGCTGTTATGTAATTTTTTTCTTATATTTTATTAGATTGCTTAATTGCTTTGTTTTTATGGTTTTTAATTCATATTTTGTAATCCACCTAGCATGACACAGTTATAGGCAGAGTAGAAATGTTTTAAATAAAAAATATTTAGAAAAGCAAAGCAGCAGCTTTGATTGTAAGATTATACCCAGGCTTAAAAATTAGGTTTATTCCTAAACCTAAAAATGGGTTTATTCCTAATTTGTAAGCCACAAAACAAAGCGATTTGGAGATACTTGCCCAAAAGACGCTGTTACTTTCATTTTAGGTTTACATTCAGAATATTTTGGATAACACTTAAACTACCAAGTCTTGTGATCAAACAGATGAGGATTTTGAAACCCATGCCGCAGGATTTCATTAATGTTGGGTGCCATTGGCATGTTGTACTGTTATGCTACTAGTGGTTTTTTTTTGTAATTCTTACAAATAATATGGGTTCACTCCAAACTTCATAGGTTTAGTCACCAAGAAAATGTAGTCCATCACTAAAATGGATCAGTAATGTGCTTTACTTTTTTAGCCCCTTGAAACAAATTGGGCTAACCAAATTGGTAGTGCGGTAATAATGGGAGATACATTTATCCAGTCAATATTGGAGTAATTGAATCATCGGGACATGCTAGAGAGAGAGAGTTCCTGGATGGAATAAATGATAGCTTTAAGGAGCAATTGGTTCAGGAAAAGACAAGAGAGGGAGCAATTTTAGATCTAATTCTCAGTGGAGCACACAGGATTTGGTGAGAGAGGTAATGGTGGTAGGGCCACTTGGCAATACTGATCATAATATGATCAAATTTGAATTAATGACTGGAAGGGGGACAGTAAGTAAATCCACAGCTCTCGTGCTAAACTTTCAAAAGGGAAACTTTAATAAAATGAGAAAATTAGAAAAAACTGAAAGGAGCAGCTACAAAGGCAAAAAGTGTGCAAGAGGCGTAGTCATTGTTTTAAAAAAAAAAAAATTCCATCCTAGAAGCACAGTCCAGATGTATTCCACACATTAAGAAAGGTGGAAAGAAGGCAAAACGATCACCGGCATGGTTAAGGGGGGAGATGAAAGAGGCTATTTTAGCCAAAAGATCTTCATTCAAAAATTGGAAAAAGGATCCAACAGAAGAAAATAGGATAACGAATAAGCGTTGGCAAGTTAATAAATGTAAGACATTGATAAGACAGGCTAAGAGAGAATTTGAAAAGAAGTTGGCCGTAGAGGCAAAAACTCACAGTAAAAACTTTTTTTAATATATCCGAAGCAGAAAGCCTGTGAGGGAGTCAGTTGGACCGTTATATGATCGAGGGGTTAAAGGGGCACTTAGAGAAGATAAAGCATTCGCCAAAAGATTAAATGATTTTTTTTGCTTCGGTGTTTACTGAAGAGGATGTTGGGGAGGTTCCCGTACTGGGGAAGGTTTTCATGGGTAATGATTCAGATGGACTGAACCAAATCACGGTGAACCTAGAAGATGTGGTAGGCCTGATTGACAAACTGAAGAGTAGTAAATCATCTGGACTGGATGGTATACACCTCGGGGTTCTGAAGGAACTAAAAAAATGAAATCTCAGACCTATTGGTAAAAATTTGTAACCTATCATTAAAATCATCCATTGTACCTGAAGACTGGAGGGTGGCTAATGTAACCCCAATATTTTAAAAGGGCTCCAGGGGCGATCCGGGAAACCTCAGACCTAGAAGATGTGGTAGGCCTTCAGTGCCAGGAAAAATAGTGGGAAGTGTTCTAAATATCAAAATCACAGAACATATAGAAAGACATGGTTGTATTTTAATTGTATATAATTTTGCTTTATGTATCTAATTTTGTTTTGCATCTATTGATTGTTCACCAAAGCTCTGTTTACCCTCCCCCCTCTCTTCCCTTTTCCTCCTCCTAGTTCTTTTATCAGTTACATTGTAAAGCCTCGTTGGCTGATTTCTCATTTTATGGAAACCGATGTGATATCTTAACGAATGTCGGTATAATAAAAACTTTAAATAAATAAATAAATAATGGAACGAAGTCAGCATGGCTTTATTCCTTTTTGAAGGAGTTAATAAATATGTAGATAAAGGTGAACCGGTAGATGTAGTATATTTGGATTTTCAGAAGGCTTTTGACAATGTTCCTCATGAGAGGCTTCTAGGAAAAGTAAAAAGTCATGGGATAGGTGGCAATGGCCTTTCGTGGATTGCAAACTGGCTAAAAGACAGGAAACAGAGTAGGAATAAATGACCAATTTTCTCAGTGGAAGGGAGTGGGCAGTGGAGTGCCTCAGGGATCTGTATTGGGACCCGTACTTTTCAATATATTTATAAATGATCTGGAAAGAAATATAACAAATGAGGTAATCAAATTTGCAGATGATACAAAATTGTTCAGAGTAGTTAAATCACAAGCAGATTGTGATAAATTGCAGGAAGACCACCTGAGACTGGAAAATTGGGCATCCAAATGGCAGATGAAATTTAATGTGGATAAGTGCAAGGTGATGCATATAGGGAAAAATAACCCATGCTATAGTTACACGATTTTAGGTGCTACAACCCAAGGAAGAGATCTAGGCGTCATAGTGGATAACACATTGAAATAGTCTGTTCAGTGTGCTGCGGCAGTCAAAAAAGCAAACAGAATGTTGGGAATTATTAGAAAGGGAATGGTGAATAAAACAGAAAATGTCATAATGCTTCTGTATCTTTCCATGGTGAGACCATACCTTGAATACTGTATACAATTCTGGTCGCCGCATCTCAAAAAAGTTTCGATGGAGAAAGTACAGAGAAGGGCGACCAAATAAGGGGAAAGGAACAGCTCCCCTATGAGGAAAGACTAAAGAGGTTAGGACATTTTAGCTTGGAGAAGAGACGGCTGAGGGGGGATATGATAGAGGTATTTAACCCATTGTAGACCTCTCATGATTTTAATGTCTCAGTTATTTACTCTTTTGGATAATAGACTAGGCGGCACACCATGAAATTAGCATGTGGCACATTTAAAACTAATCGGAGAAAGTTCTTTTTCACTCAACGCACAATTAAACTCTGGAATTTGTTGCCAGAGGATGTGATTAGTGCAGTTAGTATAGCTGTGTTTAAAAAAGGATTGGATAAGTTCTTGGAGAAGTCCATTACCTGCTCTTAATTAAGTTGACTTAGAAAATAGCCACTGCTATTACTAGCAACAGTAGCATGAAATAGACTTAGTTTTTGGGTACTTGCCAGGTTCTTATGGCTTGGATTGGCTACTGTTGGAACAGGATGCTGGGCTTGAGGGACCCTTGATCTGACCCAGTATTGCATGTTCTTATGTTCTTACTCTGTCTTTTTGAAATGGTGAATAGAGAGAAGAAGCACAGTTCAGGATAAGATGTTCCATAGATAAAAGAAGTCATGCCAACAGCAGAGCTTAGCAGTGCCTCATTTTGAACACTAATTTTCTCATGCCGCGCAGAATAAAAAATGCAGATTTTCCATCTTCATTTCTCTGCATTGAAGTTACATTTTGACAGCAATGCATAAGTGCTTGCATGAGCAATTTCTCAAATTTCTTTAGTACTGATCTGTAATCTCACTTGTTTCTTTCATTATTTAGACATGCTCTGTTCTCCAACTCAAAAATAAACTTAAAATCAAGAGGATTTTAGCAAGATTTCTTAGATAAAAAGGATCAATATGTGGAGAGAGACGAAGAAATGGCAGAAATATTAAACGAATACTTTAGTTCGGTGTTCACTAAAGAGGACCCTGGAGAAGGACCGTCATTAATTAACAAGAAACTGGAAGGGAGTGGAGTAGATGTAACTCCATTTACAGAAGAGAATGTATGGGAAGAGCTAGGAAAACTAAAAGTGGACAAAGCCATGGGGCCTCATGAGGTTCATCCCAGGATACTGAGGGAGCTCAGAGACGTGCTGGCGGGTCTGCTGCATGACCTTTTCAATAGATCCTAGAAATGGGAGTGGTGCCGAGTGATTGGAGAAGAGCGGTGGTGGTCCCACTTCACAAGAGTGGGAGCAGAGTGGAGGCTGGAAACTCAGGCCAGTTAACCGCCTCTGTGGTGGGAAAAGTAATGGAGTCACTGCTGAAAGAGAGAATAGTGAACTATCTACAGTCAGAAGAATTGCTGGACCAGAGGCAGCATGGATTCACCAGGGGAAGATCCTGTCAGACAAATCTGACTTTTTTTTGATTGGGTGACTAGGGAATTAGATCGAGGAAGAGCGCTTTGTCATCTACTTGGATTTCAGCAAAGCTTTAATACAGTCCCGCACAGGAGGCTTGTGAATAAAATGAGAAGCTTAGGAGTGAGTGCCAAGGTGGTGGCCTGGATTGCAAACTGGTTGACGGACAGAAGACAATGTGTGATGGTAAATGGAACTTACTCTGACGAGAGAGCAGTGTTAAGCGGAGTGCTGCAAGGATCGATGTTGGGACTGGTCCTGTTCAATATCTTTGTGAGCGACATTGCAGATGGGATAGAAGATAAGGTTTGTCTTTTTGTGGATGATACTAAGATCTGCAACTCAGTGGACTCGCCGGAAGGAGTAGAGAGAATGACACGGGATTTAAGGAAGCTGGAAGAGTGGTCGAAGATATGGCATCTGAGATTCAATGCCAAGAAGTGCAGAGTCATGCGTATGGGGTGTGGAAATCCGAAAAGTGTATTTGATGGGGGGGTGAAGGGCTGATGTGCACGGAGCAGGAGAGAGACCTTGGGGTGATGGTGTCTAACGATCTGAAGTTGGCAAAACAATGTGACAAGGCGATAGCTAAAGCCAGAAGAATTCTGGGCTGCATAGAGAGAGGAATATCTAGTAAAAGAAAGGAAGTGATGATCCCCTTGTACAGGGCCTTGGTGAGGCCTCACCTGGAGTACTGTGTTCAGTTCTGGAGACTGTATCTCCAAAGAGAAAGACAGGATGGAGGCGGTCCAGAGAAGGGCGACCAAAAAAGGTGGATGGTCTTCATAAAATGACTTATGAGGAGAGACCGAAGAACCTAAATATGTACACACTGGAGGAGAGGAGGAGCAGGGGATGATATGATACAGACTTTCAGATACTTGAAAGGTTTTAATGATTTATGGTCAACAACAAACCTTTTCCGTTGGGGGGAAAAATCAGTAGAACTAGGGATCACGCTTTGAAACTCCAGGGAGGAAGACTCAGAACCAATGTCAGGAAGTATTTCTTCATGGAGAGGGTGGTGGATGCCTGGAATGCCCTTCCAGAGGTAATGGTGACTACTAAAACTGTGAAGGATTTCAAAGGGGCATGGGATAAACACTGTGCATCCGTAAAGGCTTAGAGGATGGGAATGAAGAGAAGAGCCATGGGGGGTGGCTTGCTGGAATGGAGGCTACTACCTGGTGATTACTATCCTTACTCAATAAGCCTTCGCATGGTTAATGCAACCCCAACATTGCTCTCTGCTTCAACGGCAAGGGGAAATGTGGAAAAGAGGATTTGCATTCAGACAACCACCAGCAAGATCTGAACTTCACAGTCTGGGTAAACAAATAAGCGTGGGGATAGCTTGCTTATAAACGGCAGTTACTACCCTAAACCAATTAAGCCTGATACATCACTTAGAATGCACATACAGCATTGCTCTCTGCCTCAACAGATAAGTATGGGAAAATAAGTGTGGGAGCTTGCTGGGCAGACTGGTCTTTTTCTGCCATCAATTCTATCTGTGTTTCTATTTAAACTTGGCATGCTCTACAAGCCTCTGAACAAAAGCAAAAATTGTGCTCAGCGCGCAGACTTCTGGTATTCCCCAGACCTCAACGGCATTGTTCTCATGTTCCCATACAGTCATCATTTTCAGGCCATATCCCTTCCTCTCTTCTACAGAGGTTGCTGGTTTTCTGTCCACCCTTGCGTCAGAGGGTCATAAATATATTTTTGGGGGGCCTGGCAGGTTTCCCATGCTGCTTTTGAGCTTCCAGCTCAGTCAGACCTCTGAATCAGATCCAGCAATTATGAGCCTTTATTTGCAACCACCTGGGACTTTGTCTCCCCCTAGTTTATATAGGTAGTGTAAGCGAACCATGAATAAATTCTAGTAAACCCTGTCACATGCTTTATCCTATGTTTTGCAAAAAGTAAACTGCATCATTTGACCAGCATCTCCTCATTCCATTGCTTAGTTTTTAAACTGTAGTAAATAGGTACATGCTTAGCCATAACTTAAAAAAAAAAGTTAGTTTTTGTATTTGCTGTTGCTAAGTTATTCTGTTTCCACCATCATCCTTACCCATTAAGCACAGTGCTTTAGTGCTTAATTGCTATGTGCATATTAAAGTAACCATGCTTTCCGACTCATAGCTATGTGCAGATTTACTTTGATAAGACAGTTACTAAGGGTGAAGGACCACACCCTTTTTACCATCATCGCTTAGTTATGATCATGCTTTTTCACCAATAAAGTTCAAAGTGTATGACATGGAACTGCATTACAAAGAATGAGAATTGAGCTACATGGAAACATACCTGATTTACAAAGAACTGGATTTACAACAGGAGCAAGTAACTGTAAACAGTTAATAGGCTATAATATATAGTTTAGTAACAGACTTGGGGTTCAGCCTATAGTATATAGTTCAAGATCTACTGGCAAAGCAATGTGGGAGATCTATCAGCTTGTGGGAGTTAAATATACTCTGATGGAGGATGTGTGAGGGGTCAGTGATCCATTCCAGAGTTTGAGGAGACGTTTGCAGGCTGTAGGCTTTTAAAAACAACTTTGTTTTCAGAGGTTTCCTGAATGTGAGCAGGTCAGGGGCAAGTCTGTCACCTGGAAGTGAATTCCAGAGGGTGGGGGCTGATCCTGTAAATGTTCGGTTGTGGGGTTTTTTTTTTGTTGATTCTCTGGGGGCTGGCACAGCCAGGTACTCTTGGGGAAGTGATTGTAGAGGGTGGGTGGGTGTGTAAAGGAAGAGATGGTTGTACCGATAAGCAAGCACTAGGCCTTTGAGGGCCTTGAAGGTGAGGATCAAAGTTTTGAACATTGCCTGGTAATGCATAGGGAGCCAGTGAAGGGATCTAAGGAGAGGATGATGTCATATTTTCTGGCCTTAAATATATACAATACCAATTAAAAAAAAAAAAAAATCTTGTACACAACAGCATTGAGAGCAGGTCAGCAAAATACAGTAGTCAAAAGAAAGCAGTTTTCCATTACTGCAACCAGCTCACTGATTAAGAGGACAGAAACCACAAATCCAAGTAATATCAGAACCAAAAAACGGTAGATACCAGTATCTTCCTATCAGGACTAGTATAAGATAGGGAGAAACAGTGGAAGCTGGGAGAAGTAGCAGCAGAAAAGCCACCAAATGAGGGCTCATAAAAGATATATCTAATAGATAAATATTTGATAAAACATTTACAAGGAAAATTCAACCAAAACAGAAACACAATCTGGAGAACCGTTGGTCCTTAAAAGAAGGAATTGTCTACATTGCTTCTGCTTGTCTTTAGCTACATCCAGGAAATTGCTAATCTTACAAATCAGGAATTGGGTATCCTACATAAGAACATAAGCCTTGCCATACTGGGTCAGTCCAAGGGTCCATCGAGCCCAGTATCCTGTTGCCAACAGTGACCAAGTCAGTTCACAAGTACCTGGCAGGATCCCAAGAGGTAGACAGATTCCTTGCTGCTTATCCCAAGAATAAGAAGGTGGATATCTGCAAGTTCACCTTAATGGTTTATGGACTTTTCCTCCAGGAACTTGTCCAAACCGTTTTTAAATGCAGCTACACTAATAGCTTTCACTATATCCTCAGACAGTGAATTCCAGAGCTTAATTATGCGTTGAGAAAAGTATATTTTCTCTTACTAGTTTTAAACGTATTACGTAGTAACTTCATTGTGTGTCCACTGGTCTTTGTACTTTTTGAAAGAGTAAACTGATTAACATTTACTTGTTCCACTTCACTCATTATTTTATAAACCTAGATCATATCTTCCCTCAGCAGTCTCTTCGCCAAGCTGAAGAGTCCTAACCTCTTTAGCCTTTCCTCATATGCAATTGTTCCATTCCCTTTATCATTTTGGTCACCTTTGTCAGTACCTTTTCTAATTCTGCTATCTTTTTTTGAAATGTGGTGACCAGAACTGCACACAATCCTCAAGATGAGGTCACACAGATAGAGGCATTATGATATTCTATGTTTTATTCTCCTAATGCTTAAAATAGAAATGAAAAACCCAATCCCTATCTGGGTCTAAGACAAAGATGCATAAAGAGACTTTTAGAACATAAGATATGACATACTGGTTCAGAACCAAGGGTCCATCAAGCCCAGTATCTTGTTTCCAACAATGACCAATCCAAGTCACAAGTACCTGGCAAGTACCCAAATAAATCATTCTCAAGCTACTATTGCTTATTAATTAGTAGCCGTTTATGGATTTTTCCTCTAGGAACTTATCCATATCTTTTTAAAACGCAGTTATGCTGCTGTAACCAATTCATTGCCAGAGGATGTGGTTATGGCAGTTAGCAAACTCATGTAAAGACTTGAACAGGTTAATGTAAATCGGTTATTTACTCTCTCAGATAATAGGACTAGGGGGCATGCTATGAAGTTATCAAGTAGCTCATTTAAAACCGAAAAAAAAATTCTCTCACTTAGTAAGCACTGAAGCAAAGAATTTGTTTAATCTTTCTGCAATGGCCTTATCTTCACTAAGTGCCCCTTTAACCCCTCGATCGTTTTTATTATGAGTTTTTGCCTCTACAGGCAAATTCTTTTCAAATTCTCTTAGCCTGCCTTATCAATGTCTTACATTTAACTTGTCAATGCTTATGCTTTATCCTATTTTCTTCTGATGGATCCTTCTTCCAATTTTTGAATGAAGATCTTCTGGCTAAAATAACCTCTTTCACCTCACATTTTAGCCAAGCTGGCAATTGTTTGACCTTCCTTCCACCTTCCTTAACGTGTGGGATATATCTGGTCTGTGCGTCTAAGATGGTATTTAACAATATCCATGCCTGTTGCACACTCTTTACCTTTGTAGCTGCAACCTTCAGTTTCTCATTTTATCAGTTTTCCTTTTGAAAGTTTAGTGCTAGAGCCGTGGATTTATTTATTGTCCCCCTTCCAGTCATTAATTCAAATTTGATCATATTATGATCACTATTGCCAAGCAGCCCTACTAAAACCAGAGTTAAATTTAAAACATCAAGATTTGCCTGAAGTTTGACTAAAGGAGGAAGAGTAAATTCTAGACACAGGAGAAAGAGACATGTATTTTTAAAACCTCAAGACAAGTGCATTTTAAACAATTCTATGGGAATCATTGTTATCTTTAGGAAAATTAATAAACCTGGGGTGATTGTGGCCAGACAGGTGGATAAAATGACAGCAAAAGCCAGAAAAATGCTTGGCTGCATAGGGAGAAGAACAGTCAGCAGAAAAACAGAGATGTTAATGCCCTGTATAGGTCCCTGGTGAGACCTCGTTTAGAGTACTGTGTACAATTCTGGAGACGGCACCTTCAAAAGGATATAAACAGAATGGTGTCTGTTCAGATGGTGGCTACTAAAATGGTCGGTGGTCTTTGTTCTAAAGCATATGGGGATAGACTTAAAGATCTAAAGATGTATACTCTAGAGCAGCAGTTCTCAACTGGTGTGGTGTGACACACCAGTGTGTCGCCAAGCACACACAGGTGTCTTGCCGTACTTCCCGATCCCCCGATGACCCAACTGCTCCCCCTGCCCCAGCAAAATAGGAAGTCATCCTCCATCTGGGCAGAACGTGGCAGGAGAGCTGGAATCGGCGGCACCAGCATGGTCTCTTCTTCCCGCCCTCGTAGCCCGGAAGAGGAAGTAGTGTTCAGCGGCCGCGTGCATGGGAAGAAGAGACCATGCTAGTGCATATAGCATGGGCCCGAAGAGGGAGCAGCACAGCACGGAGCAAAAGAGGAGCAATGTCAGCCCCTGCACCGGATGGGAGTCCTTTCTCGAGGCCACGAGGGCTGGAAGTGGAGGAGGCTGCTATTGTCGCCAGTTCGGTGGTGGGTGGGGGGGGGGGGGGGGAGAGTGAGTGAGAGAGAGCATGTGTGTTTGAGATCCTGTATGTGTGAGACAGCATGTATGTATGTAAGTGAGTGATTGATAGCCTGTTTGTGTGAGAGAGAAGCATGTATGTATGTCATTGAAAGCCTGTCTATGTGTAAGTGTGAAAAGACAGACAGCATATGTGTGATTCAGAGCCTATATAATTGAGAGAAAACGTATGTGTGTGTGTAATTGAAAATCTATGTAAGTGGGGGAGAGAGAGCTTGTGTATATGTGTGTGTGAGAGAGCGAGTTTGTGCCGTGACCGAGAGGAGAAAGTTGCAAGCAAGCCATCCCTCCTGCAAATTGAAAACAATCTCAGGACACCTGGATATCAAAGGCTCCCAGGTATGCAGAGCAAAGCATTTTTTTTTATCCTTATTATTTTTCATTATTGGGTCTTTGTGTCTGCTATTTTGAAATTTTATTGGTATCTAGAAAGTTTTGGAATGAGATTTTAATTATTGGATATTCCATTCATCAGCTGTTTTGAAAGAATCTGTTCTTTTTGTTAGTATGGTTTTACTGCTATTGATTTTATATTTCTTGATTTGTTTTATGAGAACTGGTGATGCTTCTCTTTTTCCTTTGTTGCTCTGCATACAGAGACTCTGGCTTGTTGCGGTTTCCAGTTCAGTTTTTGTCTGCATGTTTCTAGTTATGCATTTTAGTCTCTCTATTCTTTGTTAGAAGAGGGTCAGCACATGTGATTCAGGCGAGGTTTTCTGCTGGTTTGTAGTTTCTGTGGAGGGCTTTATAGCAGCCTGGCTTGGTGTAATATTTTCAGTGTTGCCTTTTCTCAGGTAAGGTGGTTACTGTTTGAGTGCTGGAAATTGATGTTTTGGTATGGAATTTTACTATTTATGCAATTTCTGTTCACACAGAGTACTTGTCTTTCTCTTGTCATTCTTAACATTAAAAATAATACTGGGCCTTTATTTTTTATTTCTGCCGTGAATTGTAATGAGCAGTGTGTCACATGTGAGTGTGGTCTGTCAGGTGTGTCACGATGAGAAAAAGGTTGAGAACCACGCGTCGGAGTGCGGGTTATGCAGTGCGCTCTGCTGAGCACACAATATTGCATCGGCCCCCAAGTTAAGTTATTTTACCCGTAACCTTTTGGAATTGAATGGAAATGTTAATCTGGGCTAATGGGGGCTTTTCCATATCAGCAACTGCTTCCCAAAGATTATCCAAAGTTTGCCTTTACCAAAATTGTCAAAAGGGTTGTGGAACAAAGTTTTTACCCTATATCCAATTGCTTACTGGTTATAGGGGACACATGTCCAATAACATACTGAGGCGGCATTCCAGGATCCACTGTTTTTTCACTTTCATCTCCTTCGTTACCCACTTCTTTTCCCCTTGTGGAATAAGAGCTCTATTCACTGGAGTCAGTCTTCCCACAGTTGACACGCCCACAGCACCTCTGGCAAAATAGGCATGCGATCCTCTCCCACTGACTCACTGTCATTGGGGGCGATGGGAGGGCTCCTTGACAAAACCAGTTGCCAGATCCACAAGGAGATAGTGGCTTGACTGTCCCCACCACAGCTCCCAGTGAACTTCCACTAAGGACAGCACTGGAACGCATGACAAAACTCAGTAGGCCCAACTGATGCTGAGGCAGCTGTTCAGTTGGGAAAACAATATTTTTTGCCCCAGCACGAAACCATTTCAGAGTAAGGGGGGAAACTCAAAACAAAGCTGATGCATAATCTTGGCAGACATCCACCATCTTCTTCTGCCCCTCTCTCTTCTTTTCTAATGCTATGTCTTTTTTTTTATTTTCTTCTGAATTTCTTCCAGACACACTATGAAATAGCAGATTATACTGTTTCTCTAGTATTTTTACCGTTTTCCTTTTAAAAACAGTAACATTTTAGCCAAATAGTTTTTTCATTAAACTGGAGGTAATGACTTGTCATGCAAGCACATGTTTATCTAGGACAAGGGTGGGTGTGACCAAGTGCCCTGCACTGAAGGATGTTTTGGCTGGAGCCAGCTATGATTTGGCCTTTGGGAGAAATGGCTGTGATAAGCAGGAGTAAGCAGAGGCTGAGTGACTAGAATACCCATTGGTTCCCTAGAGCTGCAATTCTCAACTGGTGTATTGCGACATACTAGTGTGTCACCATGCATCAGCAGGTGTGTCACGTACTACTCGCAGCCTGTGGGGTTGAAGACCGGCCCTGCTGGCCGCCACCGGAGACCAGGCCAGTGGGGCTGAAGATCGGAGCCATTGGGCGCTGCCGCCCGAGCCAGGCTGGCGGGGCTGAAAACGAGCTGTTCAGCTGGGGACGTGTGTATATGTATGTATTTAAGATCTGAAGGGTGCTTCTGTGTGTGTGGTGTGTATTCGAGACAGGGAGGGTGCTTCCGTGTGTGTATGCGAGAGTGGGGGCATGTGTGTGATTTGAGACTGTAAGTGAGAGAGAGAACGTGTGTGATTGAGAACTTGTTTGTAACTGAATAGTGAGAGCATTGCGTGATTGAGAGAGACTGGTCAGAGAGGTGGTGTGTGTGAGTGAGAGAGACTGGTTGGGGAGATGATTGGTGTATGAGAATCAGAAACTGGTCCTGAGGGTGGGTGGGTGTGTGTGTGTGTGAGTGAGTGAGACTGGTTGGGGAGATGATTGGTGTATGAGAATCAGAAACTGGTCCTGAGGGGGGGTGTGTGTGTGAGAGAGAAAAGAGACTGGTTGTGGTCCCTAAGGAAGAGGACTGTGAGGACAGCTTCAGCAACTACTGCTGCTTCTGGTGTAGCCTCTGAGGGAAAGGAGTAGAACTGCTGGAGAGGGTAAGTAAAGGGGGCTTTTTAAGTTCATTTTTCTTGATTAACCCATTTAATTATTGGGTAGTATGTGCTTTCTGCTGTTTTGAAATATTTTATTGGTGTTTGAAGAATTTTTAAAATTTTAAGAGTTTTTTAGATGTTCTATTCATCTGTTTTGAAACATTTATTTAATTATGAATGTCACTTTGTAAACCGTTGATCTATAAATGGAACAACAGTATATAAAATGTTTAAAATAACTATGAACTTTGGTATATAAAAACAAATAAAAAATATTCATATAGTTTTACAATTATTTCTGTGTGGGAATCTATAACAGCTTGGCTTTTTCTGTTTTCCTAATTGGAGGTGTGTTGGTGTTTAGGGCCTGGTTTAATATTTGTAGTGTTGCCTTTTATAAGTAGGGTTGTTACCATTTGAGTGCATGCCATAATGCAGGTGTAACTTTGTGCAGATTAGTTTGCATTATTGCAGATCCTTGGACTATGTTAGGTGCTATATTTCTCTTTCCATTTCTCCAGGTTCGAACTGCCTACAGAGTGGCTTTTTTGGGTTTCCATTCCAATTTGTTGCCTTATTTGAAATTTGTGGTCTTTCTGTACTTTGTGATGGTTGATCTTGTGTGTATGACCAAGGTGAGGTATTTAACTAGCATGTAGGGCTAGTAAAATACCTCGCCTTATTTGTTGTGTTTTCTCAATAGGATATGCATTAGTGGTGAACTGCTGTCTTTTTATAAGTAGGGCTATTGCGCCTGGTTTTAGAGGGAGTTTGTGTTGCTGTTATTGAGAACACCAGAATATATTTTTTTTTTTTTTTTTTTTTTTGTATGGTGAGTTGTACGGGGAATTTTCTAGTTCTGCTTTATACCCTTTACTGAGGAGTGGGGTTAGCTTAGTAACTGTCATGTGTTCAGTGT
Source organism: Rhinatrema bivittatum (assembly GCF_901001135.1). Lineage (NCBI taxonomy): Eukaryota > Metazoa > Chordata > Amphibia > Gymnophiona > Rhinatrematidae > Rhinatrema > Rhinatrema bivittatum. Next base: position 648,620,898 of record NC_042615.1, on the reverse strand, counting down.
GTCATGCATGTGGGAACCATCAGGTGTGTCCCGACAGAAAAAAGGTTGAGAACCACTGGCCTAGAGAATGGACTCCAGGGAAGGTGGTGACTGGGAGTGGAGCCCTCCCTGGCTATGGCTAGCTAACAATATACACACTGAGAGAATCTACTGTATAATCTAATACACACTGTAATATCATATCACACAAAATCCATTGTTTATTGGTATACATGTAAAAACATCAATCTCACTAGACAGAGTTAAAACTAACTACTCACATTCACTCTCCATACACACCATTAAAAACATTACAAAAACACTGTGACAATCCAATTGGTACAATGTATTAAAGTGCGTTATACTGTCTCAATTCCTTTCCCCAAACTACATCATATATTTTCACATAATCCAGTATATATTTTATAATTTCCAAAAATTTACTCTTCTTCAAATATGGGAACTCAACTCTCATCAGTTTTTTTTAAAAGGGCGACAGATTAATAACACACTATATTCAATGCTTCTGCTCTTCGATGTATGCAGTGTACTGAGCCAGTGCCGTGGAATTCAAAAAGGGACTGGTTACACCTTCACTCCTCAATGTACACTATGTCTCTTTTCAACTGACTCTCTTCAACCTGCTCCAGTCTCCTTCTCAAAGGCACTGCTCCTTCTGCCGGGACTCTGAAATAACTTTTACAGCCAAGTGAGTCCGTTCCCCCGATCTTAGGAGGGAACCGTGCAGAGCTTATTCAAAGCCTATTATCAGTCAAACGAAGCACTCTGAATTGAAACGGGAGGGAACTGAAGCCCAAATTAATTAAGAATTCACTGAGCAGAGAAACTGAGAATTCATCGTGGTGAGTTTAAACCACGCCCACGAAAAGGCACTCGGCCAATTAGAGGGCAGCGGCAAGCTCTTTAAATTTAAACCCTCAACGACTGCGTCGCGCATCCAAAGGGGCGCAACCTAAGGGGCTTGCCCCTTAGTGTGCCCCTTTGTGAGACCCAAGACCTAGTTCTAGACTAACGATTAGTGCTACCTATACAATCTACCTCCTTCCTCATTCAAACACTTCAAGCTGCATCCAACTCCCATCATCCGGTTTAACACAGCAACTAAAACTTCATCCAGCTCTCATCATCCAGACTCTAATCATCCTCATTCAGTATCCAGCACTCCTCTACCTGACATCAGTCAACCTCATCCAGCATCCAGCACTCCTCTACCTGACATCAGTCAACCTCATCCAGCATCCAGCACTCCTCTACCTGACATCAGTCTTCCTCAATCAGCATCCAGCACTCCTCTACCTGACATCAGTCTTCCTCAATCAGCATCCAGCACTCCTCTACCTGACATCAGTCAACCGCATCCAGCACTCCTCGACCTGACATCAGTCAACCCCAATCAGCATCCAGCAATCATCACCTGATTTCACTCAATATCTAGCACAAGCACTCGTAAGATGGAGAAACCACCTAACCTTCAACACCACAATAGTCACAAGCACCTAATAAACATCCCACTTATGAAAAATAACAAAAACTTACTTTGCCTCACCTTCCTACTCATCAATGCACAATCATTAACCAAAAAATTCATGTTAATTTCTGACATAGTACAAGAAAAAAACCCTGACTTCATCGCCATAACAGAATCCTGGTTAAACACCGATCAAGTTCTTTTGAACCAACTTGACAACAATGATTGACACCTTTTCAATCCCCCGCAATTACCGAAGAGGAGGCGGTCTTCTCCTACTTATCAAAAAACATTTCTCAATGAAAATGATCCCGCACAACCTCCCTAAACAATTCGAAGTTGCACTCTTCAACTCACCAAACCTACAAATTTGTCTTGTCTACTGCCCACCTAAGCTTCTCGACAGTAACATCTCTCCGCTTCTTGAGTTCCTTATTACCCACATTAATTTGAAAAAACCTACAATTATTCTTGGTGACTTTAACCTCCATATAGATGTCAACCCAAGATCTCTAAACTGCCAAACCCTTATAGACATGCTTTCAAGCTTAAACTGCTTCCTTCAAGTACACAACCCCACTCACAAAGCAGGTCATACATTAGACCTCATTTTCACTAATAGCTACTTCTCCAATACCTCAATTTTCCACAGTCCAGTTCCCTGGTCAGACCACCATCTTCTACTATGCAAGACTCAAATTTCAACAATCCAACCTACACTAAGGACACACAAAACTTCTTCAAATACCGACCACCATTTCAATCGGATCTTCTCTTACAAGAACTGGGTTATCAACTTTCTAACCTCGACCTCTCTAACATAAATAATGCCATCCAATCCTGGTATCAAATTACTGAAGAAACCGCTAACAACATTAATCCAGAGAAAATCAAACATCTAAGAAACAAAAGAGAACACCAAAACCCCTGGTATAACACCACTCTAAAAAATATGAAAATGGCACTCAGGAAAATCGAAAAAGAGTGGCAAAAAAACAAACTGCCAGTATTACAGCAGAAATACCGCACACATCTAGCCGCCTACAAAAAACCATTCAGAACACGAAACGTGACTACTACAGTAAAAAAATAAATAACTCCGCCAACAATTCTAAATCACTGTTCAACATAGTAAACAACCTCATCGCCGATAACAACAATCCCAATACCACTGTAAAAAAAATTTGAGCCAAGATTTAGCCATCTTCTTTAAGAACAAAATTTCAAAAATTACTGATGCCTTCAACACCCCATCTATCTTTGAAAAGCAATCATTATTAAACATAAGTCCTTGGCTTGAATTCAATCCTATCTCCAACTTGGAAACAGAGATAATGTTGAAAAAAATAAACCCTGCACGTCATGATATGGACACCATCCCAACCCGAGCTTTAAAGGAAATCGCTCATCCTTTAGCCCCAACAATAGCAGCAATCATCAACAAATCTCTTACTGAGGGTGAGCTTCCTACCAAACTAAAAACCGCTACAATCACACCACTACTAAAGAAAAAAAAACCTCAACCCAGAAGATTTAAACAACTATCGCCCAATATCAAACCTTCCCCTCTTTGCTAAATTGACAGAAAAGGTGGTTCTGAAACAACTAAACAATCACCTTGACGACCACAAAATTCTATTTCCCACACAACACGGTTTTAGAAAAAACCTGAGTACAGAAACCCTACCACTCAGTCTTTCTGACACCTTATTAAGAAGCTTCGATAACAAACTTGATCACCTTCTGATCCTCCTCGATCTGTCAGCAGCTTTTGACACTGTGGACCACAAAAGGCTTATCTTTAGCCTGGAATCCATCGGGCTAGCTGGAAAAACCCTTAACTGGTTCTCCTCTTTCCTTAAAAACAGATCTTTCAAAGTCTCCTTCAACAGCTTTTCATCTGAGGCTATCCCCCTGGAAACTGGAGTTTCTCAAGGGTCGGCTTTATCACCCATTCTCTTTAATATTTACCTTCTTCCTTTATGCCATCTTCTAACAAACCTCAACATCATTTTCTACATGTATGCTGATGACATACAACTTCTCATTCCCATTACTTTGTCTTTAGAAGAAACACTGTCAAAAGCAGCCTCACACCTTGAAGCAATACGAAAGCTACTAAACAATCTAAAATTATGCTTAAATATGAACAAAACAGAATGTATACTAATTTCAAGAAAAAACTCTAGTATAACATCCACTCCACCCTTCCAATTTGACAACATGCAAATTCAATTCAAAGACAACGTTAAAGACCTTGGTTTTTGGCTAGATAACGAGCTAAATTTTAAAAAACATATCTCATCAAAAACAAGAGAAGGCTTCTACAAAATTCAAATACTCAAACACCTTAAACCGCTGCTTCACCCCCAGGATTTCAGAAGAGAAACTGGAGAATATGAGGGTTCTTCAAACCCTCATATTCTCCAGTTTGGACTACTGCAACTCCCTTCTAATAGGCCTTCCTAACTCAACCTTAAGACCACTGCAGTTACTCCAAAATGCAGCTGCCAGAGTTCTGACTGGCAAAAGAAAATCCGACCATATATCCCCAGTACTCTACAACCTACAATGGCTACCAATTAAAAAAAGAATAGAGTATAAAGTCCTCACTATCCTACACAAGACAATTCACAAAGCTGACTTCACTGCCCTGGACAATATTATAAATCTACATAAATCATCACGTACCACAAGATCAACATATAAAATTCAGCTGGATGTCCCTTCACTACCACAAGCCAAGCTATCCTCCACTAGAAATAGAGCCATCTCTATCGTCGGCCCAAAATTATGGAACTCACTACCTCAACACCTCAATTCGCAAGTAAACTCTAAATCTTTTAAAAAAGAACTCAAAAATTGGCTACTCTCACAGTCATACAATGACTGCTCACCCATTGACAGCAGAACTTAAACCTTTTATCATATCCACTTCTCATTCCTTTTCTTGCTGCAACCCCCTCCTTCTAACTTGCCCCAATTCGCAGAAACCTTTTTCTCAATTACGATATCAACTGTCTACTTCAAGATATGCATACATTCATATCTAATGTTCATTGTATTTATTGAATTTTATTAAGTTATTGTTTTTTGATTCAATCTGTCATACTGTTATGAATTTAAATGTAACTGGTTGTTATTATGTAAACCGGAGTGAAGGCAATGTCAGCTATACCTCTGTATATAAACAAATGCTAAATAAATAAATAAATGTCCAACAAAAGCGCCTTGTTTCACCTCCACCGAGGCTTCATCAGGGACTCATCAAAACACCAAAGGTATTACACTTCTTATCTACACAGATATTCTTTACTCGTACGCAAATTTCTCAAACCTCAGTCCAATGACGAACCAATTAAGTTTCATCACCACTTGAGTATATCAGCTTTTAATTATGATTTCTTCTCCGAGTCTACTTCTTTCCCAAGATAACGGAAGTCACATGTCCAATGTGTCCAGTGTGTATATTGGAGTATTGTTGGAGAGAGAGAGAAATACATTACCCTGTGTTGTAATTACCGTATGGCTAGCTAACAGGCATCAAGCAATTAAAGCATAGGAGAAGGCGGCCTGAACTGCAGCGGATGCTAGACTGCCTTAGCAAAATAGCAGACAGAATGGAACCAGAAAGCCAAATTGTCTTGGGGAAAGCCAGGGGACCACAAACCAGCGATTATCAGAAGTCTATAGAGCTCCCAGTCCCAAGTGAATGAAGAACATGAACAAGGTGTCCTGGCCTAGAACAGCCCTGCAGTGAAAGGGACCAGGGCTAAACATGGTGGCCTTTTCTGTTATGTGTGGACTTACTTTTGACATTGAATTGTTTCTTCATATCTGGATTGTTTGGGGTGGCTTTTTTTTTTTTTTGTAATTGAAATAAAAGGACCAGAACTGCTCCCTTTAATCTTATTCCTGACTGGAAGTCCTTCCCCTGTGTGTGAATCAGGGAGGTCATGTTACAGATTGTTTGGCTTTTCTTCAGCCTTTGCCCAGCTGTCATGGTGATTCGTGGTTATTTTTGGTACCTTTTTTGCTTTTTACCTGTTTATGCATTTTGACAGTGTCGCTGGAAAATTATTTTACATTTTGCAGTTTTCACTATCTAACAATGAGAATCCCCAGACCTGAAAACAATACAATGGGATGGTGGTGGAGGGTATTTACTAGGTATCTGTTGAGCACTGAAAGGAACAAAAATACTAACCAGTCTTCTATAAAGCTGCTGTCATTTTAGAAAACGGTCAAATTGCAGACAGTATTGGATCAATCCAGACAGTTTTAACATTGAAACTAAGGTACCCTGTTCTTCATCCTTTCAGGACGACAATTTCCAGACTATTCGCTTAAAGGCCATGCTGAAGGACTCTCTGAATTCTTCCCATCCCCTGTCCTCCGATGTGCAGACTCCAGTGCAGATTGAGGAGATGTTTGATTCACTTTCCTATGTTAAGGTAATTAAACGTGGAGTGTGGGGAGACCAAATCAATTTTGCTTTCTTTTTTCAACAAATGAAATATGCTGTATTTTGTGTATATAGATATAAAACATATCTTGATCCAAGAAATTGTCTATTCTCCTAGGACAAGCAGGATTGTAGACCTCACACATGGGTGACATCATCGGATGGAGCCCGGCATGGAACTTTGATCTAAAAAATTCTAGAGCTTTCAGCATATCCTACTGAGCGTGTGCAGCTGTAGTCATCACCCTGCCCCCCCCCCTAGGCAGAGTCCCTCAGTCTCTTCTTTTCTGCAGAGCTGTCGTCTCAGGGTTGTGGAGCGCATGCTCCTTTTTTTTTTTATTAGAAAATGTTTTTACAGTATTCAGCTTCACTCTCTTCTTATGGTTTTGTAAGAGATTTTTTTTTCTAGAGCTGCAGCTTTTCTTTCTTGTAGTTTATCCTTTTTCCAACTGTTTGCCGGCAGCATAGTGGGTTCTACCCTGTGCAGCCTGACAGAGCGTTCAAAAAAAAAAACTGCTCCTGCAGGTTTTTGTATTTGTGTCCTCTTTGCTCTGTCTGTTTTTCTTTTTTTCCATAGTGCTGACAGGACTGGACTATGCAGTCTGGTGATCCATGTAGGCCGCTGAGCCTGGGAACTTGCCTGAGTTCTACCCGGGCTGGAGTTCCATCGCGGTTTACTGATCGCTCGGTATCGGTGAATTCAGACTGTGGAAGGATTGAAGACCAATGCCGTTCCTAAGGGGAGGAGAGCTCATCCTCCTCACTTCTCGAGGAACCTAGTCTCCACGGACGGGAGCCCTGGATGACATTGCAATTTCCCTGGGAGACAGGGTGAGTGGAGCCTAGGCTAGCAGGTTGCTGCTGCACTTCGGTGCCATGCCCATGAACAGTTGCCCTGGCACAGCTGTGACCAGTGCACCATTCGTTTGCATCTATGTCAGGACCGCGTCAGGTACTGGGCCCATCTTTGGGTACCATGGTTCCCTTAACGCCATTGAGGTCCAGGATCACCTTCGTTGCGTTGAGGTGCATGACCGCCCACGAGCCATGGTGGCCTTCGGTTGCAGTCTGCATTGGTGGGAACTGGAGTTTCGTTGCACCAGTTTGGGCATCGAGGCCTCTATGCCTCAGTGCCCTTGATGGACTCAATGCCACAGGGCACTCGATTCACTTGGCACGGTGCCCTCGGGGCATTCAGTCCCTGGCACGGTGCCCTCTACGCCTCCAATGCGCTCGACACCTCGGCTTGGAGTGCTTGACATGGTTGGGACCCTCGCAGCTCTCGTTGCCTCTGTACCCTCACTGAACTCAGTGCTGTGGTGACCGCGGCACCATCCATGCTGCTGCGCTCTCGATGCCTGCGGGACCCTCGATGCCATTAACTCCCTTGATCCATCAAGGCGCGTGAATGGCCACTCATAGGGGCTGGCGAGGTCAAAAGCGGTGGCAAGCCCCTCGATGCTGTCGACCCCCACTAAGTTGTCAAGGTGCATGACCTTGGTGCCAGCATGACCTCTGCCAATCGCAATGCGGTGCTGCCCCAATACCATTGACACCCTCAAGGCCATCAAGATGTGGGGCCACCGGAGAGGCCTTCAGACTATCAAATCCTTTCATTACCACCATGACTACATCGAGCTCCACTGACCAGGCACTGGATTTGCCATTGAGCACCTTGTCACCACTGTGGCTGTCAACTGCCAGGACTCTCTGAAGCCCCTGCATGGCCCCTGCAGTCTTTTGGGGGGTCAGAGGTTCTTGGCCTTTTATGGATCGAACGCAGGGGTCACCATCTACTTGAGTATGCAGTGGCCCGGTGCCCTCAGAGCTCCTGGGTGTTGTCCACTACAGAGCACTGGGCTGATGGGGCAGTTCTGTGCTTCCAACGATCCCAGTGTTGGGGGCCCCACCAAGATGTGCACATTATCAATATTAATGGGCACTAGCAAGGCTCTCATTAGCCTTAATGCTTGCGAGGCCATCAAGCTCGAAGCGTTGAAAAAACCGGACAAATTGGTGAGCCAAGAGAAATTGCTGTCAGTACTAGTGGTAGTCTGTTCCCTTTGATATCGATGACCTGTTGGGGGGCTGCAGGCCTCTCCCTTCAAACCCCCATTGCTTCTTTGGTCCATACCTTCGGACATCTGGGTCCCCCGAGCGATCGAAGTCTGTGGGCAACCTGTGACACCAGGAGTGGACTCTATTAACTGGCAAACTGGCTTATAGATCACAGGACATGTCCACAGTCCTCCATAAGCACCTGCGCTTGCCAGGGACTTCGCTGCAGTCATTTCCCTGTCTGTTTCGCAGGTGAGCTGCTTCCGCCGCAGTCTCAATGGCCGCTTCCTGGAGCGTTCTCAGAACTGAAGAGGGCAGTGCCATAGACCGCCACCCTCAACCGTGCCTTACCCCAGAGTGCCAGTGGTGCTGGGGACACCCATTGTCGCGCTGTCCTGTCCACATCCGCTGAGCTATTGTGGTGATGCAGTTGGGACAGATTAGGCATCTGTTCCAAGGGCATCGGTTGCTGTCAGGCAGCATTCTCCCTGGCTGTGCAGTCCTCAGCCACACTAGTGTTCTGCCATCTTTTGGCATGGTCTCAGCCTCTGCGTAAATCTGTACCGCATAGTGCTGAAGAGCACTGGCAGGGGAGGTGTCCTTACACACTTTGTGCTTGGTCGTGGGGCAGAATGTAGACACTGACTCAGGCACTTGGTTCTTGGTTTTCACTGGGGCATGGGATTTCTCCCACAAGCTTGACGCTCAGGATCATGGATGGGTTACCACAGCATGAGTCCACCCAGCACACTTTCTCAGCCCTCTGTCACTTGGGCATTGGAGGTGGGGGGGGTATTGTTTGCTTCAGGAGGTCACAACAGGTTGTGACTCCTGGTCAGATTCTGAGGTGAGTGGACATCATGAGAGTGGCTCCAGCATCCTCTCCTTTCTCAGCAGAGGCATGTGTCTTCGCCCTCTACCATGTTCTTGTGGAACAGTCCCTGGTGCCTCTGTCCCTGATAAATTTTTTTTTTCTCTGACCTGGAGCCCTAAGCCTCTGAAAGCGGCGTGTCTCCTTGGAGGACAGGGACCGGGGAGCGGCATCGGCGGTCACTGGACCATCTTTAGCTGGGGCCCTTCTGGGGATTGCAGTGGTGACCACCTTTATCCAAGGCTGGCTGCCTGTGGGTGGGTTTGGTCACGTCTGGACCTCAGCGATTGGTTCATTGTGCCTCAGTTCTCCTTTGGGAGGTTGTTAGGCCCTGATCCCGCTGCTTCCTCTCCCCTCTGGAAGGGGAGACTTTTGTCTGGGTTTCCCCCTCTCAATGTCCGACTGTGCACCTCTTCGAAGGGTGTCCCTAGTTTCCGTTCCCGGACAAAGGATGGCACTGCTCTGACTGGCATCAGCCCCGAGAATACCACTCTCCCTTGGGTGCTCTTAGACCGCAACAGATCTATCCATGAAGAAGCCTATCCAGTGTTGCTCCCAGGTGACCCTCCAGGTTTTTTCCTCGTTCGGGAGTCAGTTTGGAATCTTCTGGACTCTGTAAGCGTCCTCCTTAAGGATTGCTATCGTCAGTCATTCTTGCCTGTGGAACCCTCCTCTGTTAGGAGAGTTTCAGTCCATTGACTGGGTGATTGTGCCTTTCACCCTGTTACCATGTCCATGGCTGAGGGAGTTGGGGGGGCCAAGTATCTCCACCATAGAGACACTGTCCTTTGCTTGCAGTAGCATGCAAGCTGTTTTTTCCCCTTTTCAGGGACAGAGAAGTCCTGGGTCATGCAACGTTGTCCATTGCTGGGCCACAGGCTCCCTTAGGAGGGGAAGTTTCTCCCTTGGTATAATCACTCTGTGTCCGCTGGTTTAGGCAGTGAGGTGTTCGCTTGGGGTTGATAGACAACCAGGCGACTTGTGCTTGTTCCCGGCAGTCCTCCGGTCTGCCTCCTTCTGACTTCAGATTGGATTGTCAAGGGGAAGGAAGGTAAAGCTAAGGCGCCCGTGGTATACCTCTTTTTACCTGCAGGTAAGGATGGACCACATTTTTCCACTTATTTTCGCCATTCTCTGGCCAATACTGCCTTAGTTTTCTTTCTCATTTAGGTTGGCCAAAGGCCTTCCTGCTCCCCTCGCAATCCTGTGTCAGGATAGATGAACCTGTTCTGACAGGTGCTCTTGAGTGAGCTTCAGGCCTATCTCACCTCCCTGCTCGGGAGCTTTGAGCTACAGGTCAGTTTCAGGAATTGTCTCATCCCCAGAAACCACTTGACGCTATGCTGCTCATTCAGCTACATCTGATGCTTCAGCACACAGTGTCTGTTCCAGGCCCTGCTGTGGTTTGCTGCTGTTCTTTCAAGAATGGCGTGGATTTCTTCTGCCCATTTGGCCTACTAGTCATACCTGGGCACTCTTCTCCCAGACCTTTGGCTGTCAGTGGTAGACAGTCTCTTCTGGAGGGCTGTCGGACCCCAGTGTTTTTTTTTGGTTGTTTTTTTCACACTGAAGGAAACTCTGTAGTTTTCATCCTAGTCTCTCTTGTTTTCATCTCTGGGTCCTTCCTGTATCCAGGAGGATCTTGGTCCACTGTTTTTTGTCAGAACCCCTGCTAGTACTGTCTTCCGTTGATGCGAAGTTGCTTCTGTTTGCACTCTGATTGCTCCCCTGCTTCAGGCATCCCTACTACGTATTAGGATTTGTTTGTCTTTTTCTTGGCTTTCTTCGTAGAACCCAACTCTTCTTCAGCCTGGTAGCTTGGCTGCCTCGCAGACAAAGGACAGAGAGAGAGTGCTCCAGCACTGTGCAGTTTACTGCTTTGTCCTGTTCACAGTCTGTAGCTTGGTATTCACCTATATGCGAGGACTACCAACCTGCTTGTCCTAGGAGAAAGCAGGGTTGCTTACCTATTACAGGTGTTCTCCTTGAACAGGATATTAGTCCCTCACGAACCCTCCCGCTTCCTCTGGGAGTTGGGTTCTCCGTGTATTAGCTATATCATGGACTGAGGGACTCTGCCTGGGGGGCAGGGTGAGAACCTACAGCTACACATGCTCAGTAGGGCATGCTGAAAGCTCTAGAATCTTTGAGATCAAAGTTTCGTGCTGGGCTCCATCTGATGATGTCATCCATGTGTGAGAACTAACATCCTGCTGTCCTAGGAGAACACCTGTTATAGGTAAGCAACTCTGCTATCCCATTTTTGGCACAGTCTGCATTCTAGCAACTTCAGAAAGTTTATCGTACATTATGCCTCCTTAAATCAACAAATGAATTCTTCCATGTAGTAAGTCCTTCATAGGGAGTGTTCTGTCTGCAATTAAAGGAGCTATAGATACAGGAAGATAAGGAGACTGGCCACTTAGTTTATTCCTTTTAGAGATTTTAATTTTATTGATCAAGATATTATTTGTATTCTTATTCTATCTTTTATATTTAGTTTATTTTAATTTATATTTTGATTTTTATTTTTATGCTGTAAACCGCTCTGTTCAATCTTTGATTGGTATAAAACTGTATATAAATGTTATAAATGTCTGGTATGTACAGGACTTAACTTACAACACTATACCTCTACCTCTGCTTTTGACAATCTTGCCCCTCCCCTTATCCATCCTGTAAGGCGTACCAACCCCAGCCTTGGCTCACCTTTAGAATTTGCTTCTTACATTCTTGTACCTGCTCTGCAGTACGTCTCTGGCTAAAATCCTGTGCACATGCTGATTTCAAACATTTCAGATTCATGCAGATCGCCTTCCAATCTGTATTTGCACTTGCCAAGCAAGACTACTAGATCCATTTAACAAACTCTTGCATCCATCCCTCTCGGTCTTGTTGCCACACTCAATTCTCTCCTCAAACTTCTTTTGCCTGCCTGCCTCCCCCACTTCAATCTACGCAAACTATGGCTACTTCCATGTGTGGCTGACCCTAGGTCCCTTACCAACGGGACTAGTAACAGCATAGTGGGATTTTCCATTCCTTTTTCAGTTTCTTCAATGAACTGACTGTGGCTATCCCAAGGGCATAATGTGGAGCTGAAGGTAGAGAGAATGTGGTAATTTTGAGTTGGCTCTTGAAGAGTAAGAGTTATGTTTCCTTTCACCCTGCTGAGTTGGGCCCCACTAACCCAACTTGGTATTTTTCTTGTGTTCAGAGGAGATTCCTCATCAGTACATTCCCTGTCTGATAGGATCTGCCTCAATTTTGAAGAGAGACAGATTTTTGGAGATTTTGGTTAGATTTTGAATTAGGTTTCTCATTCTGGGAAAAACACCCTGTGCTTTTGGCGATGGACAAGCCCCAATCCAGAGAGCAGGGGCTGGAGACGTGAGCCAGTGCTCTACTCCTGCAAGACCAGTGGCAGCACTACCCAGTGGTAGGGTTTTTGGATTTGAGCAATTTGGATTTTTTCCCCCTTTTTTGTTAGTGTGGAGGGTTTTTTTTCCACCCCTCTTCACAACTTAGAGGAAGGAGATAAAGAAATTTGGTCAAGACTAGAAACATCAGACTTTTCTTCATAGAGGTCACACAGAGTGAAGGAAAGAAGGGATTGAAACATCAAGATCTGGAGACTCCCAACCAGATCTCCACCCTAAAGGGATCAGAACACAATTTGTGAGCAAAAGACAGAACTTTGTACTCGGGATCTTTTCGTGGCATGGGGCTCCCCCCCCCTAGGATTCCCCAACTTACTGGGCTGTTTGCACACAGATGAGGAAACAGTGGCAAGCTCCTCTCCAGGAGCTAGAGAGATGGAAACAAGCACCTTCAGCAGAGACACAATATAAATACTTTGAGTGTACAGTTTCATTTGTGGAAAGTTTTTTTTTGTTTGTTTTTTGTTTTTTTGTGGGACAGTGATTACTGATTATTTCCAAAACATCACACTTTAATTTGAACACCCAGTCTGTCCCTGAGGAGAAATACTTGCAGCTATGAGATACCCACACATCAGGAGAAACTCTCCATCACCTGGGCCACAAAGGATTTCCTCCCACCCCCCCCCCCCCCCCCCCCCAAAAGAAAGAACTCACTCCCTAGGAGTTGTAGAGAGAAGGAAGGATGGAAAGAGTAGCCCTGACTAACAAATTCTTTTATGGCCTAGGAGAAACAGCCACCCCCCACCCCCCCCCAAACAAAAGGTTGCACATGGCAAGGTCACAAAATTAGTCTTGAGTTCTCAAGAAGGTCACTTCTACTTCCCACTCTCCAACTTCCTTCCTCTACCTTTCCCCTGGCCTCTGCCACACACTCCTTCTTTTCTGAAGTCACAATGGAAGAAACTGCCCATCTTCTCCTCCAAAATCACTCTTGGTCATCTGACCCCCATTCCCACCCAGTTCCTCAGCTCTATCTCTACTGCAATTATCCCTTCCATCTGTCACATCCTCAATGTATGGCTTAACCACTGCTGCTGTTCCTGCTACCTTCAAACATGCTGTGATCACACCCTCCTCAAAACTACTTTCACTGGACTCTGTTTGTCCTGCCAACTATCATCCCATCTCCTTCCTCCCTTTTGCTTCCAAACTACTTGAATGTGCTGTTCACACTGTTCTTGACTTCCTTCATCTCAAGCCATTTTTGATCCATTCCACTCACGTTTTCACTCTCCCATTCCACAGAAAAAGCCCTTGCCAAAGTCTCCAAAGACCTATTTAAGGCTAAAACCAAAGGCCATTACTCAGTCCTTGTCCTCCTTGACCTATCTGTTGATCACCACCTACTCCGTGATACTCTGTTCTCATTTGGATATCAGGATTCTGTCCAATCTTGATTTTCTTCTTTCCTCTCCCTTCACACTTTCTTATTTCCTCTGGTGAGTCCTCCTCTATTGCCATCCCTCTTATCAATTGATGTACCTCGAGGTTCTGTCCTGGCCGCCTTTTCTCTCTCTACTAATTCCCTTGGTGATCTAGCTTCCTGTCATGACTTTCAATACAATCTTTATACTGAGATTCCCAGATTTACCGCTCTACATCAGAAATTTTATCAGGAATCCAGTCCCAGATCTCTGTCTGATATTGCTGCCCGGATGTCCCACTGCCACTTTAAACTCAACATGGCCAGGACAGAACTCCTTATCTTTCCCCTCAAATCCATTTCCCCTCTTTTTCCTTTCTGTTTCTGTGGAATAAATACGGTCAAACTCCAATCCTCTCTACCTGTAACCTTGGAATCAGGAATCATCTTCGATGACTCTTTCCCTTCTCTCCATTTCTACACATATTCAAAACACTGCCAAAATGTGTCCTTTTTCTCTATACAGCTCCAAAATCTTTCTTTCTGAACACACTACCAGAATCATCACCTCCTGCTTAGACTATTGCAACATGCTCCTCATAGGTCTCCCACTGAGTCATCTATCGCCAGCACAATCTGTCCTAAATTTAGTTGTATGAAGTATCTTTTGCCAAAGTCGCTACATCCATATAACCCCTCTTATCAATCACTACATTGGCTCCCTATCCATTCCTGCAATACAGTTCAAGCTCCTACTCACCTACAAGGGCCTTCACTCTACAGCTGTTCACTACCTCTCTTCTCATCTCTCTTCATCCCTCCTTGTGCACGCTGCTCATCAGATAAGTCCCTCTTATCATTGCTCTTCTCCACCGCCAATTCCCAACACCGGGCTGCACCATGTGCTTGGAAAAGACTTCCTGAACTGGTGCGCCATGCTCCCCTCTTGCCTTATTTAAATCTAGTCTAAAAACCCACCTTTTGAGGCTGCTTTTAAATTTTAACTCCTGATTGTCCCACTTACAGCTTCATTTAGTTTTTTACCATTGTCTTAATAAATGAAATTCCCAAAGTCTTTTTTGACCTGTATGTTTGTCTTGATTACATTGTAAACTCTACTGAACAGAGCTTCCATGTTTTTATATAGTGCTTGTAAATGGTTGAATAGCGCTATAGAAGTATTAAATAGTAGTAGTAACCTGGTTACTAAAAGAGAAAAATTGAGCAGGCAATGTTGTTCATATTTCTGAGTTTTTAGACAGAAATTTCTATATAGACAGATTCTTAAGGCCAGGATTGGAGACGGGATGCTGGGCTTGATGGACCCTTGGTCTGACCCAGTATGGCATGTTCTTATGACACCTGTTTTGGCATAGGCTGACTCACCTAAGCTCTTTTTTTTTATTCATAGAGTAATGGAGACGTTTGTTTGAAAAATGCAGTGGTCTAGGCTTATAAAAGTTTTGGGTGGATGAGTTGGTTTTGTATATGGTTGTCCTTGCCCATAATTTATGGAAAATTAAGCTGTTAAAGGTTTAACAGTTTAAAAAAATTTTAATATATTTTTTAAAAATGGGGCTATAATGAAAGTTACAATTTAGAACTATTAATCTCCAAAATTATGTTAAGTTGCTAAAGAATCTGTGGAATCTTCAGCCCAACCACAGTGGCTCATGTTAAGAATTTGAGCTGATAGCAGGAATTCTCTGACCATTCTCAACTGGCCCATCAATTAGCATGGCCAGCCACTCTTAAAAACTTGAGCAAAAGTTTATTTTAAAGACTAAGGACCTGATGTACTAAGGCTTTTCCTCCCATTTGTGTCTGCTTAGGGTGGTGGGGTGAAATCCTAGTATATCCAGCCTTGAGAGAAGAATTGAAGAGGTCCATACTCAACTGCTGAGCAGCTTGGCAAGTTAGATAAACTTATATGCCTAACTTTGCCTAGATATTCAGCAACATGGCTATGCTGCTGAATATATTTCGAGTTCTCCTAAAGTTAGCCGGATAAGTTCAAGATCTACAGGACAACCAACTTACCGCTAGATTTATCATTTTGCTATAAAATTTGAGAAAAATGGCTCCTTCGATTAACAAACGAAAAAAGGGGTCTGGTTAGGATAATTTTCCTGATACTGCACCGCAGAACTATAATCACGATCAGCCACCCCTTCCCAAGAGTGATGTTACAAAAACACAGGACCCTAGTGTTAGTGAAATCCTGCTGACTTTATTGGCACAACTTTAAAACTTGACACTAACCACACTGTAAAGAGCCAAGGGGATACACAGTACTGGTTGATTTTTACATGATCCTATGATGTACTACCAATTTCTTTTCTTCACTATTTTCATGAAATTATCACTCTACCTCCTCTCCATTTAACAAAAAGTAAATTGTACATAGAACGTGCAGTAACTTAAATTTACATTCCAGTCATTGAATTCTTGACAAATTTTGAAACCTTTTGCTGGATTAGCATAAATTATTTAAAAATGTATTATACATGAGCTTTTGAAACTCCTCTTCGGGTATAAATGTCTGTGACATTTGAACAAGGCACCTCTGTGGTCATGATAGCTCATGAATAACATTTTGGGTAATACTTACATTGATACTTACAAGCCCTCAAAGCATGCAGAGGGCTTGTATGTTGACTCCAGGAGCCATACAGCTACTAGATGACAGCATTATATATTCCAATTCCTAAACTGAAAATAAATTGCTTTTTTTTTCTTCCTTTCTCTGGATGGTGTTTCTTTTTGCATTGGTCTTGCTCTATTTTTTCTGATTTGCTGTTGTCTATTTCCTAACTCCTTTCTAAGCTCTCCATCTTACTTTTTTCTCCCTCCTGTCTTAATCACATCCTCCCTTTCTTTGATATCTTTTTCATCTCACTTCTCTTTTGTTTCTCTGTTCTCTACCTCTAAATCTCTCCCTTTCATCACCATTCTCACTCTAACCTCACACATGGATCTCATTCCTCCTTCTCCCTCACTTTTCTGTCTTTCATCTATCACTCTAGTTCTCCCTGGTCTAACACCTCATTTCTCCAAATCTCCCCTCTAGTGCTTTTCTCACGCGCCATCCCCCTATCAAGGGGTGGCTCCCCCCATCATCTCCACTATCTGACTCCCACCATCCTATCAACATTTAATTTCATTCACCACTCACATTCTCCCATCCTCTCCGGTTTGACTCCCTCACTCCCAATTATTCCCTCCTTCTCCTCTCTCTGATTCACTTTCACCCATCTGTCATCACCTTTCTCCCCCCACCTCCAGCAATATCCTCTCGTTCTTTGTTATACATATAGCCCCATCATATCACACACACACACACACACACACACACAACACCCTTCTCCCAGTTACCACTTTCTGTCTCCATTCCCCACTTCACCATCTGGCTGTCACCCTAACTCCCTCATCACCTCTGGTTTTCTTTCTCACAGACTCTGGCCCTCTTCCATGCCCCTTCCCCCCAGGTAATGTACTGCTGCATTTTTCCACGTGTTTATCATACATTCCCATACCCTCCCTGTCTTTAATCACTTCAGACAACCCAAGTTTACATTGCTGTTTTAAGGAAGATGGGGGAATAAACCACATTCACCTTCCCTTCCTGTATTCCCCCCAGCATTCAACCTCCTTATTTTCCCTAATATTCATCCTCTCTATTGGCATTCACCCCTCGTCAACTCACGCTCTTTAGCATTTACCTCCTCTCCCCATCAATCACAGCTCTCTGATTGTTCTCTAGGATGCCTCCTTCCTTCTCTTTCACTCTGCCCTTGGGCCAGGCCCTTCTCCCCTGTTGAAACAAGGGGACAGGGTGGGAGGGGATGAGACTACAGCGTAGAAACGTTCTCAGTACTGCCCCTCACAGGCTCCCTCTCTCTCTCTCTTTCTCTCACACACATGCTCCCTCTCTAGTGCACATACACACACCCTCATACAGGCTCCCTCTCTCACAAGCACACATCCCCTCATACAGGGTCCCTCTTTTGCATACACACCCACACAAGCTCCCTTTCTGTCTCATGCATACACCCTCACACAGGCTACCTATGTCTCTCTCACACATACACCCTCACACAGGTCATCTATATCTTTCTCTCATGCACCCCTTCACACATGCTCTCTCACACATACACAATCCCTTCACATAGGCTAGCACCCTCACATACATACGATCCCTTTTTCATACACACGAGCTCCCAATCTCTCTCACACATACACACTCCTTCACAATCTCCTCATATAGGCTCCCTCTCTCCGGCACACACACCCCCCCGCGCTCTCTTCCCCCCCCCCCCCGCCCTCTCTCCCCTGCCCTCTCTCGCGCGCGCTCTCTCACCTCCCCTGCCCTCGCGCGCGCTCTCTCACCTCCCCTGCCCTCGCGCGCGCTCTCTCACCTCCCCTGCCCTCGCGCGCGCTCTCTCACCTCCCCTGCCCTGCCCTCTCGCGCGCTCTCACCTCACCTCCCCCCTCACACACATTCACTCTTACTGGGGCCATCATGTTAGGCCATGAGCGGAGCGTGTCCCACAGCTCGTGGGGGCCTTCATCTTTGCCACAAAGGATACGCCGGGGCCTTCATCTTTGCCATGAACGGTGCGCGCGTGCCACAGCATGCTGCTGTCTCATATATGCCATTTTCTGTGCAGAATTTAGCAATAGTAAATTTTGTAGCGCATAATTCCCCCAGGACTAAACACTGTGCCTAATCGCAGTCCACAGTTCTAACGCACAGCTTATTACATTATCTCATCCTCAGGGGCCAAAGAGGGTTTTTTGTTTTTTTTTATCTCTTTAACAGTGGAAAAAAAAAAGATCAGATCTCCATTCTGAAATTAGAAAGACCAGTGGAAACTTGCGTAAAGAGAGATGAATTGAAGGAAGGGATAAATAAAGCTGTGTATCAGCATACTTACAGTATGATATGAAAGAGGGAGACCAAAGAGGAATAAAAGGGCGAAAGGAAGATAAAGCAGAATTTTGTGGTATGCTGACAGTTGACAGATTTCGGTAAATTAGGCGGTGTATCCACAGTAACAGAAAAAGTACAATTAAACAAGGAAACGAACAAGAACCATGGCAGGCAAACACAAATCACATAATCAAAAGGTCATGATTGCATCAAAAGCCACAGGAAGTCATGTAAAATCAACACTGAAGATAAATCACATTATGCGTCAGTACTATGGAAAAATAAGTTACTAATATCTCCGGAAGCAATTCTGTCCATTTGCAAATATTAATCTAGCCTTTATTGTGGCTGTGCTTCAAAAACTTGGTAAATTTCCCAATACACCATAAAAACATTTTTTACACTCTGAGCAGTGAGTGTGGCAGATCAGTTCCAGGGATAAAGCTCAGCAGGATGCTAAAAGGTCTTGCTACAGAGACAACTGAGCGCTCATTTACTTCTCATTCTGTCGTCTTCCTTGTGGGCGTCCACTCTGGTGCAGGTCTTACAGTGAATTCCATTTATCACTACCCTCTTTATCACTTGACCAGTTCATCACTGTGGGGGCCTGCATGTAGACTGCTCAGTTTATTTGTGAGCCAGTATCAAATCCTAGTACATCACATCCAATGCACGTCTGTGATCTAATTCGCCAGTCATCTAGTCAAAGTAATTGATCAGATTTGCCTGACATGATCTCCTTCTGACAAAACCATGCTGCCTCATGAATTGTCTCCTGCCGTATTCAACATACTTCACTATCTTTTCCTTTAGTAGTTTTCCCACCACTGAGGTGAGGCTAACTGACCTGTATTTTCCAAACGCCTCCCTATTTCTACTTTTATGAGGTGGAACAGTATCCGCCCTTCTCCATTCCATGGGAAACACTTCCATCCCAAAAGATCAGTGAACCCTTTAAAACTTCTCTGAGCTACCTTTTCTGTCCTTGAATGCATCCCATCCAGCCCCCCCTGGTTGTCAACTCTGTTTTGTAAATTGTGTGGCATCTACATCACCTCCATGCACGGTGCTGCTGCAAGTTCTCCTTCAGTGAACATCTGACAAGTGTGTAGCTTTTCTACTTTTTCCTTATTCTCCGTACAATCCTCATTTTATAATTAAGGCTTCTGATTAGGTTTTAATCGGTAAACAGAGATAAAACACCCCTGATGCAAAAAAAAAAAAAAGCATTTTATTAGATAAACATCAGAAAACCCCCACTTCCCCCTAGTACTCTCTCACCCCTCTTTTGAGGACCCTGGATCCTCCACTTTGTTTTTTGTGCCTTTTCCCCACTGACGACTCAGCTGCTCTGCTGCACAAATGTATGTATTTGATTCAACCAGAAAAGGTATCCAACAATAGTACCTGCACCACAAAAAACACCGCTAAAATCAGAAACCCTATTTATAATCCACCTCTGCATGCCCTTTCACTGACATTCCTAAAAAGTCTCATCACCTTATTTTACCAAAGCCTTAGCTATCTTTTGCTTCTGCTCATAGCTTTGCTGTCCTTACTTCCTTCCCTGTCATCTTTCTGAGATCCCTTATACCTTTTTAAAATGCTAATCTTTTTGCTGTTACTTTTGCAATCACTTCTTTTGAAAACTATAACAAAAAAAAAACTGCTTTTATGTTTACTTTGTCTGTGTACATGTCATCACCTGAGCTACTCAACCTATAGCAGTCACATTTTCAGGATAGGTACATCTACATAAAAGCTAGAAAGCAAAATGTTTTTTCTCAGGGAACTTATGGATCTAGCCCAAAATTGGGATGATAAAAAAGAAATAATCATCAACCTTTGCATCCAATAGAGTTTCTGAACTTGCCCAACATCAGTGGACTTCCTCCTCACACATTAGTTGGTAAAATTGGAATTCCTGTATTTTGAGTTGGAGAATGTCCAATTCACAAAAGCTTTCACAGAATCTCACTTTAGTTCTGAATCGAGCTCGAGGGACAGGCTTGACCCTAGGATGAAGCAGGGGCCATGGCACTTGAACCCTATTGCCAGGGCCATTCCACACCCTGCGCTACCCCCAGGGGAGGTGGGATACTGTACCTTCCAGGGCAGATGTCTTTGTCATGGGCCACTGCAGCTTCTGCCCTGCTGGTGCTCTTAAGAAACGGGAACTAAGGTTTCTTTCACAGGGAGATGTGGTGGCATGGAGCCGGGTTACCATGACAGGACTGGGCGCCCCTCGGATTTATCCCACCAGCTCCCCTAAGGATGACTGTACCCAGAGATGGTGATGGGACTGGACTTAAACCAACCGATAACATGTTTTGCAATTTCTGTTTTTAGAAAGAAAAAAAAAACCCCTATGAATTGCTCTGTGATTCTTTTACTTGTTCCTCCTCTTTACTTTTCTAACAAAGATGTGCAGTCCTTGCTATTCCTCCTTCTAGTTTTGCCGATCTTTTCTGCTAGACAAAGGTTTTCCCACCCTGCAAATGTCTCCCCATTTTAACAAAGTTGATGCTCTTGAAGTTCAGGATCCTAACCTTGGTGTTACCACTCTCTGCCCTTTGTTCTTTAAACTGTGCTGTCTGGCTAGTAAATGTTTATCAGCATGCACAATTGGACTAGATCTTCAGGCTAGCTATTGAGCAGTCATATTTTATTTTATTCAAAATGGTTTACAGGACATTAGAATAGCAGCAGATGAGCAAAGGTCGATAGCAGCTTTACAAATAATTTAAAATAGCAAAAAAATCACATTTCACTTTGCAATCAAAAGATGCACCTTAGGACTAAACTTTTACTTAAGAAACACGAACTCCTGGTATTGTAGGAATGATTCTGCAGAGAACCTTGAGCACTCAGGAAAATGACTGAATTGGTTGAGGTTTGAAACTCGTGAGCACTATTGCTATTGCCAAGACCTCTGACCACCGAGAACCTCGACAGCCATCTTCGTAATAATACCGGTCTGTGCCTATGCACTAATGATTTCCATCAGTCAGCACTGGTGGAAAGTAGCAGACTCAGACACGTTTTGTATAGGTGAATTTGTACGTCTTTGTATTTTACTTTTTCTCTTTTAATGCCCTGATGTAACAACATTTCTAAGAAGGGAAATGGAAAACCTAGAAATAGCATATTGAAAGGATGCTGTAAAATGCCCAACTTTTAACCATATGCTGGTTTTTGGAAAAATGTTCCAGGTTGATTGAATTATTTGAGTTGAACTGCACTTGCGATTTTATTTTTTTGTTACAAGATGTATAGCCTGTAAAGACTGAGTGCGCCTACTGACCAAGTCTACAAGAGTGGTGAAGACTTATTAATTCTGTCCATTCTAGGGAGCCTCCATTTTGCTGATGCTTAAAACCTTCCTCTGGGAGGAAGTATTTTGGCATGCCATTGTGGATTATCTGCACAGTCACCCGTATGGATCCACAAAGAGTGATGATTTATGGGACAGTATGAATAAGGTAAATAACTTTTTTTTTTTTTTTTTTATTCTGTCAAGGTGCCTTTGAAGAGCTACTTTTACATCCATTTTCTTTGGACTTCTACTGAAACCTCCTTAGAGGTATTGGACTAACAGAAGGTGGTTGCTTTCAGGGATGCTGTTGACAATACAGATCTTTCCTAGTCTATTAACAATGCTGCTAAGCACGTTTTGCTAGTGATACACAAACTGCCTCGCACACACTATCCTCATGGGCCACCCAGATATTGCTGCAGTTTGTGGCTCTTCCAAACATAATGGTTCAGGGAAGCAGCTATGAAAGCTATTCAGGGAACAATTTTCAAACCATTTGCATTCGGTCAAAGACCATGGGTACTTTTTGTACCTGTGGACTTTGCCACAAGTTCCAAAGAGTACATGCCTACATAGGAGACAAGGTCTCAAAATGATTTTGGGGGGTGGGGTGCTAACCTCAACATAGATTACCCCTCACTGATCTCAGTGAAGGAGTTTGCTCAATATCGGAGGTGATCGCGTTCTCACAGGGCCGATACCCATACACACCTACCTTTCACTTTGAAACTGGCTGGGAGTACACCTGTTTCTTGAGAGGAACATTTTACTTCTGCAACCTAAACATGTCCCCCGGAAATGACGCCTCCTTAATGTGACTACAAGTTTGCCTTTTGAATGCCCTCCTTCGGTGTAGCTAAGGTTTCAGGTTGCCAGCTTACTTGGGTAAATATGTAGCTGCTTGAGCCTTTACTTGTTCCCAGTTTTATAGGCTCTAGGAGACTAGGAACAGGCTACTCTGTTATGCAGGCCCAGTTTTATGGAATTCATTAACAAATGAGCTGCGAAGGGAAGCAGATTTGAGATTTAGGAAAAAAAAATTAAAGGCAAGGATTTTCCAGCAAGTTTACGAGTAAAAATCTGAGTAAAAGCATGTTTACTTTTTGTGATTGTATGTAAATTGCTTATGTATGTTTGGTATTTTTTAGTTTATGCAAAGTTTTTATATTTCTAATAGATTCTGTATGTTAAGCTGTTATCTGCATTGAACAGTTTTTTTCTGGAAAGTGCAGAATATAACAATTTTAAATTGCTATTTACTCCCAAATTATTTTGGGTAGGACAATTTTGAAAGCCATTTAACACTTTTTTTTAAACTGATATTGCGCACGTATTGGAGCTTTCCATATGCTCCCTTGAGCTGCTGCACAGTACACGGCCCTTATAGTTCACTTTGATTAGAAAATTAATGTGGTTGCACATTACCCACTCGCCAATGCGCATCTGCTTGCTGATGTCTAACATCCCTGCCTGATATGAGGATTACTGCCTTCCTTTCTTATACACTTTGAATAAATACTTTTTGAAGAAAGTAACTGCACACTGAAAGTGGTTTTGTCATCAAGAAATGTTATAGATTTTTCAGGATATTTTTTTTTCTTGTATATCTTTTTAATATTGGGATGTCACTGGTACACTTAAAACATTTTTAGAAACAAATACTTGTATATTTTATTTCCTTTTAGAATATTCCTCTTTATTTTTATATTAGGCACTTATTTCCTGCACATTTACTTTTTGGTATACATTTTTTTTTAAAGACATATAAATGCAATCTACAAGGAAAGGTTTAGCTTCCATTTTTCTGCCACAAGAGGGAGAAGCAACCTCAAGAATTTTGGATTTCTTCAGTAAACAGAAGTCCTGAATGTCTCTAAAAGCTGTAACAGTCTTGTACCCCTATCACAAAGCCAAAACAGTTCCTTTTTTTCCCCCCCTTAATTTTATATTGTGAAACCATGCAAAACTGCAGCTTTTCAGAGCACACAACCTGTGTTTCTAGTTTGATTTCAGCAATAGGCTCTCTAGCAGCAACCTGACCAGTCAGTGTTTTTCTTGTGTTCTTATTTTACAGTGTGAGACACTTGGGTGTGGGAGGTGTTTTGAGAATTGTACATTTTAATATGTTCCTAGGAAAGTACAGGGCCTAGAGTCTAGTTTGGGCAATGTATTGACATGAGCCATTGAATTAATGCTGCATGTAAACAGTTGCACAGCATTTTGGCTGTTGGACTGCTCCATGTTAATAGGTGAATTTTCCAGATAAGTGATATGCAGCTTTGTACTGAGCCATGTTTGCAACAAGCTAGGTCTGAGTGGACTGCACTGAAATACACTATTTTCATTTTAACTTTCAAATTTAGGGTTTGGTTCCACTTAATTGTGAGTTGTGGTCTAAAAACTGTATTGTCAGCCGTTGAATGGTCACAAACCATATATTGCTGCCATAGATATGTATACAATAAAATCAAAATCTGCTGTAAATGTAACTGAAAATAAACTGGTTATGGAAACCCTCTTATTTGTGTCCAATTTCCAGATCACAGGTGAAGCATTGAATGTCACACAATTGATGAGAACCTGGACGTTGCAGAAAGGGTTTCCTCTGGTAACTGTTAAGAGGGTAGGAAAGAGCATTTCACTGCACCAGGAGTATTTCCTACGAAGTGTCAATATGAAGGATCAGAATGCAAGCCTCAGGTATTCTTCTTCCTCTCTGGTGCACCTGATAGCCATTGGTGAATACTTTGCGATCTGTTTTTGTGTATGTATGTATATGCACATAAGGAATCGAATATATTCAGTGCATAAATTCCAGTAATTTGAAAGCCTTACAGTGTTTGTGAATTCCTTATAATGGTCTTATTTTAGCTCAATGTGTACTCTAAACTTGATTAGATCCTAAGCTATATCATAGAGAGAAGTATAACCCCACTGAATAAATAAATAACCAAAAAAAAAAGGATATATTTTGAGGTATTCAATCAAAAGAATCAACAGTAAGTATCTTTGTGTGACAGTGTTCAAACCCTACAGTAACAGGTGGCACCTTCTTGAGCTGCAGTAACTTCAACTAAATGTTTTGAAGGGGATGCTAGTAAACCGTGAATACAGACTATCCATAAGAGAAAAATCTGTAATTTGTATTATAAAATATCTTAGGTACAGTGCAACTTACCAAGCAATGTAGAGTAAATGCTCAACTCTGAGTTTCTGAGCCATTAGTTAATTAAATACTTCACCCCCCCCCCCCAACCTAAACCCCAGGAGGTTGGTTAGTTTGTTTGCATAGCAATTCCCAATTTCTTAACATATGGACAGGTGGATCCAGAACCAGTAGGTTATATACTTCTACGAGCAGATGGAGATGGAGCAAAGTTGACATCACGGTATTTATACCCCTGCACTGACATCATCCTGCCAGTATTCTCTGTCTCCAGCAGATGGTAGATGTGTATCTCCCTACTGGGGATTGCTTACAAATTTTAAAGGAGAAAAGAAGAAGGAAAATTAATTTGCCCCGCTCTCCTGTGGTGATACCTGCTGCAGGTCTCCCCGATAGGGACCCAGATGGCACAGTTGATGCTGATCCCTTACTCCCTGGAGGATGGAGAGATACCTCCAGGATTGGAGCCGTATATAACTGTTCTATTTCTTTCATAGAGATGAGTTACTGACTCTGATTTCCCAGACATTGAAAATGGGTACCGGGGGCTGAATCCATGTCTGAACCAAAGAAAGATCTCATTTTGATTTCTTTGCTTAAAGCCTCATGTTTCTTCCCTATTATGAGGGCCATTAAAGAATTGATTGATCTTGAATGGGGCACCCCAGAAACTAATTTTAAAGGGGGACCAGCCTTGGAAGGACTATACCCCCCCCCCCCCGGATCCAGTTGCAAGAGAGCAATTGTGTTTTTCGAAAGTGGGTGCGCTTGTGTGTGCCGTTACCGAAAGGATGACTATCCCCGTAGAAGGGAGAGCAGCCTTGAAGGATTCACAGGATAGGCGAGTTGAGGCTATCCTTAAGCAGGTCTTTGAAGTGATGGCAGTGAATTTGCAGATCGCCCCTTATGGTTCCATGGTCGCTTGCTCGCTCTTGTTTACTTCTCTCTCAGGAGGTCGATGAATCTAGTGTGAATTCCAGGACTGTGATGGAACCAGCAGCCACCTTTTTGGCAGATGTGATCTGTGATTTAGTTCACACTTCAGCCAGAAGAGTGGCTTCAGTAATAGCAGCCAAGCATCAGTTATGGCTTAGAAGTTGGTTGGCTGATGCAATTTCAAAGTCTAACCTTACGATATTGCCCCTTGAAGGTTGACTCTTGTTTGGGAGCAGGCTGAAAAAAAATAGCCAATAAGTGGGGTGAGTCCCAGGTTCCTTGGTTACCAGATAAGAAACTGAAGCCACGCTTCTCCACCACGAGAGGTCGTACTAGGGGTTTCAAACGTTTTTGACCCTCTAGAGGAGCGACCTTTCAGAGGGCTCGACCTTTGGGTAGGTCTCCTTTTTTTTTTGTCCCAGGCAGCCCAAATGAGGCACAGGCTCTGGTAGTGAGCCCCCTCAAGCCTCCCGATGAAGGTGTGCTGACCCACTCCTGTATGAAGTTCTCTAAGGAAGATCTGGGATTAGGACTACAGAAAATAGGTACAAATAAGATTGGAAGTGGAATAAACCTCACATTTTCAAGAAAGTGTGTTTTGTGAGGAGCTAGCTAAACTAAAAGTAGAAAACGTGATAAAGCTGTACTGGATACATCCAAGGTTTTTAAGGGAAGTTAGAGAAGTTCTGCTGGCTAACCTTTTTAATACTGCTTTAGAGTTGGGGGTAACTCTGGAGGACTGGAGACAGGCAGATATAGTGCCTCTTCACAAAAGTGGAAGTAAGGAGAAAACTGGACATTAGCAATCAGTTATTCGGATCTCTATGGTGAGCAAATTAATGGAATCGTTGTTAAAATAGAGGATTGTACTGATTCTGGAATCCAGTGGATTACAAGATCTGAGGCATTGTCTTTACCAGAGGTACCTCTTGTCAGATGAATCGGATGAATTTCTTTGACTAGGTGATCAGGGAAGAATGGTAGATGTAGTGTACTTGTATTTCAATAAGGCTTTTGGAATGGTTCAACAGGGGTGAATTATACAGTTTCATGCAAAAGTATTCGGACACCCCCCCCCCCCCTTCCTAAAAAGTCAGCAAATGATACACTTGTTCCAGACAGTATGTTTGTTGCAAGCCAGTATGCTCTTAAAATACATTTTCAAAGTCACAATTCATTATTTCTCTGCAATTTGTTATAAAGTAAAATTAAAAACTGGAAAATGCTGCTTGCATAAGAATTCAACCCTGTGCTCTGGAAGCTCCATGTTTACACAAGTGAAAGATACTGCCCTAACAATTGACTTACAATTGGCCTCTATCTGTGAATCATTAAAATTCAGCTTTTCTGGGCAGAAGATCACCTAATTAAAGTACCATTGGTCAGACTGGGAATCTGAAGGAAAGCTGGAAAATGAAGACCAAAGAGCATTCTAAGGAAACTAAAGATAAGGTTATAGACATTCACAAGATAGGAAAAGGCTACCAAACAATGACCAAGTGCTTGGATATCCCAGTGAGCACTGTTAGATCAATTGTGAGGAAATGAAAGCTGCATCATACCACTCAGGCACTGCGGAGACTTGTGAGGGAAGCCACAGAGAGGATGACAATCACTTTGAAGGAGCTACAGAGTTCAATGGCTGAGACTGGAATTGGAAGTGCACCAGTCAACCATTTCAAGAGCTCTGCATGCAACTGGCCTACATGGGAGGGTGGCTAAAAAAAAGTCATTACTGAAGGAAAAACCACATCAAAGCACATCTAGAGTTTGCCAGAAAGCATCAGAGTAACCCAGCTAAAATGTGGGATAAGATTTTATGGTCCGATGAGACAAAAATGGAGCTTTTGGCCAAAATTCAAAAAGGCTATGTGTGGCACAAACCTAACATTGACCATTCCTCAGCAAACACCATCCCAACAGTAAAGCAAGGGGCTGGCAGCATCATGTTACGGGAATGCTTTTCCTTGGAGAGGACTGGGAATTTGTTAAAATTGAAGCACAGATGGATTGTAAAACATACAAGGAGATACTGCAAGACAATCTGTTTTAGTCTGCTAAAAAACAAACTTTGGAGAAAGTTCACCTTTCAGCAGGATAATGATCCCTAGCACAGGGCCAGAACAACATAGTGGTTGAACAACAAAAATGTGCATGATCTACTATGGCCAACTCAAAGTTGAGATCTCACTCCAATTGAGAATGTGGCACTCTTTGAAAATTGCAGTCTAAAAGCATCATCAACCAACCTGACCAACCTAGAGCAAATCTGCCAGGAAGAATCAGCAAAAATCACTCCGAAATAGTGTGCAAAGCTGGTAGAAACTTCCCCCAATAGACGTAAAGCTGTTACTGCAGCAAAAGGTGGTTCTACCAAGTGCTAGTCTGAAGGGGTTGAATACTTTTGCAAGCAGCATTTTTCAGATTTTAATTTTATTTTACAAAAAATGCAGAGAAATGATAATTGTGGCTTTGAAATTTACTTTAAGAGCATACTGGTTTGCAATAAACATATACTGTCTGGAATAATGTGTCATTTGTAATCACACAAATCTGCTGACTTTTTTAAGGGATTGAATATTTTTGCAAGCCACTATAAATAAACTGAGTGCCCTTGGTATAGGTCTTAAACAACTAAGCTAAAACTGGTTGTGAAAGGTGGCAAAGGGTAGAGGTAAATGGAGCTCACTTCAAGGAACACGGGGTATTACTAGTGGTGTGCTGCAGGGATCAGTCCTTGGACCAGTTCTTTTCAACATTTTTGTAAGCGATTAATTCTGGAAGGCGTATTGGAACAGGTTTGTCTTTTTGCAGATAATTACAAAATCTGCAACAAGGTAGACAGCCAGGAAAGTGTGGAAAACAGGAGGGATCTAGCAAGGCCCCAGGAATGGTCCAGAGTCTGGCAGTTAAGATTTAATGCTACAAAAATGCAGAGTCTTGCATTTGGGCTGCAAAAACCCAAGGGAATGATATAGTTTGTGGGGGTGGCCAGATAGGTAAAGCAACTGCAAAAGCCAGAAGGGTGCTTGGGTGCATAGGGAGAGAAGCGTTCAGCAGAAGAGGAGGTGATCTTGTCCCTGGTGAGACCTTATTTGGAATACTGTGTACAGTTCTAGAGACTGCACCTTAAACAGGATGGAATCAGTCCAAATAATGGCTACTAAAACAGGTGTTTTCTTTGTAAAACACATGAGAATATAGATCTGAGCATGTATCCCCTAGAGGAAACGTGACATGGGGAGATAATGAGTATTTAACATGTATGTTGTAGGTATCAGTGCACAAGAGATGGGTCTTTCAATAGAAAGAAAATTCTGGCACAACGATGAGGGTGAAAGGGGGTAAACTGAGGAGTAATCGAAGGAAGTATTTCTTTTCAGAAAGGGTAGTGGAGATCAGTGCAGTATGTGAATTTAAGAAAATGTGGGACAAGCACAGGGGGATCTCTGAAGGAGTAATGGGGATTATAGAGCCAAGCAATTGTATAGATGGGGCAGTGTAGTCTTTCTGTCCTCACGTGTGGAGAGACAGTGAGATGGTGGACTGATTTGGGGGATAGGTGAAGTGATGTCCATGAATAATCCTTCCTCTGTGACTGTCTCCTCCATACTTTATTTTTTTTATATATATTTCAACTTTAGGTTCTTCAAAGCGGATTACAAACAGGTGGTGTAGGTTATCTCTCTACCTCTTCTGTCTAAGATTACTTCTCCATTTTCCTCGTCTGAAATCCTCTTCCCCCCCCCCCCCCCTCCCCACCCTTCAGGTCCCTTCCCCTTCTTTCTCCCTAGCACCAATCACTAAAGTCCCTATTCTTATAATAAAGAACTGGGCACAAATGTCAGAAAATGTTTCTTTTTAATAATATAAATATTTGTATTTATTAATATGCAAATATAAGCAAAATTGCTGCAGAATTGAGAACTGTGCCACAGAACCTGCTGACTTCTACTGCAGAACCTTGAAAACTTTCCCACAGAAACTGGAGGCAGTATGCATTTGTAGGTGGCCACGTTAAGTGATTGCCCTCAGTTGAGTCTCCATAGTATTTTTTTTTTGTTTTTATGATACCCCTAGGAGTGCTTTCTGCAGTCCAAGGTGCTTAGTTCACGGCTTTCCCTTTTAAATATCAAGAGGGCAGGGCTGCCTTTGGTGGACCCCGCTCTCTGGACAAGGCCGAAATAGGCTAAAGAAACTAGGGGTCTGCTCATTATTTCTTGCACACACGAATTCTGTATTAGTCTTATTGTTCCTACTTTATACGTTGTGCCTCAAGAAACATGGAATTGTTTATCCTCTTTATTGCATCAGAAAAGACCAATTTAAATTTAAACAAGGGTATCATGGAATTGTACTTGAGTGAGGAGGTGGTTTCACAAACTCTGGGCACTGTAAAGCAATCTGAATCCTACAGTGTCGGAACCAAGTATAAAGAGGTTGTTGATAAGCAAGATTTTACTTGTAATCTCTTTCCAGAATTCCTTAATTGGTTGTGCTCTAGGAACCCGGGTTCTCGTGCATGAGCCGTAAGAATACATTGAATGGGGAGCCATTACGTGTTACATTAATACCATGTATGAATTCTTTTTTTTTTGTCTTTTTTTTAAATGAATATACCAGTTTTGCTGCTTTGCTCTGTCTGCGCTGCATCTCTGATGTGACTTCTCAGATGGGTTATTGCAGATTTGTTCCAACCCTAAAAACGGCTTATAGTTCTTAACGCACAATGTTTCCACATTGTACTCTCTTAATTGAGTTTTCAGGAATATTGGCTTTTGATCTGATTCTTGTTTCTTTTACTGTACGAGCAGCAGCCTGGCGCCTCTTCGTTTTTTGGGGTTTTTTTGTTGTTTTTTTTAAACCAGACTTCCTCTTTCTTCAGCAGTTACTTCTCTCATTTCTTATACTTAGGAATATTTTGTCTATGACTCTGATGCAGCTAATGCCTTTTTCTATTCATTTTAATGTGAGCACTGTAGTCTGGACAGAAAAGAGCCCTAGCAAAAGCTCTGATCATACATTGGAAAGCAGCACTAACGTAACAGATTGAGCCAATAAAAAAAAAAAAAAAAGGCTGCTAAGGATAATTTGATATCTGGTTTAGCCCATCATCTTTTAGCTTTGATATTCCAGTCTAGCTAAATCAAACATCAATCTCCTGTTTCAGTTCAGAGAAGTATAAATGAAAATAGACGTCTGGTTGTGCTTTACCCAATAGTTAAGTATTGTGTTGAGAGAATTACAAAAAACCATTTCTGATATATGCTTTTATGTGTAAAGGTGTAAGTAATAAATGGAATTTTGTCTTTTTGTAGCCCTATATGGAGTATTCCACTTGTATACCAAAATAGCAGCTGTCAGAAGGCTACCTTATGTTCTAATGTGTTTGTTCTGAACAAAACTTCAGGTGAGTTTACATCCCTCCATGTTTTGTTTGTATCAAGTTGTTATATTTCCTCACTTATTTTTCTTATATTCCATGTATTCAAGAAAAAAAAAGATACCGATAAAACCAATCACAATGTAACATGACACATCTTTATAACATACAGGCACATTCTTTTTCATAAAAATCAATCTCTATTATACACCTACCTAAATAATTCAGCCTTAAGTCTTTTTCTAAAGTGCAGATATTGTCTCTCACATCTTTCTAATATTACACAAAGTTGGATCTAATATAGAAAATGTCTCCTTTCTTGTCTCCTGAAGGTTATGGTCCTTAATAGATTGTCTATAGATGAGGCGTTATTAGCGATACAGTTACATAAGGCTTAATCAACCCATTTAAACATGAGGGTTTATCATATAATGCCTTAAGTGATAAGGCCAGCACCTTGAATTGTGTCCTTTTCCTATACAAGCTTGTAAGACTGGAGTAATATGCTCATGGCTCTTACTCCCTGTAATTACCCAAGCAGCAGCATTCTATGCTGGCTGCATCACTCATATCATCTGTATAGGAGCCCAAACTGTAGGGCATTGTGGTAATGTAGTGCCTGTATGCAGTTCTGCATTTAGTGCATCATCTTTCAACTGACATACCATCTTCAGCCTGAAAAAGGTAGAGTTCACCACTACCTTAACTTGCGCTTTAAATTTCAGCCTAGTGTCAAGAATTATACCAAGATTTCTAGCTTCTGCTACAGTTGGAAGATTACAATCATCCATGGCTAACAAAGGTGTT